>NW_008360321.1:3383122-3390342 GCF_000622305.1 Nannospalax galili
AATAGAAAAAAAGCAATACTAAGAATCAACTAATCTATAAGCTGGTTCCTTGGAAAGATAAACAAGACAGATGGATCCTTAGCCCAGTTGACCAAAAGAAAGTGCAAATTCAAATTTTAAAAAAATCAGAGATGAAAGGGGAAATATCATAACAGACACCAAAAAATTCCCAGACGTGATGGTGCACACCTTTAATCCCAGCACTCAGAAGGCAGAGGCAGGCGGATCCCTGTGAGTTCAAGGCCAGCCTGGTCTACATAGTGAGTTCCAGGACAACTGGGGCTACAGGGAGACCCTGTCACAAAAAGTCCAAAAAAAAATTTCCAAAACATTTTAAGGGAATACTTTAAAAATCTATACTCCATTAAATTTAACCTTTGCTAGAGCAATAAGACAAAAGAAGGAAATTAAAGGAGTACCAACTGGAAAGGAAGAGGTCAAATTATCCCTATTTGCAGATGATATAACAAATAGCTCTGAAAAGAAGCAAAGAAACAACTGGTTAAGAAACACCTTAAAATGTTTCAACATCCTTAGTAATTAGGGAAGTTCAACTCAATACCTTTCTATGAAGCCAGTATCACTCTAATACCCAAACCAGGTGAAGATACAACAAAAAAGAAAAATATAGACCCATATCCTTAATGAACATAGATGCAAAGATACTCAACAAAATACTCAGAAACCGCATACAGGCAGACACACATCAAAAAGATCATCCAGAGATGCAGGGATGGTTCAACATACGTGTTGGGATAAACCACTAGTACCTAGAATGTAGAGCATGGCTGCCAGGCCAGATACCTCCTAGTGAGGATGGCAGGAAACTGGCCCACTCCATTCTAGATACACTGTCTCTTACCCAACAACTCCCAAGCAAAACTATTAAGCCTCTAATCCTTTAATCTTAACCTGGTCCCTTGTAGATAATGTGACAGGAGGATAAGACAAAGGCCACATAGCCTTAGAAGCCCCCTCCCTCCCCCTACCTGCCTGCTGACGAGAAAGCTAACCCCACCTCTTTGCCCACAAAGCTTTCCCATATAAACTTCTGCTTCTGCCATAATAAATAAGCTGTCCACTGACACAGCCTCCTAGGTGTTGTTTTCTTCCCACCATACTTGCCACTCCAGGCCTCCCTCCTCCCACCGGTCTCTCTCTTCACCCTGATCTTCATCTATGGGGACCAGTGTGCAATGTGCTCCCAGTAGCACTGGAGTTTGGGCCAAGGGGAAGCCAGCATATATGTAAGTCAATAAATGTAATAAGACATATAAATGGACTTAAAGACATAAACCACATGGTCATCTCAATAGATGCAGAAAAAGCATTTGACAAAATCCAACATGCATTCATGTTAAAAGCCCTAGAAGGAGTTGGTCTGGAGGGAACATACCCCATCATAATTAAAGCTATATTCAACAAACCCAGAGCCAACATCATCCTAAATGGAGAAAAAAAACTGGAAACATTCCCATCAAAATTAGGAACCAGACAGGGCTGTCCACTATCTCCACACCTTTTCAATATAGTGCTTGAAACCTTTGCTAGAGCAATAGGACAAGAAAAGGAAATTAAAGGGCTACTAATTGGAAAAGAAGAAGTCAAATTATCCCTATTTGCAGGTGATATGATTTTATACATACGAGAGCCCACAAATTCCACTAGAAAACTGTTATAATTGATTAATGCTTTCAATAAAGTATCAGGGTACAAAATCAACTTACAAAAATCAGTAACTTTTCTATATACTAATAACAAGCAATCAGAGAAAGCACTAGAGGAAACCCTCCCATTCTTAATAGTCTTAAAAATATAATATTTAGGAATATACCTAACCAAAGACATTCAAGAGCTCTACAATGAAAATTTCAAAACTCAAAACTCTAAAGAAACAGAGGAAGACACTAGGAAATGGAAACACCTACCATGCTCATGGATAGTAGAATCAATATTGTGAAAATGACCATCTTACCAAAAGCAATTTATGGATTCAGTGACATCCCGATGAAAATACCCATGACATTTTTCACACAGCTTGACAAAAATCATCCTAAAATTCATATGGAATCACAAAAGACTTCGAATAGTCAAAATAATCTTGGTCGAGAAGAACAATGCTGGGGGGATCACCATACCAGACCTCAGATTATATTACATACAGAGTTGTAGTCATAAAAACAACATGGTACTGGCACAAAAATAGACACATTGATCAATGGAACACAATAGAAGATCCCAAGATGAGTTCATATAATTTCAGCCACCTGATATTAGACAAAAGTGCTAAGAACACACAGTAGAGTAAATATAGCATCTTCAACAAATGGTGCTGGCAAAACTGGATCTCTACCTGCAGAAAAAAAATGAAACTTGACCCTTATCTTTCACCCTGCACAAAAGTCAACTCCAAATAGATCAAAGACCTCAATATAAAACCTGAAACTCTGAAACTGCTAGAAGAAAACATAGGCAGCACCTTCCAAGATACAGGTGTAGGAAAGGACTTTCTAAATTAGATATCGGGTGCTCAGGAATTAAGATTAACAAAAGTGGGCCCTCATTAAATTAGAAAGTTTCCGTACAGCAAAAGAAACTACTAAGGAAGAGGAAACCCACTGATTGGGAGAAAATCTTCATCAGCTACACATCCAACAGAGGATTAATATCCAGAATATACAAAGAACTCAAAAAAGAAATAGGAAGACAAAAGACCCAATAAAAAGATGGGTGAGAGACCTAAACAGAGAGTTCTCAAGAGAAGAAATAAAAATGGCTAAGAAGCATCTTAAAAAGTGCTCACCATCCTTAGTAATTAGAGAAATGCAAATCAAAACCACTTCAAGATTCCACCTTATCCAAGTCAGATTGGCCAAGATCAAGAGAACAAAAGACTCCAAATGCTGGAGAGTATGTGGAGAAAGAGGAATGCTCATTCACTGCTGGTGGGAATACAAACTTGTGCAACCACTATGGAAAGAACCCCCAAAAAACTAAAAATGAACTTACCATATGATCCAGTGATACCATTCCTTGGCATATACCCAAAGGACTCATCATACTGCAGAGATACCTGTACATCCATGTTTGTTGCTGCTTTCTTTACAATAGCTAAGAAATGAAAACAACCTAAATGTCCCTCATCTGATGAATGGTTAATGAAAATATGGTACATCTATTCAATGGAGTGCTACTCAGCAGAAAGAAAAGATGAAATTTGCAGGTAAATGACCAAGATAAAGTGTTATACTAAGTGAAGTGACACAAAGGCAGAAAAGGAAGTGACGTATGTTCTCCCTCATTTGTGGATTGCAGCACCAACCCCTTATATATGAGTATATAAATTCTGAAGTAACACCAGGAGCCAGGTAAAGGCAAGTAACACCAGGAGCCAGGTAAAGGCAAAGGAAAGGGGGATAGTAGGGAACAGACGTTACCTGAGGGAGGTGGGAAAATTGTGAGTAGTCAGTAGGGAAGAGAGGAGGGAGGGACATGCAAGGGACCATAGTCAAGGGAAGTCAAGAACAGAAAAATGGCAGGAGTCAGGAGGTATTGGGGGGAGAGTGGGGGTAATGGGGGCACTGTGACTAGGAAGGGAGGGAAGAGGGAGGCCAGATGGGAGAAAAAAGTAGAGATGAGTAAATCTCAGGGGCTAGGAAACCTAGGGGGAAAAGTGATGCCCTAGAAACCTTATGAGAAATGCATGTAAAGTGTTTGAACATTAGTGCATATGTATACCTAGGAGCTGCTTGGAAGGGAATGCAGTGCGAGATAGAAGAGACCTTCCTTAGAGCGAATAACATGCCATACAGCACTCATCAAAGAAGCTTCTTTTTGCAACAGATGGAGACTACTAAAGAGTTGAACATCTGGTCAGTCATAGAGAACATACATCTGGGAGATGCCAAGTACTAGGTGACACATCTGCAGTCGAATCTCTACAACCAAGGCTCATGGAACATAGAAGAATAAGGGGTAAAGAGACGGCAAATGCACCCCTCAGCTCTCACC
Source organism: Nannospalax galili (assembly GCF_000622305.1). Classification (NCBI taxonomy): domain Eukaryota; kingdom Metazoa; phylum Chordata; class Mammalia; order Rodentia; family Spalacidae; genus Nannospalax; species Nannospalax galili. The sequence continues at coordinate 3,387,134 of NW_008360321.1, forward strand.
AGTGAGGCTTCCATGTACATCAGAGCGCAATACACAGAGAAGGCCTCAACTGACCAAGTTTTGGAGCGTAAGAGACTGTAGAGTGAAGGATGGGACCCCTACATGAAACCTCACCCACCCAAAGCTCAGGGACTATTGTGGAAGAGGAGGCAGAAAGTTTGTAAGAGCCAGGGCTGATTCATGAACGGAAGGCAGTGGAGGCTTCCAGGCCACTGGAGGCTTGTTCATGTAAGCCTGTGGCAGCGGTGGCATGGAGTGCAGGACCCATATCAGCTCAATTAAACAAGGGCCCAAAGGGGAGATGAGAAATAGATAGCAGGCCAGCAGTAGATTGAGAATTATTTGAAACTGATTGCTGCTGGGTGAGGGAGAGTATGACTTATATACGACCACTGCATGGGCTGACTAGACTCCAGTGGATGCATTTACACTAAAGGACATTTGAGTACAAACACCTGAATGAATAGGACTCAGCATGTATGGCAGAGTGCATGGGGTTCAGTTGGGGTATAGGGTGAGGCATGCTGGGGGAGGGGGTCTGGATGTGAGTGGGAAATATTGTATGACAATTTTAAAGCTCAACAAAAAAAGAAAATAAATTAATTAATAATATTTAAACCAAAAAAAGTCACTTTTCATGGTCTATACTCTTGGTTATCTTGTCTCCTTCCTAGTAATAAACACTGAGAGAGAGAAAGAGTTATTGATAGAGACCTGCAATCAGCATCAAATAACAAACCACGCACCCAACCACTGCAAAGCCATGGGAATAAACAGACATGATTGTTGCCTCATGGAACTTAACATTGAATAAAGGGAAATATTTCCACAAGAAGAAAGCTGAAAATTTCCCTTTGTCTTTCAAGAGGGAATAATATGATGAAATAAAATTAAAATTAAGACACTGAATAACCACGAGCAAAAAATTAAAATTCCATATAAGCAAAGCAAGGGGGTATGAACTTGGCTAAGCTAAGAAATAATCAACTGTCAGGAATGAATTAACTACAGATGCAAGAATTCAGAATAAAACACCAATGAATAGTGAATATGCTATGTGTTTACATCAAAGAAGAGCTTCACAGTGTTATGAATGTGACAATGCCTATTAGAAATGCTTCTACTGAAAACTTTTAATATATTACTGGGTTAATTAGCTAAATGTTTATTTTTTAAACTACTTCTGGGTATATGATAGCTGTAGATCAATTTTTTACCTCACATGTTATAGTTTCAGTACTGGGATGACACTAGTCTCCAACAAAAGAAAATTGACAAGTATTTCCTTCCATTCCATTTTCTAGAACAGACTGTGTATAATGATACTTAATATTCTTCTATGTGTTTGGCAGAATTCTGGGGGAAAATCGTTTGGGCTTTGAAATTTTTTGGAAGTTTCAGAATCGTACATTCAATGGTGCAGGGAAATTCATATGTTCATTTCACCAGAGGGGCATTCCTGGTATGTCACCATCTCTCTGATCACATCTATTTTCTGACTGCTTTCAGTAACCTTTTCAGTGTCCTGAGATGTTTTCTGTATTTGTTATCATGTACAAATGAGCTGACTCGAGATGGCTCAGTGGCTAAGAGCACTGATTGCTCTTGCAGAGGACCCAGGTTCGATTCCCAGCACCCACATGGCAGCTATGAACTGTCCTTAACTCCAGTTGCAGGGGAATCCAAGACCCTCTTCTGACCTCCGTGGCATTGCATGACAAGGGTGCACTCACACACATGCAGGCAATACGCTCATACACATAAAATAAAAATAAAGAAAATATTTTTTAATGAGCTGACTTATCCGATGTTCTCAATTAATCTTGAATAAAATCATATGTTCAGAATTATCAATGCTAATTTCTCTAAAGCATTCATTAATATTATTTTATGAGATGGCTATGCTTGTACAACAGATAAGTGAACACCAATAAGAGAAAACCAAGAATGAAATTTATATATCTTCTGTTAAAATTTAAACTTATAAGTACATATTTAGTAGATTCTCTGATTATCTTGCTTTCATTATCAGCAGTTAGTGCTATACATACAATGAAAATACTGCATAAGTGTTGGGAGCTATTCAGCATGCCTTGACTTAAGCTTTGGAGAAAGAATGCTTCCACCTTAGGTGTGGATTTTCCCTGTTCTCTGCTTCTGTGGTCTGAGTTGACAGGCTATGTTTCCCTGATTAATTGGCAGTCTTGGAAACATAACCAGAGTTCTGTTTCAGTTTATGGGCACCAGAGTTTCTCGGCACTGTTAGCTTGGTTTCTATATAGAAATAATGGATTATAGTAGTTGCTAAGAGCAATCACAAACAGTACACATATCTAAGATATTATGAATATTATGTAGCTGAATCTTGGATACTGTAAACGTCATGGGAGTTTTGGTTGGTGAAGTAATGTATTCTTGATAGTAACGTAAGGTATCCTTAGTTATTCCTTGGTTAATCCAGATCTGATTTCTATTTAAGCTTGGTTTGGTTCACAACAAACATGCACTGGCACATAGACCTCTGCCTTCCCTGTGTCCTGATTTCTATCCATCAGGGTCCCCAAGCCCACCAGGCTTGGTTTGTGGTCACTGCATCATGACAGCTGGTGCCCGAACAGGGACCCCCAACATTGCACCCAGAGGAGGTTTTTAGGGTAAAGTTAGAATAACAAACTTAGAACTTCTAAATCTTTTGGCCCACTTTAATTATTTCTACATGTTTTGACTTACTGCAGTTACTATGAATAATGTTATATGTTTGTGTATATATATCTTTTAAAAAGAGGATAAAATTCTTTTCAGTTAAGTCAATAATTTAATGAATTATTTGGATAGTTATAGTGTTTGTATGTTTCCATATTTCAAATTTGTTTATGTTTCCTTAGATACTTGTTCTAAGTTTGTTATTCTAAGTTTGTTTATGTTACTTTGGATACTTCATAGTATTACACATTTGTTAGCTTGCTTTGTTGTCATGGAAATTTCAACTACTATTAAAATAGATAATGCTCCTGCTTACACTAGCAGACTATTTAGAGAGTTTCTGGAGTAAAATACATTCTAGGGTAAGCTATATTACAATGTATTTATATCAATATTAATATACGTATTAAAAAAATTAAAATGAAGGAATTATACACCAGATCATAGAAATTTAGAACTTTAGAATATAAGATTAGTTATTAAAGATTTTGTCTATTGTCTATTAT
>NW_008360321.1:3390561-3392612 GCF_000622305.1 Nannospalax galili
TCTGGGATTTGGTTTTATTTAACTCAATTTTGATCTAAGATTTTAAATTCTAATTTTATCTCCTGCAGAAAAGCATTTTTTATAGGCATCATCACTCTCACCTGACTCAGTGAATGTCTGGATTTAGCCAGGATTCCAAGATTGGAAAAGCTACTAACACCAGGCAGGCAAAGGGTATGATTTTGTTTCTATAGGAAAAAAAAGTCACTCTCTGGCATCCCAGCTGCTGGATCTGCTTGCGGACATCGACCAGTGAGGACAGCAGTACGGCTAAGAAAGATAGATACCGCTCCAAGCTATGATGGCTTTATCGCTGACCAGACAACGTTGGCATTAGAAAAGGCTATCATCTACTTGTGGTCAGTTGAATGCCTTGACTTCCAAGGCTCGATCTGTGATGAATCAGTCAGGAAAGGGAAATCTGTTCTTAGCCATGTGTACTCTGATTACTTGCACTCCTGCTGTTGAAACCGAGGTAATATATTGGGCTCATGTACCTAATCCCCCTCTCCTTCGTCCTTATATTTGGAAGGAGCCTACTATTGTGGTTACTAGTTTTCCTATGAATGTACTGTCACCCCCTTATGGAACAGGTCAGCTGGATTTTCCTGATGAAGAAGGAACTGTTTTTGATTATACTCAATTTGTGTCTTCTGATATGTGCTTTGGCGCTCCTCCTTGTTATCCTATAAGACAACAAAATTGGATTGTTCCAGAAGGTAAATGGAGTACTAGTCAACCAAATGCGGTACATTTTTCTGCTCAATCTATAGATTCTAGTTGGACAGAGTAGGAGAACACAGCTTCCCCAGCTATCTCAGAGTGTGAAAGTTTTTCCTATGATCAGATATTTGAAAGACAGTCTTTGATATGGCAAGATTGTAGAGGATTGATAGGAAAAGTTTATAGGTTTTGGAATCATAACTGGATTGATCAGGGCCCTCTGGGAAGTTGGTTAGAAGAATGTAAAGATTATAAGGAGTTTACCTCAAAATGTAATCTAAATAATATTGTCCCTATGAAAGACAAGTTTAATACTGCTAATCCTATAGTTTGAGTAAATGGAGGAATAGCTAATCCCCGACCTCAGTTGAGAATAGGACATACATTATATCCTCCTCAATTACATATTTGGAAATTGTTAGCTGCTCTTAAGCCTGTAGAAATCTTTGATGGAACTTCTGCTATTACTTATGACAAAGTATTTTATGATTTTACTAAAGTTAAAAATTATGATGTTACAGCTTGTGTGCACTTCCCTCTAGTGTTGATCGGACACATAGTTGTACAAGAAATGAATTTAACTTGTCAAAATTTTTGTTTGTATACTTGTCTTAATAATTCTATAGTTTTTAATCCATCTTTTGAATCAGTCATGATTTTAACTCAAAATTGTCTAATTCTATAGATTTTAATCCATCTTTTGAATCAGTCATGATTTTAACTCAATGAAATTCTTTATGGACTCCTGTGAATATGCATCATTCTTTGGAAAGAAGCCCTGTTCAAGGACTAATTCTGAGATTTTTCTAAAGACTGCTACAGTGAGGCAAACGCATGACTGGTCTGATTATCACTGCTGTTTTGGGACTCATCGCTTTGGCTGCTATGGCTACTACCGCTGGTGTGGCGCTTCAGAAATCTGTTCTATCACAAGACTTTGGTGAACTTTGGCATGATGATTCTCATAAACTTTGGTTACATCAGACTAAAATTAATTCATGATTTCAAGAAGAAATTGTTGCTTTTCTAGGGGACTTCATTGGTTGGAAAATAATTTGATGAAATTGCAAAAAAAAGCTGTATGATTTGGTTGGGAAATAAGTTATTGGAATTGCAAAAAACTATACAATATATATGTAATTAAAATTCTACTCAATTTTGTATTACTCCTTATTACAATATGTATGTGATTGGGATTCTATTCAGATTTCTATTACTCTTTATAAATTTAATGGTTCTGTTTATGAATGGAAAAATATAGAATTGTATATTCAAGGAAAAATGGATAATGTAACTTTTATTTAGTTTTTTTTTTTTTTTGGTTTTTT
>NW_008360321.1:3392707-3404447 GCF_000622305.1 Nannospalax galili
TTTTCTTTAATAACCTTGATAATTTTTCTTTGCATACTGCTTATAGGAGGTCGATGTGTCTTTTGATGCCTAAACCAAGATGCTCGGAAATGTAGTGCTGAGATTCTTTTGTCTTCCCTATGTTTTCAAAAGGAAAATCTAGATAAAGTTAATAAAGAAAGGGGAATTGTTAAGGCCTGAACAATTCAGTTTGACCTGAAGCTTGGCAGAGGATACCAGATCTGGTTATATTCTTGTGGCTTGTCAAGGCTATTGAGAATTCGTGCTCCCTCCCCTATGACCTGTAGTCAATGATGGGTAAGATCTTCTGGGAGAAAGTCAACCTAAGACAGGGCATAGCTGCTTGAAGCTGCGTGCCAATGATGGGTAAGGCTTTGCTCTTGCAGAAGGCAACCTAAGACAGGCACATTCCTTCCATCTTGGATGTGGCATATTCTGTGGTTATATTAAATAAGAAAGAGGGAACTGTTGGGAACTATTCAGCTTGCCTTGACTTAAGCTTTGGAGAAAGAATGCTTCCACCTTGGGTGTGGAGTTTCCCTGTTCTCTGCTTCTGTGGTCTAAGTTGACAGGCTATGCTTCCCTGATTAATTGGCAGTCATGGAAACATAACCAAAGAGTTCTGTTTCAGTTTATGGGCACCGGAGTTTCTCGGCACTGTTAGCTTGGTTTCTATATAGAAATAATGAATTATAGTAGTTGCTAAGAGCAATCACAAACAGTACACCTTATATCTAAGATATTATGAATATTATGTAGCTGAATCTTGGGTACTGTAAATGTCATGGGAGTTTCGGTTGGTGAAGTAATGTATTCTTGGTAGTAAGGTAATGTATCCTTGGTTATTCCTTGGTAACTTTCTGTTTAGTGATGTTTCCTTAGTTATTCCCTGGATACTCCAGATCTGATTCTTATATAAGCTTGGTTTGGTTTACAATTAACATGCACTGGCACATAAACTTCTGCATCCCCTGTGTCCTGATTTCTATCCATCGGTGTCCCCTCAGGCTTGAACTGTGGTCACTGCACCATGACACATGAGAACCACACCAGTGTAGTTGTTTTTGTAAGTTATTTATTTAAGGAGCTGATTACTTTCAAGAGAAAGGCCATAGAACAAATAGATGCCAAGCTTCATGCCTTACACCAGTAAACGCTGTGTAGAAGGTGACAATGGCATTATTGCAGTGTGTTCTTAGCAAGTTGTTTTAGGACACATTTTTCTTCTGAGTTCTAGAAATGAATGATCTGTGATTGTAACAACATTCAGAATTCTCCATTTGATCCAATTCACTAAATTTAAAGCACCATTTTTTTTCAAAATCCAAAGTTGTGATGGTGGACAACGCTACTATTGTAATTGTTGTATGAAATAGATTTCTCTAGAAATCCAGGAGAAAAAGAAGCTTTGTCATTTGCGGTCCAACTTGTCACTAATGTCTCTACTTTTTTCCCCAGGAGGTGTCACTTAAGTGCTGCATTCCTTTCCCCATCATCCTTCATGCATCACACTAGAGAAGCTAATGGATTTTGTTTTCACACAGGCAAGTAGCTTGGCACTTTTCCTTGAGCAGCACATGCTCACAGCCCGCTGTTTTCTTCAAGGATGCACAGTTGCTAAGGAGATCTTCAAACTCACAGCTATTGGCTAAAATGAAAACAGATTCAGTTACCTTGTTGCTGTTTTCTGAAGTAGCTGGAGAAAAATCCAGTCAGTAAAGTATATGGGGAGGAGTAGGGAAAGACAGACACGTTAGCATCACTTCCGTCATGCTAAGTCTTGAGGAACACGGGAAGTGCCCCACCAGCTCACCCATGTCTCTTTTTCTCGTGTTAAATTCAGTGACAAATTTCTAAACTGAAGTAACCTGCTTTTATCCATCAGTGGGCAAAGGAAAGGATATGTAAACAACTCTATATCTATCAAGTCTAATATGGAAGTTCCTAGACACAGGGCTTTTTAAACACAAATTAAATTTTGTTTCTAAACCTAACTAGCCCCTTTCAAGTATTCACAGGCCACATGTCATTAGTGGCTAAGCTTACAGGACGTATGTTATAAAGAATACTTTCTCATACTATTGGAGAGCATGACTTTGTGCTTTCTAGAGTAAATGATCTTTGTGGATGGCTACAGATGTAAAACAAGCATAGTATGCCATGCTTTCCCCATAATGTTTCTACTCATGTGTTTTCCCAAAAACCTAAGACACCATAACTTTCAACCTGAACTCATCATACTATGAAGGCTGGTTTGTTTTTCCTTGGGCATGGTCTCTTTACATTCCTCCTACAAGCTCAATGAAATTTTGAACCTGGAGCAGGAACCAACCTGAAATCTCTTCCCTTTTCTTTTGAAAAACACTCAAACACTACTATTCATTCATTTTACTTATACTGCAGTAATAGCATGCATTGCATTTTATAAAGTACATTTGACATTTTTTCCAGGCTGGCCTGTCTGCTTATTCCTGCATCCAGGTGCCAGGAAGTTCTTATGTACCATCACTGACCCTGTAACTCTTCTGTTTAAAATTTTCTTTTGAGTGCCACTACAAGTAGATTGAATTCCAAACTGTTCAATAAATAGCATTCAGTAGAGGTATAGTTATTCAGCATAATTTCTTCTTGGTTAATCATAGTTTTGTTATTAATCATTTGATTTATAGGCACACAACTGAGTCAGAAATACTACTAAATAAAGATGAATGTAGCCAAACGCAAAACTCTCAGTGAGTGCCTATCCTCTACTATTCATAGTAATTTCAGTAGAAATATCTTATGTAACAGAAGTCAGTAACTATGTTTATTTCTATTCATGACAAAATAATAAGATATGCGACATCTATTTTGTTCTTTCATTTGTAGCAATATTTCTCCCATAAGTTAACACTGTATGCAGCTTAGATATCACTATGACTAAATATATGCACAAACCTGCTGCCTAATCACAGGAAAAGTGATCATTTTTAAGGTAAGCATTACATTTCTAATTACATTAAAGGAAAGAAATGAGAAAATCAATATAACAAGCTCACAGACAGCATCGAAACAGAAATATATGATGTGTTAGTAGAAGCTGGGTTTTAACGTGGTCTCAATTCCTGTGGTGTTATACATTTTGATTTTCTTTTAAGGTTTTTACAAAATTATACTTATGTGTGCCTGTATGGCATTATGAGCAGCATGTGTATGCAGGTGCCCACTAAGGCCAAAAGGGGGCATCAGATCCCCTGGAACTGGATCAATAGACAGTTGTGAGTCACCAGATATCAGTGCTGGGAACCAAACCCAAGTCCTCTACAAGAGCAGGAAAAGCTCTTAATCATTGAGCCATCTCTCCATCCTTACATTTGTTATTTTTTAATACTACTTTTGGCCTATTGATATTAACTTTGAAATATCAATAAGCTGGACAATGAATAGTCTCTGCATAGTCACAGTCACTGAGGGCAAACTTTCCAGCATATAACATAAACTAAAATTCTTTTCATTACAAATAAAAAGTAAGTTACTAAACTTCACAAAATGCTTATTTCAACATTTTTTAATGGTTTTTTCCTTCTTCTTTCAAAATGCATCTTGTAGGTTATTTTATAATTCATGGAATAAAATAGAGCACCATCACTAGGATAAGCTTCATACTTACTGCATAGTCCATTGTCACAGTGGCCAGGACAGCTGGCACAGGGGGCCCCTTGCTGGTAAGGGGTGCTCTTGCTCATCACATTGTTGCCACTGAAATTTGAAATATCCAGTTATTTGCCCCTTGGTCTTGGTATATATACTAAAGCATGAGTTATTATATATACGTATGGCTGTGCATGGTTTTCAACTTTGTGCATGAAACTGAAAAATTATGATTTCCAAAGTGTAACTTAGAAACAATCCAAATTATGAAAATACTTCAATATGTCAGAATGCATGAAATCTGGCATGGGGGTCTATGAGCGGGTGCAGATAGGGAGGGGGTCTAAATATGATCATGATGTATGATATGCATAAAAATTCAATGAAATTTTTTAAAAATAGAATAAAATTCTTCATATATGAACCTATCACTCAGACCAGAATTCCGCAGGTTGAGTAAGTTAAACAAAGTAACTCGCATCTAGAACTATCCTAGTAGATTTAAATGTGGCGTCACCCTCTTTGTTGCCCAACAGATGACCAAAAGGCTAAAGCAGGACCCTGCATGGTGAATGCATCCCTCTAGAGAAAGAATATTTTACAGGTAAGTGGTAGTGTCAAGGGAAAAAATACTGAATATTTTATATTTTAAAGCTAAGAAATACCATATTATTTTTAAATGGATAATATAGCTTCGTGATATTTTTTTCTTGTTGCTGGAAGCAGTGTATTTAAATTAGTTTGTCCAGTTAGGAGTACGCACTTTAAAAGGCCTTGCTAGTCTTTTAAGAAATGGCACATGTAGCCAGGCAAGGTGGCAGATGGCTTTAATCCCAGCACTTGGGAGGCAGAGGCTGGAGCATCCTTTAAATTAGTTAGAGCTACAGAGAGACCCTGTCTCAAAAAAAAATAAAAAAAATAAAAATAAAAACTAAATAAATAAGTGGTACATGTGAAATTGTTATGTTTACCAAGAAAGAAATGACAGTTTAGAAAGCTTTGATCTACACCAATATCCAAGGTATTCTCATCCTATGTGAATTAAACTATGATGAGCATTATCGTATGGGCCAGTTAAGGAGTTTGAAAATACATAGGAATCTAAATCTCAGTTGTACCATGAGGCGAGGACCCAAAGCAATGCAGCTGATCATCAGTCCCTGCACAGCGTCTCTCTCTCTCTCTCTCTCTCTCTCTCTCTGGTGGTGGGGGGAGTGAAAGAGAGACTGGGGAGGAGAAAGAAAGAGAACGCACTTGGTAAAATCATGTCATGAATACAGAGGTGTTCTGGGAGATTTTTCCCCTTCTTCCCCACATTACTCATTTCAGACACTATTTCCTAGGCCCACATATGTGATGCCTTGATGGCTGGACAATTAACTTAGATGTATACATCCAGGACCTTCAGATTCTCTCTAAAATTCTCTCTGGCAAACCCCAAAAGATTTTGACAGAAAAGGTCACTCCTCTCAAACTGGAGTCCTCCATCACCTGGGTAACACTCTCTAAAGAATCTGATAAGAAGTATGCCGGCCCCCATCCCTTTCCAAGAATAAAGGATTTCAAATGTGAAAAGTAATTAAAACTAACAAATATGTTGGGGCTACATAATACAGGAGTAGTTGTAGTAACAATGTAAGGAGTTTCTTTTTCTTTTTAAATATAATTGGATATAAAAATATTTGAGCAGAAAAAAAAGCTGAAAGCATGTCATGTCCCCATTTGCAATTCAATAACAACTCTTGCTTAAGCATCATGGAGTGTGAAATGAGCAAAAGCAGTAACAAGAATCCTTAGAGAAATGCACACTACAGATGCTTCTTCAACGAGCCTGAGCCTAGAGAAGGAAAATGGACAGAAATGACGTCTTTTTATAAGTGAGGAAGGAGAGCTTCAGATTTTGCATTTAGAACTGTGAACTTTCTCTCTTCCCTGACAAATTAAAGCTGTCTAGATTTTAGACTGAGTGTGATGGTGCATACCTCTAATCCCAGAACTCACTTGGGAGGAAGAGGCAGGTGAATCTCTATATCAATGGTCAATTTGGTCTACCTAGTGAGTTCCAGGCCACCTGGGTCTACAGGGAAACCGCCTTTAAAAAAAAAAAAAAAAAAAGTCTAGATTTTTTTTTTTAAAGGAAAAATCCAGAAGTTTATCCTTCCTTTGTTGGAATAAACTTGCTATTCTGGCTCGTCTTATTAGACAACAAAGAGTAAATTGTAGGTTAAATTAAAGTGTGTACTTACGCAGGACAATATTGGCAGACATAGAAGTATTTTAGGCTGTCTTGGTTGGGACAGTATGCAATTGCACATCCAATTTTGTAAGATGAATACCAAACAAGCTATAAATCACAGGGGATTAAATATATAAAGATACATTAGAAGAATGGTTAAAAAAAATGATAGCAGACATAACACAGAAACGTGTGCCAGCCGTAGTTTATAGCATACACTTATGAAAATATCTACTTTGGGGACTCAAATTAATAAACTTTTACTTTCATAACTTCTTAAAATACCAAATTTATCATGTGGGTTCACCTATCAGTTATGCGTCAATGCCACATGGTACCACCTCACCCTCCCCGACCCCCGCAGCTGAATACAGGAGTTCATTATAAGTTGGAGAAGCTTTAATCATTATATTACACTGCTAATGGCTAAGGTGTCTCTACCCACTCCCCTTACCTGAGTGTAATGTCCAACAGCTACATTGGGGCCCTTTGGTCCTACACCGTAATTAAAGTCCTCGCTTTCATCATACCACCTCTGGATTGCAGCTTGCCAGGGCGTAGGGTCACTTGACATATAGAGATTCTCACCACATTTTGTAGCTGAAAAGGAAAAATATTTACGAGAAAAACAATAAAAATTGCAGTTGTGGACTTTCTGAACAGGGTCTCAATAGCACAGATATTAAGATCAACAATCAACAACTGGGACCTCATGAAATTAAAAAGCTTCTATACAGCAAAGAACACCATTATTTAGTGGAGAGGCAATGTACGGAATGGGGAAAAAAATCTTCACCAGCTATACAGCTTACAGAAGGTTAGTATCTAAACCATAAAAATAACTAAAAATTAAATAAACAAATAAATAAATAAACCCAAATAAAAATTGGGGTAAAGCCCAATTGGTACATCTACAATGCAATTCCTATGCCCAAGACTCAGGAAACAACAAGGAATAGAAGGTAGAAAGACTGTAAGAGCCTGAGAAACTGGATGTCCACTGGTGGATAATGCATTCTCGATAAGACAGAGAAGCTGTACCCATGAAATCTCTGCAATACGGTGACCTAAACAAGACCTGAATCAGTCGACAAGACAGCATCAGTCGACAGCATCAGTCGACATGCCAGTGTGGATGGAGGAAATGTCATAGGGTCCCGTCACTAGATGAAGCAATCAGTGGATGCTGAGGGAGGAAGAATCAGTTTTCTCCAGGGTCAAGTTCCCTGAAAACCTTTCTAATCCCAAGTGGCCATCCTAAACATATGTACACACAAGCACTACTAAATGAACTCAGTATATGCAGCAATAATAATCAAAAAAGAGGACACGAAATTGAAGGCGTTTGGGGGTACATAGAAGAAGATTTGGGAGGAATGGGAGGGGTAGAAATGATGCTAATACAATAAACATGTGTGAAATTTTCAAAAAATAAAAATAAAAATTGAAATAAGAAACTAAGTAGAGGGTTATCAAAAGATGAAATGCAAATGTCTGAAAAACATTTTTCTAAGTTCAACGTCTTTAACCTCAGTGAAATGAAAATTAAAACTACTCTGACATTTTTATCTTACCCTACTCAGAATGGCTAAGGTCCAAAACATCATTTTTAAAAAATGGAGAAATTAAGCAAGTATGGCCTGAAAGCTTTATCCCTACTGGCTAGTTTTCCCAGTTCTGGAAGGTGCTGTCACACTACCCGAGGTGAAACATAATCATCAATCTTACCCACTTATGAATCCTGCAAACTACAATAATGACTGGTCTGCCAAGCTATGCTCACTAGTACTGCCAAGCTATGCCCACAACAGTGGCACAAATATGGGAGTGACCAAATGTCCTCTGATTGGATTTAAGGCAAGCTCCATGAGATTGAATCCATACTTGGCATTGTAGTCAGGGCCAAGAACCTATCACTAGATAGGTCATAGTCCCTATGGGAGAAACTACTACTGATATTCTACTGAATAGACATAGTATTAAGGTGATTTCTAGTAACTTACTGCTGTACCAGTAGATTAGTGCATCTCCTGACCTTCATCAGAGAAATTTCTTCTTGCTATAAAAAGCCATTAATGCAGAGACCCACAGATGATCATCACAAAGAGAAAATGAGACAGCAGGGTGCTCAGCCTTAAATGGGACAATTATCTCACACCCCTCTCCCCACATGCATGCCAGCATTTGCTGTCACTTTGTTTTTATCTTAGCCATTTTTTTTAATTTCTAGCCATTTTTTAATTTCTAGCCATTCTGAGGTAAGACAAAATCTCAAAATAGTTTCAATTTGCATTTATCTGATGGTTGAGAATGTTGAACAATTTTTAAATATTTCTCAGTCACTTGTATTTCAGCTTTTGAGAATTCCCCCTAGTTCCATGCCCCAGTTTATAAATGGGTTATTTGTATGCCTTTTTAAGTTCCTTGTATAGTCTAGATATTAACATCTGCCAGATGTATAGCTGAGCTGGTAAAATTTTTTTTCATTACTTAAGCTGCCTCTCCCTCAGTTGATGTGTTCTTTGCTGTACAGAAGTTTTTTTTTTATTTCATGAGGTCCCACTTATTAATTGTTGGTCTTAATGCCTGGGCTGTTGGACAGAAAATCCTTTCCTCTGCCTATATATTCAAGTGTAATCCTTACATTCTCTTCTATCAAATTCAGGGTATCAGGTATTATGTTGTGGTCATTGATTCACTTGGAGGTGAGTTTCATGCAAGGTGAGAGATAAGGATCTAGTTTCATTTTTCTGCATGTAGCTAGCCAGTCTGACCAGAACCATTTGTTGAAGATGCTACCTTTTCTCCAAAGAGTTATTATTGACCGCTTTGTCAAAAATCAAGCAGCTGTTGTAGTGTGTGCTTGTATGTGTGTCCTCAGTTCTACTCCGTTGATCAATGTGTCTATTTTGTCACTATATCTCTGTAGTCTAAGTTAAAAACTTGGATGGTGATGCTTCCAGAATTAGTAGCGGTTGTTCAGGATTGATTCTGATATCTTTGTACTTTGTGTTTTCATTTGAAATTTAATATTTTTTCTAATTTCTGTGTGAAGAATTGTACTGGAATGTTAATGGAGGTTGCATTGACTCTATAGATTGCTTTTGGTAGGATGGCTTGACATCAAGACCTTATAACTGAAGCCGTGACATACTTGAGTCACAGAATAGATATCAAGTTGCTGCTAACCTTAAAGCTTTGACCTTACTGGCTAGCCTTCATAGTGCTGGAAGGTGCTATACATGCTAAAAGAGGAGACGAGTGTCTTATCCAGCTGTAAACCTTGTGAGCTATAACAATGACAAGCCTGGTAAGACATGCCCACTGGTGCAATAGTGGCATAACCTCATAAAAGTCACCAGCTTTTTTATGATTGGATTGAAAGCCAAAAGGATTGAGTTCCAAAAGGTGGAACTCATACTTGGCACCATTATTGAGGTCAAGAAGTTGTGGCTACCTAGACAGGTCATAGACCCTAGGGGAGAACCTACTACTACTATTCTACTAAATGAACACAGTTTTAAACCAACTCCTAATGACTTCTCGTTATACACATAGATTAGTGAATCTCTCACCTTCATCAGAGATGCTTCTTTGGGCAGTAGATGGAAATTAATACAGAGACCCAAAACTAGTCAAAGTGCAGAGAATAGGAAACTTTAGAGTGCTCATCCCCAAATTGGACACCTGTATTCACACTCTCTTCTCTCAAAGCTCAGAGCCCATTGTGGAAAGGGGACATAAAGACTCAGTGCCAGAAGAAGTGAATAATTTCAAGGAACTGATTTTCTGGACACAACAGGACAGGTTCACATAGGAATTCATAACATTGCAATAGCATGCACAAGACCTGTGTAAGCTTAAGCCAGACATAGAGTATGGGAAGGGGAGGTGGGCACAATGTCCCACCTGTGGCTGAGAAGCTACTGAAAACTGATAGCTGCTGGGAGATGGAGAGCCACTTTTCTTTAAGAATGTAGCCCTTGATAGTTTGACTACATGCTAGTGGATGGCCCCACATCCAAGAGCATGTGGGCAACATAAATTTGACTTAAGGTTAAGAATGAAAAGAGAAAAAAATGGTTGTATAGGGAAGGGGAGAAAAATCTAGAAGGATTTGGTAGAGAAGGACAAGTATTATCAAAACACATTGCATGGAATTCTCAAAGAACTAATTTCTTTGGTGGAGGAAATTCTAAGGCAACACAATGTTGAGTCTTTGGCATAGTTATTACTGGCAACTTTTTTAATGCAGGTATACAATGAGAAAGACCAAATGGGGCAAATAAAGATACAGAATTACAGTATGGAGAGAAAAGGGGCACTAAGAAGCTTGATGCTGTAGCAAATGCATGTGCTGAGAAAGAGGCTGTAATTGTTAAGATTAGCATCATAAAGGAGAGGCCTTCTGCTCTGGAACATTTGAAAGGAACATTTGCACCTTCCGTGCAAAACCCCACTAGATAAGCTTCTAACTTATGAAAGAAGGTCTAAGGAGCTTTCTGCTCTTAGAATGCAACTGTATACAAAATCTTCTGCAAATGTGATTAAAGGAGGCAAGGGCTCATCCCAAGCTGGTAGCTGAACTTTGCAGTGTCGTTGATGTTGTATCCGCTTTGGAAACACAAAAGATGCAAGGGTGAGGAATTGTGGATTCTTCCACTGCGGTTTTGGATAGCCACTGAGGCCAGACAACCTGTGACAGATGAGTCCCTGTGGGAAGGCCCTGAAATGACAGGAGGCACTAAAGGGTCATTGCATGAAACTAAAGGTAAAGCCTGGATTGCAGTGGAGGCCCCAAATGTTGGAGATGCCAGAACCATGAGACAATGTGCTGAAGAGAGCCACACACATGAAGCGGTACAAGTCCAAGGAGAGATGTATATTATAGGTAACAAAGATGGAGGATCAGAGTCATCTAAGCCCCTTCAAACTTTATTGCCATATAAGGAACATGGAGCTACAGGATTTGGTGCTTGCCCTGCAGGCTTTTGGTCTTGCTTTGATCCATTGTTTCCTCACAGTGCTCTCATTCCTCACTTTTGGGATGGAAATGTATCGTCCATGTAGGCTAAAAGTATGTAATTTGTTTTTGGTTTTACATGGGAAGGGGGATCACAATCAGGAAATTACTTGGGTCTCAGAAGAAACTTTGGACTTTGGAACAGTGTTGAGACTGTTACAGACTATAGGACTTTGGAAATTGAACTAATACATTTTGTGTTATGATAGGGCATGAGCCTATGGGAGCCAGAGAGATGAATGTGGTGGTGTGACTGTGACGTGTCCCTCATTGGCTCAGGTGTTTGAACACTTGGTGCCCACTTGATGGTGCTGTTTGGGATGTTTTGAAGCCTTTAGGTAGTGGAGCTTTGCTGTCGCAAGTACAACCCTAAGATGACGTGTCCCTCATTGGCTCAGGTGTTTGAACACTTGGTGCCCACTTGGTGGTGCTGTTTGGGATGGTTTTGAAGCCTTTAGGTAGTGGAGCTTTGCTGTCGCAAGTACAACCCTAAGGCTAGGCTTTGAGAGTTTATAACCACACCTTACTTCCAGTTTGCTCCTTGCTTCCTGCATATGGATGGAAACATGATCTCTCAGCTCCTGCTCTGGCTCCTTGCTACCATGCCTCCCACAACACTATCAACTCCCCCTCTTCAACCATAATCCAAAATAAACTTTTCTTCCTTAAGTTGCTTTTGATCACAGTGTTTTATCACAGCAATGAAGAGTAACTAGAACATGATCTGCTTTACTTAGGAGTTTATAGAGGACCAATCAGACATTACATGAGAAATTTTCAAAATATAAAAAAACAAGCATGAGAAAATATTGTGATCACAATTTTATTTAAATATACATAAATGACTTTGG
>NW_008360321.1:3404912-3412547 GCF_000622305.1 Nannospalax galili
TCTGTCTGCACTAGTGCCAGTTTCCACAAAAAGAGAAGTTCATTGGAGATGCAACTAAAAGGGAGATATCTAATACCATAGTATCTGACTGTAAAGCCCCATCTAGGTGTTTATGGTTGGTGTTAAATATTGATAAACATATGAAGTACTCTAATGATATTATAACAGTCTAAGTTGCCCTGGGTTACTATAACTCCCTTTGGTGACTATTGCTTTCACATAGGAGATATGGGTTTAAATAGCACCATGCCCTGGGAAGTTCTTTACATTAAGAAGGCTAGCATCCTGACAGACAGGAAACATCTTGATGTATGACTAGGAATAATGAACAAAAAGTTCCACACTGGATGTTCAAAGAATTGGTTTCAAATTCTCCCTAACTTAATAAACCCTGTAACCTGAAAAAGTTATTTAACCATGTTTAAAAAACAACTAAGAAATATAGTCCTTTGCACAGAAAATTTTAAATAGCAAAATGGAGAATGAAACATTGTAGACAATCATCTCTGGAGATTCCAGTAGCCAGCTGTTTGCTTCTGCCACAGCTGATTCACACATTTCCATCACTGTCTCTTACCATTTTTAGCATGTTGCTGGCTGAGGGAGAGACTGCTCTCCTAAGTTCGTTGTGTTTATTTACAATTTCTCTTTGCACTTGTGTCTGGGTGGTTAGCAAAGCAGCGAAAGCTGGATCCTGAAAGAAAATAATTATTTTTTAGCATTTTTGAAGATTGCAGACAGTGAATAATTTCAAGAGAACAAAAAATCACTTTCAAAACCTAGTGTTTGTCCCATGAGAAAATATTAGGTGTGCAGTGTTGTCAAAGAATTAGTGCAAAGCTGCTGCCTTTAAATAGGAATGAGTAAGTGAAGGCCTGAGAAATAGAGAGTAATTCAAGGAAAAATAAAAATTGCTCTTGGGCCACAAATGCTAGATTTGGGGTTTAATTCAAATTTCATTATGATTTTTTTATGAAACATTGGAAGTTAATATTTTTAATTTTTTATTTATTTTTATTTTATGTTTATGAGTTTTATGCCTGCCTGTGTGAAAGTGCACCAATGTGGCACAGTGCCCTTGCCAGAGGACAGAAGAGGGTATCAGATCCCCTGGAACTGGAGTTACTGACTATTGTTCGCCATCATGTAGGTGCTGGGATTCAAAGCTGGGTCTTCTGTAAGAACAACCAGTGCTCGTAACCACTGAGCCATCTCCTCAGCCCCAAGAGATGGTATTTTATAATCACAAATTTTCATAATAGGCTGTTTAAGACCTAACCAATCACATTTGATCAGGCTGCAGTAAGGGTTGGTGGATTAGAGATCTCATGGTTCATCTTATATATTTTACATTACCATGAGGTAGTATCTGCATTTGGAGAGTGAATATTCAGGTACAATCCAGATTCCTAGCTCCCATTCAGGACTCTAGCTAAACCACTGCATATATTATGTAGCACATTTGCCACGGTTGTTCAATGCACACTTTTGAAATACTTTTTAAACGTCTTTCACATCCTTCAAGGGAAACAAATTCATCTGATGAATGGAACGTTGCTCATTTTGATCAGTTTAGAAATGGAAATATGACTGGCATGGTTCCAAATTTCAGTTTATCTCGATGGTTATGTGTGTGGAGGTCAAATCTAAGTGTAGAACAATATTGGAGATTGTTCTACAAGTTCTAAGCTTAAATTTACCCATGGTGTGCTCAGCCACCAAGTTTTTGGTCATTCTTTACAACAATCTTCTGAATCTATTATTTAACCAAATATGCAAAATACTATTATTAACACTTGGTTGTTATCGTACTTGTGGCACATCTTTGATGCCTGTTAACTGTCTTATATTTACAGCACATCTAGCCTCTTCAAAGTCCGATAGCCACATGACTCATGACTTTCAGAGCCACCAATGATGGAGCAAACAGTCTTAGTCTTTTGCATCACTAGACCTGTTCAGTGCTCTGGGCCACCCATGAAAACGCTATCACCTATCAGACACCCTTGTGATTTCAAAGTAGCCTGCCCTGTCACAAAGCTGTAAAGTAGCTCTGAGATGACTTTCCATCATACACTTACCTTTCCTTCAGTGGGTAAAGATGACAGTAGCAGAGAAATGAGAAGCAGTGTCACTGGAACCCAAGCCATGGTTGGAAACTATCAAAGCAAGCAAATGTCTCCATTGAAATGAGTTCATGGGGCTCAGAAGGAAAACCAATGCAGTGATCTCAGTTGTACCAAACACCTGTGGCTTGTGAGCACACTAACAATGTAACAGTTGACTTGCCATATGGTGCTGGTATAGTCACAATGAAGCTACCTTGTTGCTAATACAGACAAGGCACAGGCTGAAGAACTTGTCTGATGCCTTTGACTTACATGTGTAGGTCTCAGGAAATACTAGCTGCTTTCTACACACTTCCCTTGCCCTTTCTTCATCAAAAAGGTAGTTATAGCTAATTGTGGTACTGATATCCATCATTTGTCTCATTTGGGGGACAGCTTGTTTTCACTGTATACCATCACATAATTTGGTATTCTTTCTGAAAAAGAGAACTGCTGATTCTTTCATCTACACTAGATTTGAGTCAAGATTTAAGGGTTGGAATTATTCAGGCACAAATGCACAAACACCTTAGAAGTGATGCTTCTCTGTTTCTTTTATTCCCTATATTTGCATCATTCTGAAATTTCCCTGTATACAGCTAATGCATTCAAAGCCTGGTCTATTCAATTTTGCTCAATCCATCATTTGGTACAAAGGTGGCATAATATTTTCATTGCTTTTCAAGACACCTTGCTCATCACCCATACCATTTCTTCTCAACAACCTAAGTCAGCAAATCCTAGGTCTTTTATGTGACATTAAAGATCACTCCATTCAGAAAATCTCCATCTTCCCACCATCACTCACTAATAATGACTTCAAATTCAATGTATATGAAAAGGAAAGGTTTCAACTGGGGGAAAAAAAGTCAGCACTGTAGCTTAATAAGCTCCTCTATCCTTACTTAACAATTCTTAACTCAAGACCTTATACATTAAAAGATTAAGAATTATTAATACAGAAGCATATGGCATATATAATATCCACAAATTTTTACTTTTCTAATAAACATAGTTCTATTTTGGTTGTAACAAGTTAAAAGCATGATAATGTACTATACTATTCATTTGCAGATGAATATAAATTTTCATTTGTGTAAAAAATGACACTAGTATATGTGTCTGTGATGGTTCTGCAATTTGCTTTCTTAATTTAAAAGTTTTTATATAATTATAAATATTAATTAATCAGTTTTGAAAATGTAAATTTTAATGAATATATCTTCTTTCTCTTAGAAACATTGAAAGTGATTGTCATGATAAAATATTCATGTTAGAATAGTCATTGTTGGTTAGGTAATAAAATGACATATTTTCTTTATTTGCGGCAAGAAGAGATGCGAAGAGATTGAACAAATTGTAGATTACAACTGCTTCTCTTTTGGCACATTCTAGTTGTGCAAGTAAATCCCAGTCAACACAGCACTGAAATGGTATTTTTCATATGGATAGACTCAAATTTCGTTGCCAGTTGTCTGATACTGTTTAGTTCTCATATAAACTTTTAACATGTGAAAGTACAGCAGGCCTTCCCTCCTACCAACCAGTTAAGTTCTTAGTCACTTTAAAATCTATACAGTGCTGTTTTGGCTTAGCATTTCTTTTTTAACTTAACAATTTAATTGTTTGTTTGAGACAGGGTCTCCCTGTGTCCCAGATGGCCTGGAACTCACTATGGAGACCATGTTGGCCTTGATCTCACAGAGATCTCTGTCTGTCCCTGCCTCTTGAGTCCTGAGATTAAAGGCATATGCCAACACAACTAGCTAAATTTAATTTTTTTTTGGCTTAGTACTTCCATATTAACCACCCAAAACTATCTAATTACTGAGAAGATAACTAGAGCTATCTTCTAGTTGAACACTTATGGCTCAACTTTTTGTTACTTTTATTCCTAACTACCTAATAGCTTAATTTCAGTTAAGATACAGTCTTTGGAAAACATCAGATCTGGGAAATCCCCCTGAGTTTCCATTTTTCTCTTATATAAAATGTGAATTTTTATAGCTTTGCTTTGGAAAGCAAAAGGCATAATAATACTAATACAATATTCATATATTATAATGGGTGTAGCAAAAAATAGAAACTATTAATATAATATCATTTTCATCCCATGCAATGTCTACAATTTTACTGAACTTATAAAATCTTTCCATAAAAATGTGTGGTTTGATAATTTCAGAACAGTTTTAAACTTTTTTTCCTTTCTAGTGTCATAGGAAAAAACATGCATAGAATCTATAAAAGAATCCAATACTCAGCCAGGTATGGTGGCACACACCTTTAATCCTAACACTCTGGCGTCAGAAGCAGGTGAATCTCTGTGAGCTCAAGGCCAGCCTGGTCTAAAAAATAAGTTCCAGCTGGGAAACAGGAAGACCCTGTCTCAAAAAGACAAAAAAAAAAAAGAAGAAAGAAAGAAAGAAAGAAAGAAAGAAAGAAAGAAAGAAAGAAAGAAAGGAAAGAAAGGAAAGAAAGAAAAAAGAAAAGAAAAGAAAAAAAGAAAAGAAAAGAAAAGAAAAGGAAAAGAAAAGAGAAGAGAAGAGAAGAGAAAAGAAAAGAAAAGAAAAGAAAAGAAAAGAAAAGAATCCAATACTCAAGGCCTGGTCCTGAGCTCACTTCAGGAAAATAATGTATTTCCGCTCTAGCCCACTGAAATGCACAGGCATGCGCCTGAAGATTTCGTACAGTTCACTCACCTAGGAAGTCTGCATTGAATGACTTATAATTCCAAAGTCCAGTAGACCAGGTTACCACACTACACTACTAATTTCTCTCCCATTTTTTTGTCCTCCCAAATTATAATCAACTTTGTTGCATCAGAGAAAGCAACAACATCCTTGCTAAAAGTACATTCAAGAAGAGTGTTTTATACGTTTCTTAAATTTCTATTTTAATCTTGAAACCCACATTCATGCACAATTGACATTTTCTCTTGCTACATACTAAAGCACTGTGGTCCTTTCTTCAGGTGGGTTAAGGCCAGGAAGGCATGGTTCTCCTAGAGTATTTGTAGGAAGAGCATGGTGTATGTTTCTGTTGTCCTAAAACAGGAGAACAGGGCATTTGAAAAAAGGATGTGAGGACAGCCTTAGAAAATGCTCTATACTATTTGTCACTCTACACACTTAAAACTTGACTCAGCTTTTCACTATTCACTAATTCTTGACGGTTTTGTCTCACCATTAGCACTATAATCTGCTTCTGAAACCAGACTGTGATTTAATCACTTAGTATTTTTTTCAAACACTAATCTAAAAGTGGACTTCTCAAAGGTGAATAACTACTGGTTGGTTAACTGCCTTAGAAAACACATTAAAGAGTTCACCTTTGATGTAGGACTTCAATCTTCACATTTCTCAAAAGATGATTTCTATGAATCCCACAGTGTTAACTGCATGGATTGAGTTCCCGTCATAACTTCACATTTTCTGTCCTAGAAGCTCTGAATAAGCGGAAGTTCAGACAAACCAATAACGCCACGTCTAATTGCCATATTCTGTTTCATAAGTGTGCACTCAAAATATTAGTAAGAACCTAACGTTTTCAACTTGACCTCAGGGAAGGTCAGAGGTCAGACTTACAAGTGGCTTCAAGCTTCTGCCACGACTCAGCACAAATCATGTAGATAGGACAATTTCTCTTTTAAGGTCTGGCAAAATCTCTGGTGGATTCTTGCTAAACAAGAAATCAGAACTGCCAGCCTGCCTTGAATCTTTTGATGCCCCCGACCTCACACATCTCTCCCTCTCCACCATCTTCACATCGACTCTCCCTGTCAGTTCTAATATTTACCCTGGCTCAGGAGCACAGATCTTCCTGCTTTTGGGTTGGAGGCAGAGAGGACGGCCCCTCTCTTGGTGACTGCAACCGCCCGGAGCCGCCACGTGGGGACGACGTCACCAGGCTCTATGCCCTCAGAGTAACTGTTCCTCTGGGTGCACGCTCTCCACCCCTCCCCCATACCCCTGTGATTAGCTAAATTCCTCTTTCTTTTTTACCGTTTAGTGGACAGAAGCGCATCTCTATTTCCATTCCTGGGCACTATATTTAGACAAGGAATGACTATATCAGGAGTTTGAGAATTCAGGGAGGTAGATGGAGAAAAACAGGCACTCTCTTTACACTAGCATGCCTATAGTAATACAGTTCCGAATTGAAAAATAAAATCAGGGAAGTCAAAATAGATTTCCTTAAATTTGAAGGACCACAGCAGCGGGGTGCCAACAATGCACCCAGTCACAAAGAATTAGCATTCTGCAGATTTGCTCATAAACTCTTCCCGTTCATTCGCTTTGGTTCACAGCACTTTGTTGTCCGACAATTCAAGGGGAAAAAAAAAAAAAAAAAAAGAAATAAAACATGGAGCAACCCAAGGAAAATACCTAAAATTCCTGATCAAAGGGAGACTTCAAGTCTCACAATGTGTGGTCTTTCTTCAGATGGCCTGTAAAATAAATGCTTTTTCTTCCTTGCTATTAGTAGCTTTCCAGATAAAAAGGAGTGAATTAAGCCATTACTTACAGGAAGACTTGGGTCAAAAGATGTCAAATCAAGAACCAGCTTTCATCACTCCACGTTCTCTATATCCCACAGGAGGAAAATAGCTTGGAATTTATTGTGCCTACCCTTGAGAACATCTTAAGAAAAACTGTAATTATAATGAAACAGTCACATGTCTGGTGTTGAGAGCCCCTATTGCTTGACTGTGTAATTAATTAGTTTCAGTTAGTCAAAGCTCTATTTTTTAGATCTCCTTTACAGCTTATTTCGGCTCATGTACACATGACTGAAAAGCTATTGGCTTTTAGAAGTCCCCTTAGACTGCTTCATTCCTACAACTACATTCAGTAAGAGTTCATTCCTAATAGTTTGCCTTTTTTATAGTTATTTTATTTTTAATTATGTATATATGTGTGTGTCTGTGTGTATGTGCATGTGTGAGTTCAGTGTCCATTGGAAGCCAGAAGAGGGCAGTTATAGTGGAGCTGTAGTTATAGGTGGTTCTGAGCCACCCGGTGTGGGTGATAGGAACCATATTTGGATCTTCTTTTATAAATTTATTATGTTTAGTTTATGTGTATGAATGCATTGCCTGTGTGTATATTAAGTGCTTGTGTCCTGTAATGCCTGTGGAGGTCAGAGAGGATGTCAGATCCCCTAGAACTGGAGTTACAGTTGTTAAGCCATGATGTGGATGCTAAGGACTGAACCCAGGTGTTCTGCAAGAGCAACCAGTGCTCTTAAACACTGAGTCATCTCTCCAACCCCCGAATTTGGGTCTTTTAAGAGAACAATATGCACTCTTAATCAAGGATCTCCAGGTCTCAGTTTGTTTTTTTTTTTAAATATTTTTGAAGCCCATTTTTATCTCATAGCTCTATTCATATTTATTACAATGTTTTTATTAATTTTGTTTTCCAGTATTTTGCTCAGAACTTTTGCAGCTATTTTCAGCATGGAAAAAAACCTATCTTTTTTTTCATGTGTCTTTCTTTGATTTTGTATCATGAAGATATCAGCTTTT
>NW_008360321.1:3415724-3426731 GCF_000622305.1 Nannospalax galili
AGGAACTTGGGTGGCACTGACCTGAGACCCTTGCCGTGGCCACGCCATGCAGGGATGCAAAGGCAGATGGGGAGGGAAGAAGCCCCAAGATTTCCCAGGGAGTGGATTGAGTAGCTGGGTTGTACTGGATGCAAAGGATCAGGTAGAGTAAAGGTAAGCCTCGGAGCCCCAGAAAGAGGCTGTCAGCCCCATAAAGAGGCTGGCCGGTGTTGCAGGACCAGGGAAGTAGAGGGAGGTGAGGGTGGGGCCAGGACCAGAAGCGGTGCTCCTGGGGCCCAAGAAAGGCACTGAGTTGGTCTGGGTGAGAAGGGTCAGGAAGCAGTATTGGTTCCCCAGGTGTCTGGGCCCCCAAGACTAGGAATGGCACAGGGCCCAGACTAGGAGTATAGAACAGCGGGGGGGATGGAAAGGTGAATGTGGCTTAGGGAGTCCCAGCACGGAGGGCTGTGGTATAGACTTACCTCAAGAGGATGGTAGTGCAGGCTAGGACAGTTAGCCGGTGGTGCAGGCCCAGGGAAGCAGGGAGGGGTGAGGGCGGGGCCAGGACCAGAAGGGGTGCTCCTGGAGCCCAAGGAAGGGACTGAGTTGGTCTGGGTGAGAAGGATCAGGAAGCAGTATTGGTTCCCCAGGTGTCTGGGGCCCCAAGACTAGGAATGGTACAGGGCCCAAACTAGAAGTATAGAACAGAGGGGGGGATGGAAGGGTGAATGTGGCTTAGGGAGTCCCGGTGCGGACGGCTGCGGTATAGACTTACCTCAAGAGGTCTGAGGATAGTAGTGCAGGCTAGGAGAGTTAGCAGGTAGTGCAGGCCCAGGGAAGCAGAGAGAGGTGAGGGTGGGGCCAGGACCAGAAGCGGTGCTCTTGGGGCTCAAGAAAGGGACTGAGTTGGTCTGGGTGAGAAGGATCAGGAAGCAGTATTGGTTCCCCAGGTGTCTGGGGCCCCAAGACTAGGAATGGCGCAGGGCCCAAACTAGGAGTATAGAACGGCGGGAGGGATGGAAGGGTGAATGTGGCTTAGGGAGTCCCGGTGCAGAGAGCTGCGTTATAGACTTACCCCAAGAGGCCTGAGGATAGTCGCATTCCTTACCTTTTGTTTGATGGAATAGTGTGAAGTGTTGGTATGAGTTCTTCAAAGGTTTCATAGAATTTATTAGTATATCTGTCCAGGCCTGGGTTTTCTGGTTTTGCTGTTGTTGTTGTTGTTGTTGTTGGACTTTATTGTTGCTCCAGTCCCACCACTTTTTATGGAAGATATCATTCCACAGGGGCTATCTACAGTTTTTTTTGTTTTGTTTTGTTTTTTTAATTTTGTTTCGTTTTGTTTTAAGAAAATGTTTCTGGAGTCCAAAGACTAGGCTGGTCCCGGAGAGCTTTCTCTCTCCACCTTCTGAGCACTGGGTTGTTGAAGTTATCACCATGCTCAGCTTTTCCACCTGGGTTCTGGGGTTGAACTTGGATCCTCACACTGTGCAGCAAGGACTTTGCCAACTGAGCATCTCCCCGGCTCCTTTTCTGTGTTGCTTATGTCTGGAGTCTGACTTATTTGCTTAACATAACAATTTCCTATTCCATCCACTTTCCTGAAAACATCAAGATTTCATTTTTCCCTTGTGAATGAATGAAATTCCATTGCATACATGCACCATGTTTTCTTTACACATTTATCTGTTGGAGGAACTCTAGTTCCATTTCATAGATATTGTGAATATATAAAGCCATAGAGATGTGCTCACATTTTTAATGGTTTTCTTTCCGTGATCCATTGACTTCATTTGGGGACAGCATATAGCAAAGAACACATTGTGAAGGAAGTTTATAATGTAGCAAGTTCTTCATCGTATGGCTGGAAAAACAAAAGAGAAAAGATAATGAAGAGACCAGAGCCCCAATATTCCTCTGACAGCATGTAAGCTGGTGATCTAATTCTTTCCCACTAGGCCCTAGCTCTCAAAGGCTCTACCACCTCCCAATAGCGCCATGGTCTAAGATGGATCCTTTAACATATGAGCATTGGGGAGATATCTAAGATCCTTTGTATAGCAACCTAAAAATAAACAGATGTTCTGAGTAATAATTTAGAGAGTTTCCTCTTTGTCTTCCTTTCAAATTAAGGGAAAGAAAACACCATAAGTCAGCCTATAAGGAAACAAAATGGTGACAAGGAGGGAGAAAGTCAATGTTTTTGACTCAAGGTTGTATAGAATCTTAGGAATCGATCTCTTAAAAAATGCAAACATTGCTGGTGCTGGTAGCACTGGTCTGTAAACCCAACTACTCAGAAGCTAAGGCAGGAAGACTGTCATTTTAATGCCCTCCTGGAATGCAGAGTGAGTTCAAGGCCAGCATAGATGACTTAGTGAAATCTAGTGAAAAAGGGGTTGGGGATATAGCTCAGGAATAGAATGCTTGCATAGTGTCCATGACATGTTAGGTTCAATCCTTACTACCACAAAATAAAGAAAAGAGAAAAGAAATAACTGAATTCTAGACTCTGTAATACCCATTTGGAGAGAGTCTCCTTCACTAATTATCTCAATCCATTCTTCTAACTAGGCTTAAAAACAAAAAAAAAGCAGGGAAACTTTTTAAAAAGCACCTTGGACTGGTTTTGCTAAAACCTCACAATTGCATAAGAAAAGTGGAAATTTTAATAATGCTACCTGTTACACAGCAATGCTCTCAGAATAAAATTTCCAAGTATGAAGAAGACAAGTCTGCCCACATTTTGCATTCTTACTTAGTACAGTGCCTGAGATACTTGCAATAACAAAGAGAAGAAAAAAAAGATCTAAATATGGAAGAAGAAATTCAAATTATCCCCTTAAAAATACTATAGAAAAACTTAGCCAAGGAAGTAAAAGCCATGTACAATGAAAGCTTCAAAGTGCTAAAGAAGTTGCAGAAGACACAAGAAAATAGAAATATCTCCCATACTCATGAATTGGTTCTAGAAAAATAAATGAAATGAATAAATGAAATTGGTGTTAGAAAAATGGCTGTTACCCCATCTACAGAGTCACATTAATCTCCATCAAAGTTCAAATGACATTCTTCTCAAAAATAGAAAAATATTAATAGTCATACGAAAACACACAGGCACAAAAAACTTTGACTACCAAAGCCATCCTGAGCAAAAAGAACACTGTGACAGTGTAATTCCCAATATCAAACTATATTCCAGAATCATTACAACAAAAATGACATGAAACAGGCAGTAAGATTAACAGAATAGAACACAAGACCCAGAAATGAACTCACTTAGCTACAGCCACCTAAATTTTGACAAAGACATCAAAAACATACATTGGAGAAAAGAAATAGCCTCTTAAACAAACAGTGTTGGAAAAATTGGATATCCACATGTAGAAGAATGAAACTAGATCTCTATTGCCCTGTACAAAAATCAACTCAGAATAAATAAAAGGTGCAAACTCTGAAATTATGAGAAGAAAAATTTTAGAAAAAAAATCTTTAAGATATTGACATAGACAAAGATTTTTTGAAAAAGAATCCAGTAGTTCAGGAAACAAAACCAAGGATCAGAAAATGAAAAATGTGATGATTATGTGAAACTACGAGGCTTCTGCACAGCAAAGGAAACAATTAATCAAATGAAGATATACCCTACTGTATGGGAGAAGTTTTTTGCAAGGTATACTTCTGACTGAAGATTAATACCTAGAATATATAAAGAATTCCAAAAACTGAATACTAAAATCCAATCTAGTCTACAAATGGTCAAATGAAATGAACAGTCTTCAAAATATGAAACACAAAAAGCCAATAAACATGAAAATATTCAGCATCCTTAGGCATCTGGGAAATGTAATTCAAAACTATACTGAGATTCCCTCTCACACCAGTGTTAATGGCTATAATTAAGAAAACCACAGCAAATTCTGACAAAAATGCTGGGGAAAGGGAACCCTTACACACTATTTGTATGACTGCAAATTAGCCCAGCTACTGTGTGTACAATGAGCATGGAGCTTCCTAAGAGAACTCAAAATATAGTAACCATACAATACAGTTATACCACTCCCGGTAACTTGCAGTAAGGAACCATATTAGGCCAGCATACTACAGATACCTGCACATCCATGTTTATTGTTGTATTATTCATGAGAACCAATACATAGAATCAGCCTAGGTATGTGTACATAGATGAGGGGGGTAAGAAAATGTAGCTTATGTATACACTGAAGTTTTATTCACCCATAAAGAATGAAATTGTTTTTGTAGGAATATGGTTACAACCGAAAGCCATCATATTAAGTGAAAGAAGCTATTTACAGTGAATTCGTATTCTTGTATGTGAAGGTCCGAGCTCTGATCTGAAATCAACACAGAGCTGGAATGGGAGGCCTCAGTTCCCCGGGAACTTGGATGTTCTTTTGTAGTTATTCCTATCATGAAACTGACTGTTCCTTGAATCTTATTAAATGTACCTAAGTAAGTTTGTATAACAAAGCTGCATAGCTAATAAAGTTATAAGTAAAGAACAGAATGTTTAATAAGCATGGAAGGAAAGAGTCCCCAAGCCCATCATGCTTGAATTGTGGTCACTGAAACGTGACAAAAAGGGCTGGGAACACGAAGGTACTGCAAATATCATGAAGGTACTGTAAACATCATGATGAGGTAATTTGGCTTGAGAAGAACATTTTCTCTTCCTCTTGTTGTACTATGAGGTTTTTTCTTAGAATAAAGGATGCATTGGTTCACACTCCACTGCATCCCCTGCATTCTGATTTCTCCTGCACCTATACCTCAGGATCCCCAAGCCCATCAGGCTTGAACTGTGGTCACTGAACCATGACAGCTGGAGCCCGAACAGGGACCCCCAACATTGCACCCAGAGGAGGTGTTGCGGATAGAGTTGCAGTTTAAGTAAGTATAATGAGGCAGGGTAAGTCTACTAGTTTTGTTTCTTTACTTTCTCAGGTGGAAAAAGCATTAAGAATACCACTTGATTTTTGGTCTGTGTGGGCATACATTAGAACAACTATCACACTAATTAATCAAGGTCCATATAGCTTGTCACCAACTCGGATTTTTTGTACTTCTAATGAAGCAGTTGATCTCTTTGATGTTCCTGAGGAGTTAAAAAATAAAGTTGCTAAAGAAATTCAAGAGGTTACTTCTTCGGAGCCTTCTTTAGAAACTCCTGTAAGGAAGGAGCCTTTAGTTCCTCCTTGTCTGGCTCCAAGTTTTCCAAGTTCAGGTGAACAGAAGACTCATTAGATTCTGATGAGGATTCAGTTACGGCTTGATACATTAGAAAGGAATTACAGAGACTGGTTGTGACTAAGCATAAAGTAAAAAGAAAACCTAAACGAAGGTTGAGAGTAACAGCGGCTCTTGCAAAATTGTTGACACAAACTTCTGAATCTGAGTCTGACTCTGAAATTATTATGTCTAAAGCTGCATTTCCAGTTATTTGACATCCACCTGTCAATGGAATTGTGGCTTTAGACATAATAATTTCAGATCAGAGCTCAGACCTTCACACTTGTACTCTGGAGCTCTGCATATATAAGGGTCTCGCCTTCAAGGAACCTTTCTGATTCAACTAGTACAAAATCCCAAGTTTCTCCTTAATGACACCAATCATTTTAGGAAGCACCCATCCTATACTCAACTTTAACAAGTTTCAAGCTCATTTTTTTTAGTCATTGAGCACTGACCAATAATCATGCCACAGATTAAATGTTATGTTATCTTGAAATTTTCAAAACAAATTGATTCATTATTTTAAAATTCATCCTCACATTTTCAGGCCATGAGTATAACACAGGGATATTCTTGGCCAGAATATAACATGAATTGTCCCTTACCCAATTCCTGATAGAGTCTTCATTCCCCTCTGATAAACCCAGTTTTTCCTCTTGAATTTTCTGTGGAAATGTGATGTCTTCCTAACTTCCACCAGAATGGCTCATAAAAAATTGCTTCTTGCAGTCCATGGCTTCTCTAGTCTGAAATTCCTAGCTTTTCCACATTCCTTCTGCAAACAAGCTGCAAATGCCTATGAACCCCATAGTTAGGTTATTCACAGCACTGACCATACTTTCCAATGCCAGTTTTCTCTATTAGTTACTTTTCTGGTTGTTACAACCAAATATTTGGCAGGAAGCTAATTAAGGAAGTAATCGTTTTGCTTCACATTTGGGGGTGCAGTCTATCACGTAGGAAAGGCATGGTGGTGACAGCAGCTCTTGACTGTAGAGGCAAGATCTGTGAGGTTACTCGACCAAAACCAGCCGCCAAGGAAGTAGAGCTGGATTGTCATTTTCCTTATTCCTTTTGGAGCTGTGAAATCCATGTTCACGATACAGAAAACGTCACAGAATACATTACCTGCTGCTTTCATTTCGTTCTTGCAGATTTAGAAATCAACAGATTTAAAAATCAAATGCTATGAGAATAACTGAAAGTAAACATAATATTTACACTGTGTATCAGTAAGAAATCCTCATTCAAAAACACTGCTTATAATCATAGCTAGAATCTGACTGGTAGTCAGTGACTGAATGAATTTACAGCTATTTTCCTTTGAATTCAATGTGTCAAATGAATGTATCATAAAAATAGGGGCGGAAAGATTGTAAGAGCCAGAGAGGAAGTGCATGACCTTATGGAAAAGAGTCCTACAGCTCCATCCAGGGAACCTGCTCATATGATCCTATGACAATGATCTCAGCATACACAAGTCCCATACAAACTCAGATAAGCAGAAACCCAGCATAGAACTGGGAAAATGAACAGCAGACCCCAATCTTATCTGAAGAAATATTGGGAACTGATTGCTGCTAGGTGAAGAAGAAGCTGATCTTCCTAAAACAAGGACCTCTAGATAAGCTGACTAGACCTCAGTGGATGGACTTGCACTGGGAAATATCTAGGATACTGATTTGAAACAGTGGGCCTTACAGTGATGACAGAGTATATGGGCTCCAGTGGGGGGGCTATGGGAGGGTGCCAGAGGGGATGGGGGTATAAAGATTAAGATTATTTGAGTTGTTCTATATGAAATACATGAAAATTTCAATAAAAATAAATTTTAAAAAAAGATAAAAGAAAGCAATAATTTTATTTAAAAAAACTTTTATGTTTAGATAGTTGATATTACAAGAGGCACTAGAACTTTGTTGAGTCTTTAATGAAAATTCTTTAAAGGATTGGCTTAACTATCAGATCCTTGTCTTTTCTAATTTTTAGTTCCTAGTTATAGGGATAAATTATACATGTCTAATTGTCCCCTGTCATGGTCAAATGCAATTGAAATTCTGTGTGACAAATTTAAATTTTTTAATATGGATTTGGAAATACTCAAGCAAATGTTAAAACTGGCCATTACTCTCAGGTAAAGAGAAAATGACAAAGGCTTTTCTGTTTCTTCTCTATCATCTGGTAGTTCTTTTTTTCCTAAGCCCTTCCCCAAAATCCAAGCATACACAGGAACTACATGATCTGAGCTGTGTACATGAAAACTATTCTGCATATCTTACTTGTTGGTAGATATGGCTCATCATCTCTTGAATACCCATGAGCATTGTGACTGGATTTGCCACAGTACAGTCTTTGAAATGACAGCTCTGGGAATATATTGATAGAATAACTCCATCTATATTCAAACAATATTAAGTCATCTTTCAACAAAAGAAAGCATGAGCTATTTTCTCTGTGTCAGTCCCAGGATGAAATGCTTTCTTTAAAAAAAAGGAATGAGCTTGCCTGGATAAGTTTGGCTTCTATGCCCACTACACCTTGACACCCCCAGTCTCATTCACCCTCCCAGCTCCCCCACCCCATCTCTCCTCCTGGCAGAGGGACTGGCACCCCAGGCCTCTGGACTGACCTCTTGGCCCAAACTCTCCACTGCTTCTTGATCTTTTGAATCCAGACCAACACAATTCCTCCCTCTAGCCCCACCTCCCTTTGTATCTCTGGATGGCCCAGCCCCACAGCTTCCTGGAGGCAACAGTTTGTCTGGGTAAGTTTGGCTGTTGTGCCCACAGCACCTTGACTCCCCGAGCCTCATTCACTCTCCCAGCTCCTCCACCCCATCTCTCCTCCAAGCAGGGGTACTGGCCCATCTCTTGTTGTGACAACTCAGAGCTGTGGACTGACCTCATAGCCCAGAATCCCCACTGCTTCCTGATCCTTTGGGTCCAGACCAAACCAATTCCTCCCTGTAGTCCCTGGAAGCCCTCGGGCCTCTTCTCTTCCCCATCTCACTTTGCATCCCTGGGGTCAGCACCTTTTCTGGGCCCTGCTCCCAGGCCAGCCCAGCCCTCAAATTCCTGAGGCCATCATTTTTCCTGAAGGGATGCAGATCTTAGGAGAAAGCAGGAGAGCATCTGATCCTCATCCAACTTGGGCCTCTGTGGGAATCCCTGAGCAGCAAGAGGAAAGCAATTTGGCCCCGCCAATATAAAATCAAAAGAGACAACCTGAAGCCTAGACCAACCAGCTTTTCATGCCCAAAAGTGAACCACAAAGGCACATAAAGTTTATAAAGAGAAGCAAAACTAAACTCAACATAGGATGGCTTGAATCTCACACAAGAACCAGAATCTACAAAAGAAATCTACATGTCAAAGTAACAGAGAAATAATAATAACATGAAAAATCAAAATAATATATCCCCACCAGGTACCATTAATCCTCTAGTACAGTACAATGAGAACCCCCTGGAGATAGCACAGGAAATGGAACTCAAAAGAACAATTATGTACATGATAAAAGATTTCAGTGAATTTAAAGAACACACAAACAAAGAAATCAAAACAGTGAAATAAGATAGGGATAAACTTTGAGTGAATTCAGAAAAGAGTTAGAAATATTGAAGACTACTCGGGCTGAAATGAAGAAGGAAGTGAAACACTCAGTAAGCCCATCAGAAATTACAGAAGAAGCCTCACCAATAGGATGAATGAAATGGAAACAGAGTATCAAGACTGGAAGATAAAGTGGACAAATTAGGCACTCAAGCAAAGATTATGAAAAATTTAAGAAAGCACAAGACTGAAATATGCAGGAATTGTATGGCAACATAAAAAGACCAAATTTACAAATCACAGGCATCAGGAAGGAGAAGAATCTCAGGATAATGGTATGGACCAGATCATCAACAGGACTGTAGAAGAAAATTTCCCAAAATTAAATAAAGATATGCCCATACAAATACAAGAAGCATAGAGATCACAGGCATCAGGAAGGAGAAGAATCTCAGGATAATGGTATGGACCATTAAATAAAGATATGCCCATACAAATACAAGAAGCATATAGAATACCAAATAGGACCAGAAAAGAAACTGTCCACGGCACATCATAGTGAAAACACTAAACGCACAGAACAAAGAGATGATTCTGAAAGCTGCTAGAGAAAAACAAGTCACATAGAAAGGAAAACCCATTAGAATTACAACTGATTTTTCAGTGCAAACTACGAAAGCCAGAAGAGCCTGGACCAAAGTATTACCAGTTCTAAATGACTACAGATGCCAAACCAGATTACTTTACCCAGCCAAAACGTCTATTATAGTCAAAGGGGTTATACTCAAGGGGGAAAGAAAATGCTTCCATAACATAAATAGGCTGAAAGAATTCATGTCCACAAAACCAGCTCTTCAGAGAGTTCTTGAAACAATACAAAGAACTGAAGAAAGGAACAACTATACCCAAAGGGTAATGGAAAGAAACTTAATGAAATTATAACTATGGAAATGCACAGCTACACCAAGAATGTGAACAGAAATAAAAATGACATGAATCAATACACATCTTCATTAATGACTTTAAATATCAATGGACTGAACTCCCCAATCAAAAGACACAGATTAGTTGAATGAATTAAGAAACAAAACCCATCTTTTTGTTGTCTGGAAGAAATTCATCACACTTTCAACGACAGGCACTACCTTAAGGTGAAAGGATAGAAAAAAATATACCAAGCAAGTGGTACTAAGAAAAAAGCAGGCATTGCAATTCTAATATCTGACAAAATAGACTTTAATCTAAAACTAATCAGATGAGATAAAGATGGCCACTTAATCCTCATCAAAGGAATGATTGACCAAGAAGACATTACAATCATGAACCAAACTCTGGTGCACCCAACTTCATAAAATAAGTACTACAGGACATTAAGACCCAGATAAATCCCAACTCATTAATAGTGGGGGACTTCAATACCCCATTTGTCTCCATTAGATAGGTGAACAGGACAGAGAATTAACAGTGAGACATCTGAGCTAAACAATACCATACATCAAATAGGCCTAACAGACATCTACTGAATAGTCCACCCAAGCACCAAAGAATATACTTTCTATTCAGCACCCCATGGATCTTTCTCCAAAATCAACCATATACTGGGGCACAAAACAAACTTTAACAAATACAAAAAGACTGAAATAATTCCATGCATTCTATCAGATCACGATGCAATAAAGCTTGAAATGAACATCAGAAGAAACCCTAGTAATTATATGAACACACGCAGATTAAACAACACACTCCTGAATGATGAATGGGTCAAAGGAGAAATTACGAAAGAAATAAAAGTATTCTTGGAACTAAATGAAAAGGACAATACAACACAATAAACCCTCTGGGGTCACACTGAAAGCAGTCCTTAGGGAAAAGTTTATAGCTCAGAGTGCCTACATTAAAAAATCAGAAAGAATACAAATAAATGAATTAACATTGCAACTCAAGGCACTTGAAAAGAAACAGTAAAGGAAACCCAAACCCAACAGACAAGAAGAAATAACAAAAACTACAGCAGAAATTGATGAAATAGAAACAAAGAAAATAATACAAAGAATCCATGAATCTAAGAGCTGGTTCTTTGAATAGATAAGCAAGATTGACAGACCAATAGCCCAGTTAACCAAAAGAAAGAAAGAACACCTCCAAATCAACAAAATTAGAGATGAAAGGGGAAACATCACAACAGACACCAGAAAGATAAAGAACATAATAAGAGAATACTTTA
>NW_008360321.1:3426884-3427797 GCF_000622305.1 Nannospalax galili
TCTACATCCTAAACTACTTAATTTATTCAAAAAGATAGAAATGGAGGGAAAATTTCTAAATTCCTTCTATGAAGCCATCATCACTCTAAACCAAAACCAGGTAAAGATACAACCACAAAAGAAAATTATAGGCTTATATCCTTAATGAACATACATGCAAAAATTCTCAAAAAAAATTGGAAATTTTGCAAACCACATACAGACACACATCAAAAAGATCATCTGCCATGATCAAGTCGGCTTTATTCCAGATATGTAGGGATGGTTCAATATATGTAAGCCAATAAACATCATAAATCATATAAATGGACTCAAAGATAAGAACCACATGGTCATCTCAATAGATGCAGAGAAGGCCTTTGACAAAATTAAACATACATTGATGTTCAAAGTCCTAGAGGGAATTGGAGCGGAGGGAACATACTTCAACATAATTACAGCCATATACAACAGACCCGTAGCCAACATCATTCTAAATGGAGAAAAACTGGAAGCATTCCCATTAAAATTAGGAACCAGGCAAGGCTGTCCATTATCTCCACTCCTTTTTAGCATAGTGCTTAAAACTCTTGCAAGAGCAATAAGACAAGAGCATGAAGTTAAAGGAGTAATAATTGGAAAAATAGAGATCAAATTATCCCTTTTTGCAGGTGATATTATACTTAAGACACAGCAAAATTTCCACCATAAAAAAAAACCTTGAAATTATTAACACATTCAGAAAAGTGGCAGGTTACAAAATTAATCTAAAGAAGTCTGTAGCTTTTCTATATACCAATAATAAGCAATCATAGAAAGAGTACATGGAAACACTCTCATTCACAATAGCTTCAAAAAATAAATATCTTGGAATAAACCTGATCAAAGTCATTAAAGAAATCTACAATGAAAAATTTAAATCTTTAAATGGACC
>NW_008360321.1:3428084-3430449 GCF_000622305.1 Nannospalax galili
TCAATGCAATGCCAATCAAAATCCCCATGACATTATTCACAGATTTGGAAAACCATCCTAAGATTCATATGGAATCACAAAAGACCTCAGATTGTCAAAGCAACCCTGAGCACTAAGAGCAATGCTGGGGGATTACTATAGCAGACTTTAAACTGTATTACAGAGTTATAGTCATAAAAACAACATGGTACTGGCACAAAAATAGACCCGTAGATCAGTAGAACAAAATGGAAGACTCAAATATAAGTACATGCAATTTCAGCCACCTGATATTTGACAAAGGGGCCAAGAACATTACTGGAGGAAAAGCAGCATGTTCAGCAAATGGTGCTGGCAAAACTGGATCTGAACCTGTAGAAGAATGAAACCAAACCTCTATCTTTCACCTTTCACAAACGTCAACTCCAAATGGATCAAAGACCTCAATATGAAGCCTGAAACTCTGAAACTGTTAGAAGAAAAAATTGGCAATAACCTACAAGATATGGGTGTAGGAAGGATTTTCTAAACCGGACATGAATTGCTCAGGAAACCAGGTCAACAATCAACAATGGGACCTCATTAAACCAAAAAGATTCTGTTCATCAAAAGAAGCATCCAAGGAACTGAAACAGAAGCCTACAGAATGAGAGAATATCTTCACCAGCAACACAACAGACAGATATAACAAACTCAAAAAACAAAGAATCAAGAAAGGAAGTAACCCAATTAAAAGATTTGGAATAAGGAGCTGAACAGAGAGTTCTCAAAAGAAGAAATAAAATGGCTAAGAAGCATTTTAAAAGGTGTTCAACGTCATTAGTAATCAGAGAAATGCAAATTAAAACCACTTTAATATTTCATCTTACCCCAGTCAGACTGGCTAAAATCAAGAGAACAAAGGATACCAAATGTTGGAGAGGATGTGGGGAAAGGGGAACACTCATCCACTGCTGGTGGGGCTGCAAACTTGTTCAACCGCTATGGAAAGCAGTGTGGAGAACTCTTAATAAACTACAACTGAACCTATCATTTGACTGTTATACCACTCCTTGGCATATACCCAAAGAACTCATCCTATTGCAGAGAAACTTGTACACCCACGTTTGTTGCTGCTTTTTTCACAATAGCTAAGAGATGGAAGCAACCTAAGTGTCCCTCAACTGATGAGTGGATAATGAAAATGTGGTTCATTTGTACAATGGAGCAGTCAAGAAAGATGAAATCATGAAATTTGTAGGTAAATGGATAGAACTAGAAACTGTTATACTAAGTGAAGTAACACAGACTCAGAAAAAAAAAAAGTATGTTTTCCCTCATATGTGGATCCTAGCTCCAAATCCAAGTATGTATCCAGACATAACCACAGGAACTAGGATAATGAAAAGGAAACAGGAAGGTAAAGGAAAAGAAAGAATCCGAAAGAGAAGAATAGTAGGAAACAGGCATTAATAAGGGAGATATGTATAAAATATAGGGTTATTTTAAGGGGAGTGGGAAGGGAGGGTTATACAAGGAACCTTGGGGATAAAGGGAAAGAAGGAGCTCAAGAGAGGTGGGACCATAGGATAAGGGTATTATTAAGGGAGAAATGGAATAAATGAGGGCACTTTAAATGAGGAAACCACCTTGGAAAGTTTAGACAATGCAAGAGATAAATAATGCCTAGCTAGTTTTTAAAAACCAGAGGGAACAATATTAATTGAACAACCTACTGACTAATTATACATACAAGTAGCTCAAGGAATATAATACATGTCTAGGTAAGGTAAGGTTTATCTGAGAATGTTTGGTCTTTGCCCAAGCTTTATCTACATAGCACATGGTAATCTACATAGCACACAATAATTAAAATTACCAGACTGTTGGAACTAACCTTATTGGATGTTTAACAGCCATAGTTTGAGGCCAATACTAATGTGGTCAGAGGGACTTACAGGACAGTTTTTGCCCCTTGCCTTCCAAGGTCCACTAAGTTCTAGGGGATTATGGAACATCTCTCAAAATATCCTGGAACTGTGGTTAGTCACCTGCCCTCTTTTTTAGGGAGGACATGGCGACTCCACCAGATGGACTTGAACCAGTGTTCAGTCTATAAAGAGAAGAGGAGGGTCAACACAGAGGAAATATTTCCTACATGCTTCCAAGTGAAGCCAGCCATGGTTGAACAGGACCTTTGACTTACCTTCACATAGACAGAACTGGTTAAAGAAAGGAGTCAGGGGCTCCTCCCAAGCCCATATGACGCCTGAGGAACAGATCCTCAAATGACCTTAAGAATAAAAATAAAAGTCTCCACCAGATGGACTTGAACCAGTGTCCAGTCTATAAAGAGAAGAGGAGGGTCAACACAGAGGAAACATTTCCTACATGCTTCCAAGTGAAG
>NW_008360321.1:3430674-3431289 GCF_000622305.1 Nannospalax galili
GGAACTGGTAAAAGAAAGGAGCCAGGGGCTCCTCCCAAGCCCACGGGACCCCTGAGGAACAGATCCTCAAACAACCTCAAGAGTAAAAATAAATTGGTTATCTGGGCCAATTGTAGGGTCTTAAACACCCAAGAGGAAAGTACAACCAAAGATTAAAGGGATCAATATAATTATTTAAGAGTCCATGTGTATAGCTAAATGCTACATGATAAGAAACAGTGCCAGACAAGAGATACCTTCCTTTGAGCTGTTGGCCAGGGTGGCCCAAGAGACTCCCAGACAGTAACGCAGCATAGAACTGGGAAAATGAAGAGCAGATCCCAATCTTATCTAAAGGAATATAGACAACTGATTGCTGCTGATGAGGAACAGATGACTTTCCTAAAACAAGGAACTCTAGATACGCTGACTAGATTCAGGGGATGGACAAGCACTGGAGAATGGCTGGGAGCACCGACAATACAGTGGGTAGTAACAGGGATGACAGAGTCTATGGGCTCCAGTTTAGCAGGGAGACTATGGAAGTGTTCCATTTGGGAAGTGGGTATATAGATGAATAAGATTGTGTGGGATGTTCTGTATGATATAAACACAAAAAAAATCAACAAATTAAAA
>NW_008360321.1:3431816-3444320 GCF_000622305.1 Nannospalax galili
TATGTTAAAGCTGTAATGAAATGCTTCTTCTAATCATGTGGTTATTAAATAAATAATTTTAAAAGGAGTATGGTATAAGGAATCCTTTATAACTATAAAATATATTTTGATATTTTTAATAAATAATTTTGGTGCTTGTGCTATCGAGTCAATGAAGCATTACATTGAAAAAGCTGAGATTGAATATATAAAAACACAAAGACAACGTAATATCTTTTAGTTTTCCCTAAAAACATTGAAATGCCTTTAACTTTCTTTTTTGCCAGCACTCCATTACTTACATCTTGATGAACTAACGTACTGTATGAATAAATATATTACAAATGCACATAGCAAATGTATATGGCATCGTTTTACATCAATCGAAGCTCCATAATTGGAAGGAATTCTTAAAAAGAATAATCAAGTTTAGATGGAGATGCGAAGATACTGTTTTTAAGCTTTTTAAATTGTCTTTATTTGAACAAGAGGATGGTTCATTTGGTAAGGTGGTTGCTATATAAGCACTGACTGTATAAGCACAGTCAGTAAGCACCAGTAACCCCAGTGCTGAAAAAGCCAAGATGGGAGAATGCCTGGGGTTTGTTTGGGCAGCCAGTGTAAAAACAAGGTAGAGAGTGATGAAGGAAGACACCGACATTGACCTCTAGCCTCCACACACATATGACACACGTGAATATATACACATGCACACACACAAAACAATTCTCTTTACTGATAACTTTTACAAGCAACTATGAAAATTTTTAACCATGTAAAAACTGTAATTTTAAGTCAAATGTTCTTTTTTGTTGCAACTTGTTTGGGCTACATCCCATCAACTTGACTGTGCATTAGCTCACTGTCCTCAAGAGACCTTATGATGGTACTACGTTCCTCAATATTGCCCTTCATAAGTACAGCCCATGAGATCTTGCTCTGTCCATGGTAGGACAAAGGACCTGCACTAGGGCTATGCATCCAATATCTTTTGTCCATCTAGGGTTCTGGAATAGCTTCATAGTGGCCTTTGAGAGAGGATTTGGAAGCACTGAGAAAAACAGGTGTTTTAATTCCATTTCTGTTGTTGTGACAACCACCATAACCGAAGGCAACTTAGACGAGAAAAGGATTTATTTGGTTTATATTTACAAATCACAGTCTATCACTGAAAGGAGTTGGGGCATTAAGTAGAGAGAGAGATACCAAGCAGAGAGAGAAAAAAGTGGCAATGTCCAGTAGAGCATTCCTCACCAGCAGTAATCAGCAAGAGACACAGCTGTGCACTTCATACCCACTGGGGCCCTCCAGCTCCAGCAGGAAACTGCCAGGTGGCTGAAAAAACACAAAGAAAATGCTGCTTTGGAGTAAAGATCCAGTAGAAGGAGACTCAGGAGAACCACCAGTGCTGTACCATATGTTACAAGAGTAACGGCAAATGCTCCCAAGACATTGTCTTCATCACCATAAGTAGGACAACACTCAGAAAGCGCTCAAAACACTCTGAGACAATTTGCAAAATTCTAGAGTCTCCTACAAGGGAAAGACAAAGAATCCATGCTAGCAAAGTCTGTCGAGGAAGATCTTACTCTAGGAGAATGCATTTCCTGGAACTATTATGTATGTCTCTTAGTAAAATTCTTGCTCAGGATCTGTAGTCAATCCTGGATCAGGGTGTTTACTAATTTATACATGTTCCTCATGTTCCTCCCCCCTCTCTGGAAAAGACAGATGCTTCTTCAAGAGTATGTCAGGCTCTTTGGTGATGAGGACAAGAAAAGTATGAAACTGGACCATGGCTGTATTTGTTTCTTGGGGA
The DNA here is from genome assembly GCF_000622305.1 of Nannospalax galili. Lineage (NCBI taxonomy): Eukaryota > Metazoa > Chordata > Mammalia > Rodentia > Spalacidae > Nannospalax > Nannospalax galili. Next base: position 3,433,615 of record NW_008360321.1, read on the forward strand.
TGTAAAAATGTACCGCAAAGCAGGTACCTTAAAACAACAGAAATTTATTCTCTTCAGGGATCTGGAGACCAGAAATCTGAAATGGAGATCTGAGCATTGTTGGTTTCCCTAAGAGGCTCTGGGAGAGAAGCAGTTTCACACTCCTTGTGGTTGCTGGAATCCTTGGACATTCATGGCTTGACACTCCCTCCATCCATCTCCTGCCATCTTTACCTATCATTCACATGCAGGTATTTCCTCTGGGTCTACAACTTTCTCTTGTGTCTGGGCACCAGTTATTGGATTTAGGGCCTCTAGTATAATTCATTGTTACTATCCTTCAATTCTATTCTATCTTCAAATGACTCATTTTCTTACAAAAGGTCATTCTCACAGGTGCCCACAGAGCTAAACTCACAAAATTAAAATGTCAGCATATCATGGGGCTAGAGTGTGGGAAGCAAAATTCAATCCACAACAACTAGCTCATTTTCCCTCTCTCTCCTTCCTGCTCTTCAATCTATTCTTTCCTTCCTGACACTGTTACTGAGATCATCTCTTTTCTAATCCCTGCCTCTCAAAGCTTCTCTCTCCTCTCCTCTTCTTTCTCTCTCTCTCTCTCTCTCTCTCTCTCTCTCTCTCTCTCTCACTAATGATAGCTAGCACTCTGGGAAAAAGCAGTGAGTCACAGGTAGATCACAATAGTGTTGAAATTTTCAATTGGTTTGGTTAACATAGACATAGTTTATCATAGTAAGTTCTGAGTAGCTAACTGGTGTATTTAAATTAATCACCCAATTCTAATAAAACTTCAATAGAGTTATAGCTATAGAAAAATATCTATTCCTTTCTCCCTGTGTGCATTCTGTAGGGATGTGGTGTAAGCTTTTCTTCCCACTATAGTCGTTTCCAGGCCAGGGTCATATAAACTCAGGTCTTCGTATATGCTAGGCAAGCCCTGAACCAACTGAGCTACATCCTCCAGCAACATTCTCCTAAAATATCAGTACAAGGAGGCTGGAGAAATTATTTAGCAGTTAAAAGCACTGACTGCTCTTGCAGAGGACCTAGGTTCGATACCCAGCACCCACATGGTAGCTAACAATCATCCGTAACTCCAGTTCCCAGGGAGCCAACGCCCTCTTCTTACCTCTTCGGGCTTTGCACAACATGGGTGCACTTACATACATGCAGGCAATGCATTCATATACATAAAAATAACTAAAATATTTTATAAATAGGAGGTAAATTTGCAGTTCTAAGATATATAATTATGAAAACATATTTCCATAACTATAGAGCAGATCAGAAAGATAGCTATCAAACTATTTTCATGAGTATAATCACAAATGTGTAGACATTCATATTTACTTTGTAAATTATGAATCATTTAAAAAATAAAAACTTCCTGTGATTTCTACAACTTAAAACTCTAAGTATGTTAGTACATATGTGTACGTATATATGTATGTAATTAATTGTAGTTCTATAATATAGTACCTAAACAGCTTCAGAGCAAAGCAACAAATTCAATTAGCTAAAGATAAAGAGGACAGTTTTAGAGTAAGAATGACTTGCACTATAATTTAGGCACAGGAATCATCTGGGTTGTATTGGACCTCAGCATCCATTAGCAGCTGATTGCTGGACTGCTCTAAGGATTGGCAAATGCAAAAAGGCAAGTGGTAGACGGTGCCAGGCGATACAATGCTACCAAATGGGCACCATGAAGCCACACCAATGCCTGACGCTCAGAAACTTGAGGTATAATTACACATGTGGTGGAGAATGAAACCAAGTTCTAGAAGGAAAAAAGTAAAGGCTTGTCACATTTTCCAGGAAGCCCTTCAGTTCCACCCTTATCTTTGAAAAGCAGCTTGCTCAAGGCCACCTCTGGCTTATGTGACTTCCTTCTGTGTAAGCTGTATACTCCCATGAGCTCAACCGCCAAGCTCCTAATCAGGTGGGATATCTCTGGAACCCAGAAGCAAGCTTCTGTGCCTGCTCTCCATCTTCACCAACTTTTCTTTCTATAACTCCTCTTTCCCCCTTTATTATTTAATGTTATAAAGTGACTGCTATGGTCATGTTACTATTAGAGAATTTACAGATGCATGCTTGGAACGTTATTCTTTCTGAGCAAGGTTGTAAAGCCAGAATTTTTTTTATTTATTTTTATTTTTTTAGAAGAAGCATTTCATTACAGCTTAACATGCTCAATAACAGTTTCCAGAGCACAGACACATCTCTTTCAAAAGTGACTATAAAATTTTTATGTTCACTGTTGAATTAATACAGTTAGACAATATTGAACTCAGCATAAACCCTGTAAGACATAAAATTGAATGAGTTTTTAACCTTTAAAAAAGATCTCCAGAATATTTGAAATTAAAACTCTCCTCTACCTTAACCATGTAATTTAGGTAAATACCACCAGCATAATACCCATGCTGTGCTCCTCCTGATGCTATGTGAAGAGAAATGTACTTCATCTCCAGAGTACCCAAACCAAACACCCATAGCCCCAGTTCAAATGTGAGGAAATAGCAAGGAAGCTCCAGCTGTGAGTCCAAGGGAGATATTCTACAAAAGAGCCAAGGTGATAAGAGAAGCAAAGCCTGAAGAACTGTCATACATCATGGGATAAAGACGTTACCATCACTAAAGGCTTAGGAAGCCATGGATTCAAATCCACGTGGAAAAAGGATGCTCAGAAAAGTCTAGAGTTGATTCAAAGTATTATATTAATGTTGTTCTTCTGGCTTTTTTCTAATTATACTATAGTCACGTTACAGATTGATATTAGAGGAAACTAAAGGAAGAATGACAAGAAATTCTATGATATCTTTAATATCTATAAACCTATAATTATTGAAAATAAAACTTGTATATGTTCAGGGGTGGAGTGGAGCTCAGACCACAGTGGTGGTTCTAAGTCAGTCATTATTTGCTAATAGAAGCAAGCAAATCAAAATTAAAATGTCTAATAGAAAATATTAAGTGCATTTTTACATATATTCAATAATCGAGACAAAGCAAATATGTTACTTCCTAAAGACACATAGCAAATGAAGGCGACTCTAAGATAAAAACCTGCCTACCTACTCACAGTTCTTTCCAGTTTTACCTCACTAAAGGCATCAGCTGAGAACTAACCGCTGGTTTCGGCAGAAAACAGGGCACTGAAGAAAGCTCCAGTCCTTCAGCCCGTTTTCTTCACAGTGTCAGAAGAGATGGTTGTAAAAGACAGTCGGAGCTTCCAGGTTCACACTGCCAGGTTTGCCTCCTGCCAGATCTTTCCAGGCTTCCTGGCTTGAGTTAAATGCTCAGTTTTGCTACAAACGTGGAGATTCTAATGATGAGCCCCCTTTGTTGAAACAATGAGAAAATCAACAATATTTGAGTTACTGCTGAGATTCTACAGACCCATAACCTAACAATAAATTTGTTAAGCTTAGGCTGTCCCTAGCTCCTTCCACATACCATTTAGATTACTTTCTTTGCTTTCTCCTTCAAGCCCACACCTAATTAAGCTCATTTAATGATACTGATCTTAATGATACTTAATATAATGATAAATAATTAAATAATGATACACTTAATGATACTTTGATGGGCACATTATTGACATTAAATAAACAGCATGCAAGAGACAGAGTATCTCGTCCCCATAAGTTATAGACCAGTTTATTAAAGTCTTTTATTCAAATTAGATATAAATATAGTACAGTCAGAAAAGACCACAGTCTGAATGTTACAGTGTGAACATTAAATGTCTCCAAAGCCTCATGTGTTAAAGGCTTGATCCCTGGGTTGCCACTATAGGGAAGTAATTAAAAGCTGCATTAAATGGCACCCGGTGTTGGTCCTTACAGCACTGAGGGCAAGCCCTCAAAGGGCTTCATGAGTTCCTCGTCCCTTCTCATTCTCTCATTTACTTTTGAGCCAGGAGATCAGTTTGCTTCACCATATACACACCTGTCTAAGGCCAAGGCAGGAGGGCTACCCAATCTTTAACTTAAACCTCCAAAACTCTGAGCCAAAATAAATCTTTTCTCTTACAAGTTATTTATCTCAAAAGTCTGACTAATACAAAGAAATAACAAGGAGAAGCTGGTTTAAACTGTGAGATAGAGGAGAGACTTGCTTAGCAAGTAACACTTTAAAATCTGACAGCTGAAGAATGATAGGAAAGGAGAGAGGACAGGACCTGTGAGGGCACTGTTCCAATTAGAGAACAAATTGTGTGTGAAAAATTAATGAGAGAGCTCTCGAAGGTGGTTCATGATGAAATTTATTTCAATAAAATGGTCAACATATAGGACAAGGGGAGCAACTTCTCTAAGAAAATCGACTGAAGTCAAATCTTTCACATCACCTTTATGGATAGAAAGCTCTGTTCTGACTGTGCTGAACAATTATTGCACTGCTACAAGAGAATGGGCAAGGTGATGTGGCTTGGATTACTTAACATGTACTATCACTTTGTTAAATAGTTTGAACCATACTGATTTATGACATTTAGATATTTCTACAATGTATAATTTGTTACTTGGTTTACAAAAACATTTACATGATTTATTAACATAAATATTTTAAGTTTATGACTTGCTGAAATTCTCATGAATACCCTTAAGGTCACCATAAAATCAGCAATCAAAGTATGGCATGTGCACACATGTTCCCATGGACAGGTGACACTCTCCTGATGTACCTGCTATAATGAACAATTTGTATGGCTATGGTCCAAGTATTCAAATTATACATTTATAAATTTCCAGGAGGCTAGAGAGATGACTTGGTGATTTATAGCACCGGCTGTTCTTGCAGACAACCAGGGTTTGAATCCCAGTACCCATATGGTGGTTAACAACCATCAATAACTCCAGTTCCAAACGATCTGAAGCCCTCTTCTGTCCTAGGCAGGCACTGCATGACATGGGTGCACTTACATGCAGGCATAGCACCCATGCACATAAAAAAAATTAATTTTTTTTAATTTCCAGAAGTAATTTAGTCCTAAGATCTCATGTTCTACTGTGGAAAGGTCCTCAAAGATATGCAGATATATACAAACATGTATTTGCTATATTGTATGTGTGGCATGTGTATATAACATGTATGTGGTATATGTGTGCATGATTGATACATGCACACGTTCGTGTATATGTGACATGTGCACTGGTGCATGTAGAAGTTGTCTTCAACTCTACTTCTCAGTCATCTCCATCTTATTCTTCGAAGCAGGGCCTCTTTCTGAACCTAAAGCTTGCTGATTGACTAGACAGCCTGGCCAGCAGTGCTGGGCATCCTCATGTCTCTATCCCCCAGCACTGGGATTACAGACATGTAATATCATGCTCAGCTTTCTCAAATAAGGACTGAGGATACTTGAGACCTGAGGGTCCTCAAGCTTACACAGCAAGCACCTTACTACAGAGCCATCGCTCCAGCCCCCACCGAGTTTTGTCTTGTTTCTCTTCCTTTCAAATAAATATTTATCGTGGTGTAGACTATATGGTCTAGGAGTAATGTGTACTCTTTTCTTCATATTTTGCATAGAAATTTTTGGAAATGGGGGTTAGTGAAGGGAACTTTAGCTGTTAACTACATTTTCAGAGACAGATCAGTTCTGTTATGAGAACAACATGAGGATGGAGGCAAGAAATCCTCCATCCACATTGTAGTTCTGAATTGCTTATCATCCTATTTATACCATCTGTCAAGAAAATATTCCCTGATTAAGTTCATTCTCCCCTTTTATAAGACAAAACATACATCTCAATACATTTGTGTATTTGTGTGTTTACATTTTCATAAATCAGAGTACAGGATAAAGAAAAAGTATCAAACTCAATGGCCAAAGCTGGTTCTTACAGTGCTGTATATTTCTCATTGCCAATGGGATAAAAACCAACATCCAGCATCCTTAGTATTGAGTGTAAGGCCCTTTACAGGGCAGTCAGTTAACAGAACAGCCTATTTCCAGCCTTTCCATTCTTCCTTCCCCATCTCACCTGTTTTCCAGGCTTGTTTAACTAATTGCTTCTCCCTAAACCTTCCATGTTCTTCCAAGATGTACACTGCTCCCACTAACTCTCACTGGTAAAAGCCTAGTCCATGTTTAGTTTCCATATCAATGTTATTTCACAGAAGAGTAAGCACATTCTAAAACAAAATGTATTAAAGATAACATTATGGTTCAATAGAACTTGTTTGCTAATACTTTTATAACCATAATCATATTACTTATGTATGAAAGGTAAAAGTATGTCTTACCTTATGTTGTCTAATATTTTTTTTATTTTTATAGTCTTACCATCGACATTATAACTAAGTACATACACAGTTTTATACATAATATGTGTTAATCCAATCGGAGCATTAAGTATTTCTATCTCTGCCCAGTAGTCATTGTATGTGGTGAGAATTTTTAACTCTTCTAGTCATTTTTAAAAGTCTCATGTAACCACTGTTTTATTACTTGTTTTCATACAATCACTTCCTTATAGTTCTGCCATCTCAACTAAACTAATTTCTTCAAAGAAGTTGGTAAAACCCGTCGTTTAGAGTTGCGTCTCCAAAAGAGAACCTAGGGATGTGCCTGGCATGTAAAAGGGGCCGAAAAAGTGTCTACTGAATTAGGTTAGATATATTCTAGACACCGCACAGTGGGCCATTTAATGTCTTCCACTCCGCATTGTGTAATAGTTCTGATTTTCTCCCAACATTCCAGTGTATTCCTCAGCATTGAAAATAATCAGATCACAGAGCATAAGCCTTCCAATGGGTGGGGGATTTTAAAGTCTTGCCCTGCTTTTTTTTTTTCTTGTGACGTCATTGGAGTGCTTTGTACACGCAGCCTAATTCTACACAGGGAGACGTCCTCTGTGCTTATCAAGTCCTCGCAGCCTGTGAAGCACTCACTACAACTCTGTCCTTTGCCACAGACATGAGGTTCAAATTCTCTCTCACGGCCTTAGGCCTGGAAGTTGCTATGATTGTTTTATTTGGGTTATTTGTCGAGTATGAGACAGATCAGAATGCTTCCCCACAAGGCAACGCTACGAAGTCAACAAAAGTGGACCAGTTTCCTCAGTTATATCCCTGTGAGTAGGCAATTTACTTCTTACATACTTTGGGATTCCTCTGAGTCTCAGAATGTGAAAATTTTGAATACTAATATCATAAGCTCTTGAGCTCCTGGTAGAATGATCTGGTAGTTATGTGTGCTGCGAGTACTTCACATGTCTACTAAAGCCTCTTGTTCTCTGTCTATGATGAAAGGTTTGTCAGAACAATGAGCTCAAAATTAATATAACTCATCAGTTTTTTAATGTGTTGCATCCTTACTACTAAATGGCCTACTTTGTCCTTTGGATTTCATCAGCAGCTCTTCAAGGAGTAAGAGTGTAAGCTACCTTTACACCCAAGAAAAGAGCCAAAGGCAGCTTTGTAGGAGAGAGAAAGGAATAAAATGGAGTGAAAAGAAAGGAAGCCAGGATTTCACATGGGGTCCTTAAGCACAAAAAGAGTTGTTTAGGATGATGTGGGAAGTCACTGGACTTATTTATATATTCTAGGGTTTTTAGTGTTATGAAAGGAAGGCAATTTGTTCTTTTGAAATGAAAACTGAGCATGGAATTTACAAGAAAAGTGCATTTCTTCCCTTAGGAGGATGGCTAAAGGAAAAGAATAATTGTGCTTCAAGTTTGGAAGGGCAGGCTATGAAATATTTAATATATTTACATTTACTGAGGTCTTAGTACGAGCCTGACACAGTCACTAACACATTTATCAGCAAAGAAGATGATCGCAGACCATTATTTTCTACATTTTAAAAATAAAGCTCAAACAATTTTAAAAACTTAGAAACATCTAGGCATGATGACGCCTGCCTTTAATCCCGGCTCTCGGAAGGCAGATCTCTGTGAGATCGAAGCCAGCCCAGGACGGTCTACTTAGAGAAGTCCAGGCCACCTAGGGCTACAGTGATACCCTGTCTCAAAAAAAGAAACAAAAAACAAAAACCTTAAAAATAACTTAATAATTGTTGTTTGCAGCACATTCCAAACGTCTTAAAAATAGTTTGACACTTGTGCTTTCATTCCTAAACTTTTTTGAAGGATTAAATATAACATGGAAGACTCTCAGGTAGAAATTATGGCCAATGGTGACTCAGTGAAAATTCAAAACTGAAAGTTTAGAGTAGAATTTGGATCATAGGCCAGACTCTGAGGCCAGTTGCCTTTGCATTTCACAAGTATTTAAGATGATTATTGATTAAATTTTGTAATTTTCAAGTTGGAGACAAATAAAACAAACAATTATTTGCAATTCTATGCCATTATATATCATCTTTATTTAACCTTTCATTCATTTAATAAGTATTTTAAGTGCCGTGAGTGCACTGTAACAAATTTATTGAAAGAAAAAATAAATGCAGCTCCTTTACAGTAAGACTCCACTGTCTAGTGCATATGGAAACAAAGACATACAATACAGTATCATAAACAAGGTGCCAAAAACATTGTCTGAGATTACTAAAATAAAATATTAAAACCTTAAGATTCTAAAATTTTTCACAATTGAAGCTGAACCATGTAGGGCTAGTGTCAAAGACTCTAGGTAAAATTTAAATTCAGAATGAGATAAAAGCCAAAGTAGAGGGAAGTTATAAAAATTTTTAATTCTTCACAAGCTTAGCAACAGATGAATATTTTCTGGAGAGCTAGTGTACAGCATGCCAGTGAGAGTTAATGCTGTGTTGTAAGCCTATACTTACTAAGGGCATAGATCTTAAATCTTCTCATCACACACATCTATCTATACATGCATGGTTGTAACTGTATAGAGGTAGTGGGTATATTGGCTTGATTATGGTGATCATTTTATTTTACAATGCATATGCATACAAAAATGTAACACTATACCTTAAATCCATATATTAATTTATATGTTGATTGTGCTACACAAATCATTTCTAATATATGTAATAATCACATCACTTATGTGACTTGTAGGGAACAGAGAAATTCATTAATTTTATAATATATCAAAAATATTTATTCTTCTAATTCTTAAAAAGAATTTTCAAGGTTTAAACACCAGCCGATGAATGAAACAGAGAAAATGGGCAAAGTCTGTATCTTCATGGACTACTTGTTTCAGAAGTAGGTGACCATCTATATGTGTATATGTGTATGCTTAGATAGTAATAAAATGTCATAGCTATAAATGAAGCAAGATGAGGGAAGGAGTGCATCAAGATAAGACATTACGACCTTTCATCCTTTCTTGAGTAGAGACACGTGACCTAAGCCCTGATACCTCAAGGTATCCCTTGCATACAATTAAATTAGCTTCCTCCTGTTTACTGCAATGACGAATAAGAAAAAGATGTACCTGTATAAACACTTAAATGTGTGTATTTTATTTATACAGTTAGTTAGTTAGTTAGTTAGTTAGCTAATTAGTTACAAGATCTATACACAATGTAGAATCTGTCTTCTGTAAGGATGGTTCTCACATCCCAAATTTTTAGAAAGTTCTAAGATCCTTGTGAAAACAATTTACAGAATTGTCTACGAAAGTGAATGATTTTATCTACATATTTCCTCTACATTTCAAACAATTGACATATACAAAGTTCATATAGCAGTGTAAGTCATTAGAGAGCAAGTTGTTAATATTCATCATTGGGGAGAAAACAATGTCCAAGTCAAATCAACAAACATCTGGGGTACATACCTAGTGCAATGCACTGTGCCACATTCAAAAGACTCAAGATAGTAAAGATGAAATTTCCTACCTAAGATATTCACAGGGCACTAATATAAATCCCAGTCAGAGTGCTAAAAGGTTTTCAGTTTTTCACAAATATGTAAGATAGGGTGGTGAGGCAATTTCCACTTTAAGTAAAACAGACGTGTGCTTATTTTCTTCTCCAATGACTTGTACTATTGTGCGATTTTCTAATAGTGGAGTATGATGTCATTCAGTCCTTAAATATGTGCATATTCCTAGACACATGATGAAAGTGTGTCGCACCCCTGAATACCATGTTTTAAGTCATGAACGACCCCTGAGATACTAATTTGCAAAACTGCATATACTTGGGGCTGGAGAGCTGGCTCAGCAGTCAAGAGCACTGGCTGCTCTTGCAAAGGATCTAGGTTTGATTCCCAGCACCCAAAGGGCAGCTAACAAGCATCTGTAACTCCAGTTTTAGGGGATCTGACACCCTCTCCTGACCTCCCTGGGGAACTGCATGACACGGGTACACCCACCTACATGCAAGCATTACACTCATACACATATTTTTTTAATTATTTATTTAATAACCATATAATTAGAAGAGGCATTTCATTACAACAGCATTGACATATTCAGTAACAATTTCCAGAGCTAAGATGCTTCTCTTTCAAAACTGGCTGTAAATTTTTAGGTTTACAGTTAAATTAATACAGTTATACAATATTGTACTCTGTATAAACACTATAAGACATAAAATTAAATGAAGTTTTAACCTTTAAAAAGATCTCCATTTCATTATTAAAATACAGAGTTTCATATAGGAAACTTCATTTTTAATGCAATTGACATTAAGATGCATATGCGTTTCTAATCTCTATATAGCTGATTATTACTAGTCACAGTCGGTTACTTTCTGAGCTCCTTGGCATCTGAGCACGGATATAAAGTCATCAGGTAGATTTCAATGGTAA
>NW_008360321.1:3444443-3445303 GCF_000622305.1 Nannospalax galili
TTCTTTAGATAAGATTGGGGTCTGCTGTTCATTTTCCCAGTTCTATGCTGGGTTACTATCTGGGAGTCTCTTTGGCCACCCTGGGCAACAACTCAAAAGAAGGTATCTCCTGTCTGGCATTGTTGCTTGTTATGTAGCCTTTAGCTGTACATATGGACCCTTATGAAATTATATTGGCCCATTTAATCGTTGGTTATACTTTCCTTTTGGGTGTTTAAGGCCACACAGTTGGTCCAGATAAACCGATTTATTTTTACTCTTAGGTGGGGCTGCAAACCCCTATGGAAAGCAGTGTGGAGAACTCTTAAAAAACACATAATTTTTTAAAACTGTATATACTTTATAGTGTTTGGATTCCAAGACACAAGAAAGTGTTGGTTGCCCTGTCAAGGCAAATAAATTGCCAAGAAGTTTGAGTGTGAGAGGTAAGCCCTGCCAACTCAGAGACAGTGTAGACAAAGCTAGATCTGAAAGTCAAGGGCTTTTGAGGAGCGTTCACATTTCATTAGCGATTCTACAAATGTTGGGTCGTTAGTGCCTATGGGGCATTCAAACTCTACCAATGCTCTTTTCATACTCGGCCACACTATAGTCCTTCAGTCCGTCTTTCACTTTGACCCATGGATAAATTTTGAACATTCTACTTTATTATAGATTGCTCATTAGTACCAATCTTCCAAATGTTGACACACTTTATTATAAAATATGTTTACTTTACTTATTACTTATATGTCACCAACAACATTACTAGGAAAGCCTTAAGTAATAGCAGGGAACTGAAAAGTTTATGGTGACACACACAAATTTCTGAAATTCAAATTTTTTCTAGACCTCCAACGTTCTCATGGCAAAACAAACAT
>NW_008360321.1:3445404-3462385 GCF_000622305.1 Nannospalax galili
CATGGCAAAACAACGGTGACAAACATAATTGAAATGGCAGCCACCATTTCTTTCTTTTTCTTTCTTTCTTTGTTTATTTATTCATTTGTAGAAAATGTCTACCAAATATTCAAAGCAGTAGCGATTTTTCAAATAGCAATGAAAGTCCATGAGAAGTTCCTCATTCATTTCAAAGCTCAATAACAAAAGCACTTTGTTTCTGCAGTCACGACATTTCAAGAGTACATAAGGCATCTTCCTTAGTAAAACTGGCATTTTTTTCCCTTAAAGCATGTGGTGGTGAAGAACCCCGTGATTACTGCAACACCTTGATGATGAGTCATCCTACATGCCAATATTTTTTACCATCTGTAGAAATATCAACACAGTCGAAAAAGGCAAACAACATTTTAAAATTTCCATGAAAATATTTTAATTCCTAACTTCTCTGAAAGTGTCTCCAGGCTACTCAGATATCTATTGATCACCCTTTTGGAAGTATTGAATGTATAAACAAATTACCAAAGGATTTACAGAGCCTTCAAAACTTACTTTGACTTCCCATACTAGCAATGGATGTAGGGCCATGACGTTTTTTAAAAGCTACACATCAGATTTATTCCTACATTTATTCATTTTTCACCAATAGGATGCAGATAATGCACAATTGTCTGTCCATTGTTACCAATCCCTAGGAAACTATCCATTGCCATTCTATTACTTGGAATTGTTATGAATGAGCGCAGTCTGTCATTTATGGCCTAACAATCACAAGCCAGAGAATAGAACCTGACTATTTCCTTTAAATGGGATACTTCTGTCTACATGTAAGGCCTGGAAGCTAGACCTCAAATCTTAAGTGCAGAATACCATTCTCCCTCCAGGGCTCATTGAAGAAATTTGTTGATTCAAAATTAGAGTAATAAGGGTCTGGAGAGATGACTCCATGGTTAAGAGCAATGACTGCTCTTGCAGAGGACCCAGGTTTGGTTCCTTAGCAACTACAAGGAGACTAAAACCTGTTCTTAAGTCCAGTTCCAGAGGATCCTATGCCCTCTTCTGGATTCTGTGAGCATTGCATGTATGTGGTACACATATGCAGGAAAAAAAATCACACATAAAAAATAAATACTTTCTAATCGGAGCAATAAAAGCATAAAATAAGCAAAGTGCTTACAGGCAAATGGCAACATGTCAAAAGAACATGGGAGCCTCTTAAATGGGTACCAGTGAGGCAAATGAGGGGAAAGATGGGATGGCAGACATGATAAGATGGTAGTGGAAACTGAAATAAAAAGGACTCAGTGAACATATAGAAATAGTCTATGCAAGGAAAGAAGTAGAGGAGGCAGAAGCAGTGCTCACCAGAAAACCAGACAGATAAAAAAGAGTGATACAGGGGCACGTGAGATGGCTCAGTGGGTAAAGGCACCTGCCATCAAGCCTGATCACCTAAGCTTCATTACCAGGATCCACATGGTGGAGAGAGAGAACCTATGCCCTCAGGTTGTCTTCTGACCTCCGCTTGCATGCTTCAGCACACATGCACACAGACACAGACACACACACGAGAGAGCGAGAGAGAGGCAGAGAGACACACAGATGAGAGAGAGAGAGAGGCAGACACACACAGACACATAGAGACAGAAAATAGATAAATGTAAGTATGATTTTAAAAGGGTTTTAAATGAGTGCTAGAGGGAGAAAAAAATCGCCATTACCATTGTGATAGATTAGTCCAGTAAAGCCATCAATGAATTACAAATTTTTTGATTCATTTATATTTATGTGTATGAGTGTTCTGCCTGCCTCTATGGATGTGCACTTGTGTGTGCAATGCCCAGGGAGGCCAGAAGAGGGTATTGAGATCCCTGGAACTGGAGTTACAGTTGTTGGCTGCCATGTGGGTGCTGGGAACAGAACCCGGGTCCTCTGCAAGAGCAGCCAGTGCTCTTAACTATTGAGCCATCTCTCCAGCCTACCATCAATAAAATTTAAAGCCACTGGCTAAGAATTATTGGAGAATACACCATTCCTAGTCTGAAGGAATCATTGCTAAGATTCCTTTCAGTCACAGGGCCAAGTGGCATTTACAGTGGCAAGTTCTGGCAGTGTATACTTAACTGTGTGATATAACTCATCATTACCTGTAGTGGAAAAAATAAATGATGTGTCTCCTGATGGGGTCCACTGATAATGCACAGTACCTTCTGGGAAATAGTCCTGCCAAAATATTTAGTATGATTTTAATCATGATGAACAACTAGATATGTGTGTCCAAGTTGCAAGGTAGTCTCCATGAAATGTGAAATAATATCACCAATAAAATGTATGTACAGGAACTGGAGAGATGGTTCAGGGACTAAAAGCACTAGCTTGCTTTTGCAGAGGACCCAGGTTCAATTCCCAGCACCCACAAGGTGGCTAACAATTGACTGTAACTCCAGTTCCAGGGGAATCCGATGCCCTCTTCTGACCCCCTCCATCACTGCACAACACAGACACACATCATGCAGGCATACACTCATACACAGAAAATTCTAAAATAATAATAACAATGTGTAACTATATAAAATCTTCGCCACTCTCACCTTCATACTTGCCTTGTTTCTTTTCTGAAAGAGTATGTGGTTGGCTGTGTTCTATCAGGTGTCTATTTGAAAAATGGTAAGTGAGCCTATGGAGCAATAAAACAGCAAACAATATAAACAAAAGAAACACAATCAGAGGGATGAGCACACTGTGACAGCTGTGTCCCCTGGCACTGAGCAGGGGATTAATTTTAGAACAGGCTCTAGAAGATTTCCAGGCTGTTGGTATAGGACAAAGAAGACATTCTGAGAAGGCAATATTTTACAATAAAAACAAAACAGTGCTACCAAGGTTCAGGGTACAGGGCGATGGACAAGGGAGAAAAGAGCAAGAAAAAACTGACCACCTATAAGTAAGTGTGACCAAGCAGGAAGGGGGAAGGTCTGGGGGAGGGAGACCAGTGAGAGGACCAATGGGGGATGAATATGATCCAAGTACAATGACATGTATGTATGAAAACTATCATAATGAAACCCATCATTTTGTAAAATAACTAAAAATTATTTAAAATGGAAACTAAAGATGCTGGAAGACGGCTCAGCGGTTAGGAGCACTGACGGCTCTTGCAGAGGACCCAAGTTCAATTCCCAGCACCCACATGGCTACAAACCATCCTTAACTCCAGTTCCAGGGGAATCCAAAGTCCTTTTCTGACCTCTGCGGCATTGCATAACACAGGTGCACTCACATACATGCAGGCAATAATACACTCGTAAAATAATAAATAAAATATTTAAAAATAATGGGAACTAAAGAAGAAAAGTGTGACACTACTGGGCTCTCTAGTAAGAAATTCTTCAATATGTCAAGTTAGAATTTTCCCTTTGGTTTAAAGAAGAAAAAGTTTGATAACACTTTGAATCCTTATAAAAGCATTATTTGACAGGAATGAGGGCTTCTCAACAGTGGCACTATTCACATTTTGAACCAGATAACTCCTTGTGATGGGGCCAAGCTGTGCACAGGGCCTATTTACCAGCAGCACCAATCTCTGTCCTCAGTACAATAGTCGCATTGCACCCCATCATGTTGTAACAAATAAATATGCCCCCAAATATTGTCAGTGCACTCTTATTTAGAAATGTCTTGGAGCCAGTCATGGTGGCACATTCCTTTAGTCCCAGCACTCAGGAGGCAGAGGCAGGTAGATCTCTGTGAATTCAAGGCCAGCCAGGTCTACTCAATGAGTTACAGGGAGACCCCATCTCAAAAAGACCAAAAAAAAATGTCTTGGAAATTCTTTTCTTAAAGTTACTTAAAAAATCTTCCCAACCTGTAAATTCCTAAAGAAATCCCCTTTTCCTTTACAGAATGCACAGTTTGTTATTTCAAAGGCAGAGTCTTGCTACACATAACTAAATGGGCCCTTTGCCTTGCTCCCATTCTCGAGCTCTTAATGCAGAGTAAAGGGTATTATGCTATCCTAATTGTCTATGAGCATTTTTGGGAACCGTCAACAGCCTTCATCTTTATAAGCTCCTTAACAACTTAAATAATGGCTGAACTGCCTTGCCCTCTTGTGGCAGAAATCAGTAACAAGAATTAAAGAGGATGTGATGGGGAGCTGGACGGGGGGGAAATAGGAATAGATATGATCATATTTTATTGTATACAACTATGAAATCTCAAAAACAAATAAAAAATAAAAATAAAACATAGAATACTGCCTCACAACTAATACATAAAATCCCATTGCCATGTATGAAATGCCTGATTTTCCATAGAAGATAAGAGAAATGGGATCTTCAGGATAATTCTTCCCAATGGAGGACACTAAAGTACTGAATAAAATATTTTTAATTAGTTGATTACTGAACATTTTTAAATCAGTAGATTACAGAGAACAAGACTACTCTAAATGATAATAATAATAATAATAATAATAATAATAAAATACTATTGAAATGTACTTAACAAGTAACTTTATATGATGATTTTTAAAATAGTTTAAGTATCTAATGGGACATCTGTCTCACACTACTCCCCGCACCCAAACATATAAGGTTCAGAAAACATTGAGGAAAAGGGGACAGAAAGGTTGTAAGAGCCAGATGTTGAGGAAGATTGCTGTGAAATAATATCTTCTGGCATGACAGAATGGTTGCACTTGGATTCCCAGCACCTGTGGTGGTCTGCACAAGATCAAGCTAGTCAACACTCTAGCATGGAGAGGGAAGGAAAGAGCTCACAAGGCCTCACCCCTTCACTGAGGAGCCACTGGCAGCTGATGGTCACTGAGGGAGAGGGAGTGTCAGTGTTCTTCAGAGTGATCCATGGTAGTTTGACACTCCAGTGGATGACACCCTACTCCCATGTGCATATAGGCAGCACTAACTGGACTCAGTGGGTTATTAAAACCCAAAAAAGAGGGAAGAAGACATAAAGTGGGGGAAGGGGATGTGCGAAGGGTAGGTCTGGGAGGCCTTAGAGAGGGAGTGGGGCAGTGGATATGATCTAAATAGACTGTATTCATATCCATGAGAAATTACCAAAGAATCATTTAAAAATAGGGCTGGAGAGGTGGCTCTGCAGTTAAGAGCACTGGCTGTTCTTGCAGAAGACGCAACACCTACAGCAGGTAACAACCGTCTGTAACTACAGTTCCAGGGGATCCGACACCCTCTTCTGTCCTCTGTGGGCATTGCATGACATGCACGGGTGCACTTGCATACATGCACACAATGCACACACATAAAATAAAAATAAAACAGGAAAAATTAGATTTTATAATAAATAAATAAAAACAGTGAAGTAAAACTGGATCCTTACTTCGATCTACTTTATGATTACAAACAAGTCTCCTAACTAGATCTTAGGTTCATAATCAAAAATGTCAGTTTCCTCAGAGACCTGCTTTCTAGGCACATTTTCCCCTTGTGCTTGTTTGCCTTTAAATCTTGGCCAAGCTGTTTACTACTCATACATGGCTTATATATGTGGTTTCCTCTGTCTGTTTGGGGGTTTATTTCCAAGTTCCTGGCTTCAATACCCAGCACTGCAAGCAAGCATACAAACAATGGAAAATCTAGTAGAGGGGCTGGACAGATGGCTCAACAGTTAAGAGCACTAGCTGCTCTTTTAGAGGAGCCAGTCTGCTTCTCAGTATCCATAAGGTGGCTGCAACTATCTGTAACTCCTGTTCAAGAGGTTCCAGTGCCCTCTTCTGGCCTCTGCAGGCACTGCATGAGTGCACTTACATACAGGCGAAGCACTCATACAGATTAAATAAATAAATGTTTAGTAGAAGAGGAGATGTGCACTACCTTGACTACTTATTACGGTGTTGTGCTTGCTAAATAAATCTTAGTACAGTGTGACAAGTGAAGCTGAGGCATATACAGAAAACGATGTAAATAATAAAAAATATTCATTTTCCCTTGAAGTATTGGGAAAATCTTTTAATAAGGGATGGCATTTGCACCATTTTCTGAAATGCTTTCTGTTCTAGTTACTTGTTTGCTACTGTGATAAAGACCATGTCCAAAGCAACTAGGGTCACAGTCCATTTTGAAAGGAACCCAGGGCAGGAGCTCAAAGCAGGAACCTGAAGGCAGGACCTGAGGCAGACACAATGGAAGAACACTGCTTACTTGTTTGCTTCCCCTGGCTTGCTCAGCTGTGTTTCTTATATAGTCCAGGCCCACCTGTCTAGGGTTGGTACCACCAACAACGGGTTAGGCCCTCCTACATTAGCAATTTAAGAAAATGATTCCCAGACATGACCACAGGTCAGCCTATTGGAAGTAATTCCTCAGTTTTGAGTTCCTCTTCTCAGGCATGCCTGTATAAATTTGGCAAAAACTAACCAGCCCCCTTCCTTTGGGTGGAAAACCATTTTTCAAAAGTTCTTCAGGAAGAAGATGAAAAAACACAATAGAGTAGTTCATAGTTGTCCAAGAGAAGGATCGAACACTGAATAACGTAGCAAGATCTTGTGACCAGTGTGCAGCCCCAGTGTTGATGGCTTTATACTTACCTAGTCCTGGGCATCCCAGGCAACATCAATGAGTGTAATACCAGGCAGAGGATAACAATGGTCACCATTCATTGTCAGTTACTGCTCTCCTTGCTCAGTTTTTATACAAAGGTGGAAAACATTTACAAACGACATACACTCAATTTACTAAATGAGATGATGTGACTTGTGCTTTTTATTCAAACGTTTTTCCTCCTGCCTTTTCAGTTTTCCAAGATGTGCATGTCATGATATTTGTTGGATTTGGCTTCCTCATGACCTTCCTGAAGAAATACGGCTTCAGTGGTGTGGGTTTCAACCTCTTCATTGCTGCTCTGGGCCTCCAGTGGGGTACCATTCTGCAGGGGCTCCTTCACACCCATGGAAAGAAATTTCACATTGGAATTAAAAGGTGAGCATCTTTGACTGTGAGTGTCTGCACCCCCACATTGAAGTTCATATGATGAAATATCAACTCCTAAATTGGAAGGTGATAAAGTCATTGAGGGTGAGGCTCCCATGAATGGAATTAATACCACAGTTTAACCTTCTAGTTTACAGCTTTATTTTGGTGTACGTTGCCCTTCAATTGATTCTTTCTTTCTCCCTCAGTATGATACATGCAGACTTCAGTACAGCCACGGTTCTGATTTCTTTTGGAGCTGTCCTGGGGAAAACAAGTCCCATCCAAATGCTGATCATGACAATTCTAGAAATTGCTGTCTTTGCTGGCAATGAATATCTGGTTACTACTATATTTGAGGTAAGGAGAGAAGATTTATACTTTTCTTGTTCTGAATCTCAGCTCTGACCACCATATGCCATGGTCGCCTGCTCTACATAAGGACAAACCTTAATGAGAGTGATTAAAGAATAAATAGCCAAAATGCCCATTACTTACTGAGTGCTTGTTGCAAAACTGGGTTTTTTTTTTACACATTATATCATTTCATCTTCACAAAACTATGAAAGATGGTTATCATTGTTATTACAATTTATACATGACAAAATGATCACAGATTAAATAATTCACCTGAGCCTGGATTTAAACATTTTTTCTAACTCTCTCTTTTTATTACACTGTATTGCCTGTCAACCTTAGTTACTAATTCCTACTTATACTTTATTGTTAGGTGAATAACCCTGTATAAAGCCTTACATAGGTGTGGGTTAAGGCATAGGTCAAATTTCTTCTTCTCATGCCGGGCATGGTGGTGAACAGCTTTAATCCCAGTCCTCAGAAGGCAGAGGCAGGCAGATCTCTGAGATCGAGGCCAGCCTGGTCTACATAGCGAGTTCCTTCCAGGGAGACCCTGTAAAAATAAAATTGTTCTGCTTCATGAAAATTTCATTGATTTTCCCAAAGATAACAAATAGATTATTTCTGATCACTCTCCTGTATTTTTCTGTCATTTATTTATATTTGTGTTCAACATTAAATTCAAAGCCAAATATTTTAATCCCCTAAGTTTTGGTGATTTAGCAACAAATGCAATAGTTAAGGTTTCTGTCTTTATAGAGCTTATAGTGTATGAGTTAGACAAAAGTCAAATAATTATACATTTACTCTGTTAATTTTGTTTGAGGCAAAATATCTGAGTAAGTCAATCGAAGGGGAAAAGTATATTTTGACTCACGTTTTCACGGGTTTCATAGTCACTGGCTCCATCATTTCTGGGTCCATAGTGAGGCAGACCTTCATGTTGGGGAGCATGCAGTGGAACAAAGCAGCTCACGCCATGGTGGGCAGGAAGCATAGGGAAAGGAGCTGGGGACACAGTCACTCTCCCAGTAAGATGCTTCCCACCAACTCCTAACAGTTCATTCAGTTGTGAACCTTTCATTGGATTAATCCACTGAAGATATCTGAGCCTTCATGACGCAATCACTTCCTAAAAGTCACACCTCTGAACACTGCTGCATTGCAGACCAAGGCTTCAATATGTGAACCCTGGGGAACAGCATATTGCCAAACTATAATATAGCCCACCCACCCAAAGACACAGAAAATGCATAGTGGCAAATGGAGGTACTAAGAAAGACTACTGAGTTTAGATTGAAAAAGCAAGCAAGGGTTCTGAGAGGAAGTAACAATGAATGTTACATAAACATATAATGTTTTCCTGTCTCAGTATGTGTAGGGCGGTGTTGCAGCCTTAGCACCCTGAATTTTCTCTCTAGAGGAAGAAAATGGAAAAATACTTGATTAAACCCATACCAAGTCCTGTAAAGGGAATAAAATCTATCTTTTCAAATCAGTCTTGGGCTTCAGCTGGTTTTTATACTGTTATAAAGGAGAATGAAGTATTAAGGGGAAAGCACTGACCTTTTTAAAGATCAAGTCTTTGAGCTGCATGTAAATGAATTTCAATATGGGTCAGTGTGATGGCTCAGTGGATAAAGGTGCTTGCTGCCAAAGCTGATAACCCGAGTTCAATACCTGAGACCCACATAGTGAAATAAGAGCACCGAGTCCACAGTTATCCTCCACCTGGCACACTTTCACATGTGTGTACAAGTAAATAAACAATTGTAATTTAAGGGGTTTTTTTTAATGAGCTTTAACTGCAATGTCAAAGAAATGTAAATCATTTTTGTTATGTGTCAAATGCAATACATAATAGTTCACTGAGAATCTCTCAAACCTAAAAAAGTAGCCTAGCATCTACTGACTTCCCTCTAAGGATCTGGCTCTTCACGAATATGCCTTCATCTGACCATCAACCTAACTCTATTAGGAGGGTAATTCATCCTCATCTACAAAACCTGAGATTCAGAGAAGAGCAGTAAGTTGTCAACAGTGACATCACTAGAAGTACGTGACCTAGAAGCCAGCTCTGCCTGTCTCAAATGCTTATAGTACTTTTTAGTTTAGCATTCCTGTTCTCTCTCTCTCTCTCTCTCTCTCTCTCTTTCTCTCTCCCTTTTCTCCCTCCCTCCCTTACTCCTTCCCTCTCTCTTTGAAACAATTCTTTCATTGACTTTCCTCCTATAACAAGACCCAGGTTCACCTCCCTTTACACAAATGTCATTTTGTCTGCACAGGCCTCAGATGTTGGGGCATCGATGACGATCCACGCCTTTGGGGCCTACTTTGGCTTAGCTGTAGCAGGCATCTTATATCGATCTGGTCTGAGACAGAAACACAAGAATGAAGAATCTGTATACCACTCTGACTTGTTCGCCATGATCGGTGAGTGGGATGAGCTTGCCATATTCGTGTCTATTTGATGAGAACTGATGGAAAGTTAACTTCAACGGGGTTGTGAAGATACTCAGAAAGGGGCTGGCTACCTTTGGAGATGGCTGTGCTTATGGTGGCTCAGTGCTTTCCCTTGTCCCTCATTCTTACATAACAAAGCCTAAAACCATAAATAGTATCAGTGCCCAAAGCAAACTGCCCCTCTGACATGGTCTTCCCTACTAAGCTGTGTTTATGATTTACAGGGACACTTTTTCTGTGGATATTTTGGCCCAGTTTTAATTCAGTCATCGCTGAACCTGGAGAAAAGCAGTATAGAGCGATCGTCAACACCTACTTGTCCCTTGTCACCTGTGTGATCACAGCCTATGCTTTCTCCAGCCTTGTTGAGCACCGAGGCAAGCTTGATATGGTAAGTGTCAATATTAGTCCCAGTGAAAGCTTCTTTAGCAGTGTTGACAATTGCTCAGATGACCTGATCACTGCTACATCAGAGCTGAGCTACCAGGAAAAAACCCAAAACTGCAGACCCTGGAAAATGTTTTGAAAATAATAGTCACCCATTCTTTCACTCAGTATCTATTCTGGTAAGTTAAAATCCCTCATAATATTCTCTTGCTGTTGAGGGTAGCGAACACAGTAGAGAGCCAAACCAAGGATCTGGTAGTTGCTGAGCCTCACATGAATTATCGACCAAAGTAGGCCAGTTACATAAAAGTTGGTGCCTTGGTTAGGAAAATATTGAAAATTAACATACAGAAAAGTCACATTTGGGCAGGTGCCCGTGATCACTGTGGCTCTACAGAATTCCCTAAGCCCTCAGTCTCCAGAGCTAGTGTACCCTCCACTTTGGGGCTATTTCTCGTACACTCTGTGGGCAGAAACTGAGTACTTAGCTCCCACACAGAGCTGCAGAAGCCCCATCAGAAACTTCTCCAAGCATAAAATGATAATCATTAGTCTGCAATGGTTAAGTAAGCTTAGTCATCAGCTTGACTGGATGTGGAATCCAGTCAAGCATTGAGCTGGGTATGGTGGTGTATGTCTTTAATTCCAGCATTCAGAAGGCAGAGGCAGTGGATCTCTTCATAGATCAAGGCCAGCCTGGTCTACATAGTAAGTTCCAAGTCAGCTGTGGCTACAGGGAGACCTTGTCTCAAAAAGACAAAAAAAAAAACATGAAATTCAGAGGGGGCCCTATTATGGGGATACGGAAGGAGTTGGAAGGGAAAGTGGGGGTGAGATACAATTATATTTCATTGTATAGATGTATAAATTTCTCAAAAACAAAAAAAAGTTTTAAAGAACAATCCTGAATACAGTTCTAGAGAAAGAACCGTTTGGTTACCACTGAAATTCAAACAAAATTTTTAGTAGTAGTCCACCAACAATAATTCTTTTTCATGTTTATGTAAGATGTCAATGTTGGAGAAACACAGGTGGATCTATAGACATTTTCTGAACTAATTTTTCAACTTTTGTGTACCTAAAGTCAGAATAAAATGACATCTTGTTTTAAATCCACCTACTTGACCTCTTCATTTCTTGCCTGTGAGCTACAGAATGCCTCAGGTCAGACTCTCTCCTTTGTCAACCTGGGGAAGGAAACAGGTGCTACATTGTCTTTGCTTGTTGTTTGCTTGTTTGCTTGCTTGCTTTTTTGCTTTTTTGAGACAGGATCTCCCTGTAGCCCCGGCTGATCTGGAACTCACTATGTAGAACAGGCTGGCTTTGAACTCACAGAAGCGTACCTGCCTCTACCTCCCAAGTGCTGGGATTAAAGGCATGTGCCACCATGCCCAGTTACATTGTCTATTTTAAAGCACAGTTGAGAACAAATATGTCAGCTCTTTACAAATTATATTACCAAAGAAAAATATAAACACTTTAATAAAAAAAATCATACATGATAGCTCCGCTTCTCTTTCAAAATGACAACTACCAAACTCTTTAAGTAGAACAGCCAGACTGGCAGTTTCTGAGAATTTTGGTGAACAAGAGTTGGTTCTCTTTCTCTGTCTTCACATATGCTCAGTAGACAACACCTGTAAGAGCTGCTGTCTTTCATAAGCAGGGTGTATATTTCACTGTCTATTTCTTCTAAAGATTGGGAGTTGGAGTATAGATTTTACAAGACTCACAGTAGCCATAACTCTGCTTGGATTATTATAACCAAAAACATATTCTACAAATTATATATACGTGTGTATATGTGTATATATACATATTTTATATATGTATGTATATGTGTATATGTTTGTATGTGTGTATATGTGTACATGTGTATATCTGTATATGTGTGTATATGTATATATGTATGTATGTGTGTGCATATGTGTATACGTACATACGTGTATATGTATATATGTATGTATATATACATATTTGTTCTGCACACTCCCCTACCCTCAGTGCAATTTCTTTCAATTTTCTAACATTCCTCCCACCACTGATTCATGAAGTCTCATCCATTACCAACCTAGAAACAAAGATATCAAAGGTCAACAGCTTGTAGTTGTCCTCAATTACAGATCACAAATGTGTGTACAATTACAAATAACTTCTTTATTTTTCAACACGAGTGAAGTCATTTTTATAGTTTCCTCTTCTTTCACATGTGATTTAATTGATATTTTTAATTCATGTTTAATTTAATTGGTGTTTTAATCATTTTGGTTAGCGTGCAAAAAATAGGTTTCATTTTCGTACATATATATCATTATATTTGTCTTTATTCACCCCCACTTCCCTCTTTTGGGAGGAGGAAGGAAACTACCCTCCCCCTCCACATTTGGTGGTTCCCATCCTCCCCTCAAAATATTGATGGGTATTAGGCTCATTCCGTATCTTGGCTACTGTGAATACTGCAGCAATATATATGGCTACACAAGTATCTTTGTGTTATTCTGACTATCCTTCAGGTTCCTACTAGGAGTGGTATAGCTGTAACATATGTAGCTCTATGTCAGCCTTTGAGGAACCTGAATACTGACATCCACAGTGGCTGCACATCAGCAGTATAAAGGGTTCTCCTTTCTTCCTAGCCTCTCCCAGCATTTGTCATGATTTCTTTCTGGATGAAAGCTCTTCTGATTGAGGGACAATGAAAGTTCAAAGAACTTTAAACTTTCATGTCTCTTGTGACTAAGGAGATTCAGCACTTTTCCAAGTATTTGTTGATCATTTGTATTTCCTCCTTTGAGAAATTTATTCAATTATTTTGCCTATTTATTGGTTGTATGCTTTGAATTTATGAAGTTCTTTTTAAATTCTAGCTATTAATCCCCTGTCAGATGTATTTGCAGAACATTGTGAAAATGAATTTATTAACGAAAGTAATCTACCAATTCAAGATAGAACCATCAAGACCCCAAGGACATGCTTCACAAATAGAAGAAACTATTTAAACTCATGTGGAAAAACAAAAGATCCTGAATAATCAAAGAAATCCTAAGCAGGCAGAGCAACACTGCAGCATTACAATGCCTGATCTCAATCTATACCATAGAACCTTAGTAATAAAACAGCATCACACACACACACACACACACACACACACACACACACACACACAGAACCCCAACTCCAAATGGATTTAAGACCTGAAACTCTGGAATTACTATAAGAAAATACTTCAGGATATAGGCAAAGGCAAGAACCTTACCGAAAAGAATTAATATAGCACAGGAAATAATCCCAAGAATTGACAAATTGTAATTGCATGGAATTAATTCTCAATTCTACATGTCTACTATAATTTTTTAGAATTATTTACTGACAAAAATGTACTGTCATTTCAAAAATACTGTGAAATGTATTACTTTTGCTTTATATTTGGCATTCACTCCATTTCCAAATTCCCCAGTATACAGTTTTTCAATATAATCTTGTTAATTTTTTTAGCATTTTTATTGAATTTTTGGATTTCCAGACAATATACTTTGATGGCATTTATATCCCCTCTCCCATCCACACCTCCCTGCATTCCCCCCCACACACATACACTTAATTCAATATATTCTCTCTGGGTAATAAAGCCTATAGAGTCTAACTTGGATCCCCCAGTGTTCTCCAATATGGGCTCATCCACTTGAGCTTGGATAGGACTTGTGCATGCTGTCAACATTGCTGTGAGTTTATATAAGACACTGGCCAGCTGTCTGGAGAACTCCTCCCCCCCACCCTCCCTATCCCCATGGTCATCCACCACCTCTGGCTCTTATAATCCCTCCACCCCCTCCTCTGCAATGACTCCCAAGTCCTGAGCTTCTGAAGCCTGACAGAGGCGTCCCACCCAGAGATAAACACTCTGCAGCCCCTTCCTCCCTGCACATTAGAAAGCCGTAAGTTTCTGTGTCAATCACCATCTGCTGCATAAGAAAACCTCTCCAGCGAGAGTTGAAAGATGTATTAATCTTCAACAGTGGGTGAATACCTGACCCAGCACAGTTCATTCTGATCATCCCTCCTAGGACTGGGAGTCCATATTATTATGAGTGTACCACAATTACCTCTCACAGGAGGGGGCCATAGCTCCGGATCACTGGAGGGGACAACAGCTCCTTCTCATTGGAGGGGACCACAGCTCTGGCTCACAGGTGGAGAACCATAGCTCCAGCTTACAGGAGGGGAACCAGAGCTCCATTTCAACAAGAGAGGCCCACAGGAGGGGAACCACAACTCTAGCTCATAGGAGAGGACTCCAGCCCACAGGAGAAGATCATAGCTCCAGCTCACAGGGTCCACAGCTCCAATTCACAGCAGAAGACCATTACTCTAGCTCACAGGAGGGAAACCACAGCTCCAGCTCATAGGAAGAACCACAGCTCCAGCTCACAGGAGAGGATCATGACTCCAGCTCACAGGAGAGGACCAGAATTCCAGATCAAATGAGGAGAACCACAGCTCCAGCTCACAGGAGGGAACCACTACTCCAGCTCATAGGAGGGGCCCACAGCCCCAGTTCACAGGAGAGGACCATGACTCTAGTTCACAGGAGAAGACCAGGACTCCAGCTCATGGGAAGGGACCACAGCTTCAGCTCATGTGAGTGGTCCACAGCTCCAGCTCACAGGAGAAGACCACAACTCCAACTCACAGGAGGGGATCACAGCTCCAATTTATAGGAGGGGAACTACAGCTTTAGCTCTCAGGAGGGACAGGACCAGTCCACAGGAGGGGACCACAGCTCCAGCTCACAGGAGGGGGATCACAGCTCCAGTTCACAGGAGGGGAATCACAGCTCCAGCTCATAGGAGAGGACCATAGCTCCAGCCCATATAAGAGGGAACTACATCTCCAGTTCACAGGAGAGGATCATGACTTCAATCCACAGGAGAGGACCACAGCTCCAGTTCACAGAAAGGGAACCACAGCTCTGGCTCACAGGCAGGGAATCACAGCTCCAACTCACAGAGGAGGAACACAGCTTCAGCTCACAGGAGGGGACTGCAGCTCCAGCCCATGGGAAGGGTTCATGACTCCAGCTCACAGGAGGAATCACAGCTCCAGCCCACAGGAGAGGACCACAGGTCCAGCTCACAGGAAGAACCACAGGTCCAGCTCACAGGAAGAACCACAGCTCCAGCTCTCAGGATAGGATGCTCCTGCTCACAGGAGAGGATCACAGCTTGAGCTCATGGGAAGGGACCATGACTTCAGTTCACAGGCGGGGTCCGCAGTTATAGTTCTCTTTCTTTCCTTAAGTTCTTGGGCTCTCAAGCAGTGTTTCTCTCTGCATGTATATTAGTACATTCATGTCCCATAATGTCATCAGTGGTTAGAAGAGGGAGTTGGACCCCCCTGGAACACTGCTACTTCATTTGACTGGCTAAAATTTTGCTCTTCTAGTCAAAATCCTTCAGGTATAATCCTTTGGCTAGAGGGGACAGGCCCAAGATGGCCGGAGGCCTGGGTTCTGCTCCTGTCCACTAGTCAGATCCCCACTCATTGCTCAGCTGTTGAACCCAGCCTTGAGCTAGCATTCTGCCTGGTGGGAGGCCACCATGGTTATGCTGGAGAAGCCCATGAAGGCCCCCAAGTCACTCAAGTTTTTCCAGCATGAGCAGCAGCAGCAACCACAGCCATTATCATCCAGATGGCTTTTGACTTGTGAGGGCTCTGAGGAACCATGCTATAAATGCACAAGGGCAAAGTCCTCCTTAAGACTCTCTTCCACCAACCCTCCATCTTTGGTATCGCAGGCTTCCCCAATAAGCTGAAGCTTCAACTTGGCCATGATCAGTTTGGATTCTTGTAGGAATTCTGACTTGAGGTTTTCTTGGTCCAAGGTAGCAGTCAAATACTTGTGCAATTGGGTCAGCTGGGCCTCCGGGGGACTGGCTCCTTGCCACAGGGTCTTCTCCTTCAAGTGCCGCACCAGCTTCAACTCCCCAAGGAGTTCATTCATGTTGTCACTGGTGATGAGCCTGGTTGATAGATGCTTGAAGAGCTTGGGGTCCACTTCCACTGCACTAGGTGTGGTAGTGCTAGATCTCCATCTCAGGCACCAGCCAAGTGCGGCCTTCCTGGTTGCCATGGCGGCCTGGCAGGAAGTCTAACTGGGGAGGAGGCACAATCATGTTATTTTTTGAAAAGCAATGCTAATAAAAATATATTGTATATGTGCACGAACTTCTCAGAGTACATAAAAATAAAATTTTAAGAAGTTAAAACTAAAAAGAAAAAATCTGCATAGCAAAGGAAACCATCAACCATCAACAGAACTGAGATATAGAAAAAAAACTTTTAAATTTTATTTATTTATTTAAATTTTTATATGTATGAGTGTGTTGCCTGCATGAATTTAAGTTGCATACATACATGCAGTGCCTGGGAAGACCAGATGAGGGTGTCAAAGCCCCTGGAACTGGAGTTGTGGACAGTGAGCCACCTAGGGATGCTGGGACTGGACCCGATGTCTTCTGCAAGAGCAGCCAGTGCTCTTAACACTGAGCCATATCTCAGCCCCTATTTCTTAATATTTTATTTTTTTATTTTATGTGTATGAATGTATTGCCTGCATGTGTATAAGTGCACCTTTGTCATGCAATGCCCATAAAGGTCAGAGGAGGGCATTGACATAAGATCTCCTGGAACTGGAGTTATGGATGGTTCCGTGTGCGTACTAAACTGGGGTCCTCTGCAAGAGCAACCAGTGCTCTTAAATGATGAGCCATCTCTCCAGCCCTCCAGCCTCTATTTTTAAAATTGAATGCCAGTCATGGAAATGTGTATCTATAATCCATAATCCT
>NW_008360321.1:3464001-3474645 GCF_000622305.1 Nannospalax galili
CTGGAACTCACTATGTAGACCAGGCTGGCCTTGAACTCACAGAGATCCACCTGCCTCTGCCTCCCAAGTGCTGGGATCAAAGGCGTGCGCCACCACGCCCGGCTATTTATGTTTATTTTAAGTGTATGAGCGTATTGCCTGCATGTGTATAAGAGTGCCTATGTTGTGCAGTGCCCATGGAGGTCAGAAGAGGGTGTGGGATCCCCTGGAACTGGAATTACTGATGGTTGTTAGCTGCCATGTGGTGCTGGGAACCAAACCCAGGTCCTCTACAACAGCAGCCAGTGCTCTTAACCACTGAGCCATCTCTCCAGCCCCCATCTGTGCTTTTTAGCTGTACTGCTGAAATATTCACCTATGGGGAGGGGAGTTGTGGCTGCTGTGGTTGTTGTGTTGTTATGTTGTTGTTATTAGCATTCCAGACCAAAGTTCATACATACCTACTTTGCAAGGCTCAAAGATACAAAACTTACAGAAGAGCATAAAAGGCTCTCTTCTAATTGCTTTCTTTTCTGGAATCACTCTCCTGATTTTTCAATACTCTATGAATTGCCTTCCATGAGCATGACCACATTCTAAATTCACTTGTCACTCATTAAATAGCCCTTATACAATTCCAGAGCATTTTAAAGCATTCTTCCATTCCCAAAATTAGAAGGCTTCTTCAGTTTTACATTTATTTATCTATTGGTGGTAGGGGTGAAGAGGGACTACTTTCCACAGCAAGCATGTGGGGGTCAAAGGACATGAAGGAACTGATTCTCTCCTTCTCCAGATGAAATTCAGGGTTCAAACTCAGGTTATAGGGCTTGGCAGCAAGGGTCTTGACCTGATGAGCCATCTCACCAGCCCAACAATATTTTTTTATTACCTTTATTTTAAGGCTACTTCCTCCAGTTTTACAAATATAAACTTCTGTTGACATAAAAAGACAATTCTCACCTCAAAAGGGATGAAAGATCATTTATTCTGCAAACAAATATGAATGGCCGTGGCCCAAGAACACAGATTTAGGTTATCCCAGATTCCACATTTCAACACAAAATCAGTTTCACAAACTTTTTTATTATTATTATTATTTTATGTGTATGTATGTATTGCCTGTATGTGCATAAGTGCACCCATGTCGTGCAATGCCCGCAGAGGTCAGAAGAGGTTGTCAGATCCCTTGGAACTGGAGTTATGGACATTTGTTAGCTGCCATGTGCGTGCTGGGATTCAAACCTAGGTCTTCTGCAAGAACATTCAGTGTTCTTAACTGCTGAGCCATCTCTCCACCCCCCTCACTAACATTTTATAGTCACAGAATAAAGAAACTAATATCAAGGCATGCTGGTGGAAACATTAAGTAGGCAGATACAGCAAGAGAAACCTCAGCTATCAACCTCAGATGCTATCTGATGAAATTCTTAGCCTTTTAGTTGGTGGAAAGTAGTTGATATATCCCCAAAGGATTTTTATCTGTTAGTCACAGGATGTTAGGTCCCAAACACAAGTGGGCAAGGAGTGGCTATTTAGGAGGCTAAACAATGGCCCCAAATAAATTGCAATTAGCCTGGACCAGCAAAATTCCAAACCCTCCACAATCACTGAAGTTCTAATCAGTTAATCAACCTTGCAGAAGGTTCAGTTTGAATATTCAGGAATTTTTTTCTAGGCACTTTTTTCATATTCAATAGATGTTTATTGGGGATCAATTTTTTGTAAGTGCTAAATTATTCTGAAACTAGATTTTCTGACCTTATTGACGGATTTTCTAATTTCAGTACAATTGTACCATTAAAGTGATGAGGAGATAGTAGGTAATGGTGTTTGGTAAATTATTCCACCTTCCCTGTCTAGAACAGAAGCTGATATTCAATACAAAGCAGATATTCAATAGATGTTTATTGGGGATCAATTTTTTGTAAGTGCTAAATTATTTCTTTGTTGTTGCTCTTGTTTAGTGTTTTGTTTTGTTTTGTTTAGTGTTTTGTTTTGTTTTGTTTTTTTGAGACAGTGTTTCTCTGTAGCCCCAGCTCACCTGGAAATAGCTATGTAGTCCAGGCTGGCTTCAGTCTCACAGAACTCCTCTTGCCTCTGCCTCCCGTGTGCTGGGATTATCAGCATGTACCGCCACACTTGGTTGCTAAATTATTTCTAAAGAAAGTTTTATTATTGTTGATCCAGAAGCTATGTCAAAAGATAGTTCTTGCTTAAATGTGTTTGAGGATTTCCTAACCATAGATCAGGAATGTCAAAGAAAATAAAAATAAAAACAAAAATCATAACAGATGGCTACATGTTTTCAATACTCTGTACTCGTGTCTTTGGCATGTAAGATTTGTTTTCTGTTACTCGTTTTCAGGAAAAATCTAATCCCTCTTCCTTTGACTTCCTAGATCTACCATGGCCATGCAGGGAGCAGCACTGGGCTCCTCCATCGGTTCAGCAGTTGCTGGAGGTCTGGTTACAGGTTGGCATCAAAACTGAACACATAGTTGGATGTGGTGGTACACGTGTGTAACCATAGCTACTTGGGAGGTTGAGATTGGAGGACAGTATCTTTCAGGTCATTGCAAGACTACCTAAATAAATAAATACACACATAGAGTGAACTCGTCCCTGTACCCAGTTATCTCTAAACTATAGATGATTAATATACAAGTTGACTAGTAAGCTACAAAATACTCTAAGCTTATGTCAGCTCGCTAAGATGTTTCATAACAGTATTTTAACAGCTTAATAAATAACTTTTCCTCTTCATATTCATAATGTGACTTACTTTCCCTCTACCTTCACAGGTTTAATTCTCAGGTTACCCATCTGGGATCAGCCCCCTGATGAGTACTGTTTTGATGATGCTGTTTATTGGAAGGTAATGTACAGAGCTCCAAAACGGAATGTGATTCTATCATGATTTAGATGCCCAGGTGTAATCTGAGACTCAGATGGCCTTTTGCTTTCCCAGATCAAAATCCTGAGTAGGCATTGAACAGCTCTTCAAATGCTGGTCTGCAACATTTGCTTTCTTCCGTGTTTAGTAGCAGCCAAACAGAGCAAAGGACAAGCAGAAACAATGGCAGGTGGCGCCCTCTACTGTTGGTAACTATGTAGAACTAGGGTATCAAGACTACAGAGGTTAACAGCCCTCCTGCAGGCCTCAGGATTGGATCCCACAGCCCTTGGCAGTGACCGGTGTTACAGTTCTCAGTCCGGGGTCTCTAGATCGTTGGTCTAGAAGACTTGATGGCTCTCTGGAGCTCTTATGGTGACCAGGGCATTTAGTTCTCTTCGGTGGCTCCTCCTCATCTTTCTTCAATCCCGGCTCTCCTTTCTGGTCATTCTCGCTTTCTCTATTTCTGCTGCCTTTCTCCTTCTTCTTGCCTTGGCTGTTTCTGAGCTATGCAACTGCTTCTTCAGCCAAGGTGCCCCTTCCATAACTTTACTACCCTGGGACTCCTCAGGATGCCAGCCTCTGGCCTTCTGTTTCAACCATCTTCTGGGGACACCCGGGAATCAAACTGCTCCGGAAGCCGACTCTAGGCACAAAGTATGCCTCTTGGGAGGTGGGTGCTCAGAACCAGCCACTGGATGGAAGCCTGCCTGGTCTGGAGGCAGTTACATGATTCCACCAGGTCCACTGCCTGGTCTGTGGCTGCTTCCAGCAGGGAGCAGCCTTAATGCCTCCTACCCTGACCTGCCAGCAGTTAGACACTCCAAGCCATTCTGCGGCCTCTGCTGTTGCTTCTTTCATATCGCCAGCTCAGCATGCACTGCTGAAAGGAAGGAACGATCACTCTAAAGAAGCCTATCAACAGGCGGATGTTACAACGTCAGGAGAGGCAGTGCAGGAGTGTCTCCCACTGAGACCACGCTGCAGGTATATATGACCTAAGAAAGCATGGCTGGACCAATCACAACCTTGCCTCCTGACAGTAATCATAATCACTGAGGCTTGAGTTCTGGTCAAATCGTGGCCTTACCTCTTAGCACCAGTCACAACAGTCCCTCTGTCAATGTAGAAACTGTAGAAATGGTAGCAGAGTCATGAAAGAGTTCACTGAGCCTTGGGATAGCAAAATGTCTGCTACAAACTGTTTCAAATGGCCCAGGCTGGGGCCATACAGCAAACACTGTGTTGATCTGTGAAGGGTTAGCCCTGATGATGTAATAGTTGCCTGTCAGATGGATAGTCCTTTTGTTCAAGTGTGTAATAGTTGTTAATTAGGGAGTTAAATTGATTCATCTCCAATTTGGTTATTTACAGGAAAGCAAATATCAGCAATTCTTGCACTGTAAGTCTAAGACCTGATTGTTAATATTAACAATTTTAACAGATTTTAACAACGCTTCAACAGTGTTTATCACCTGTCCAGTATCTAGGCTGAAGATAGTCTCACTTATCTGTCTCAGCTCCACCAGGGAAAACTTTGCTTAAGGCCACATGCTTGTGTGACACATATGAGATCAAACTGGGTGAACTTCCTACTCATAGACAGAAATAAAGGCAGTGAGTCCAGTCAGATGAGAATCAAAATCTGAGGACTGGAGAGATGACTCAATGGTTAAAAGCACTTACTGCTCTTACAGAGGACTGGGTTCTGTTAGTGTCCATGTGGAGTGGCTCACAACTGCCTATAACTTCAGTTCCTGGGGATCCAACCCCTCTTCTGGTCTTCATGACCACCTGTGTATACATGGTGCACATTGAACTCATGCAGGCACACACACATAAATTAAAATAAATAAATAAATATTGAAAGTTAAGATCCATTCCAAAGCAGAACTTAAATGAATATAGAATTTAACAAATGTTAATTCGGTTCTCTTACATAAAGTTCTAAAAGGTATGTATAAAAAAATAGTAGTCCTGAAAAATTGTGTATATTATATTAAATATGAAAGTAGAAAAGAACAAATGTGGCCAGCCTTGGTGGTGCACACCTTTAATCCCAGCACTCAGGAGGCAGAGGCAGGCAGATCTCTGTGAGTTCAAGGCCAGCATGGTCTACATAGTGAGTTCCAGGACAGCTGGGGCTACAGGGAGACCCTGTCTCAAAAAGAGACCCCCCCAAAAAAGAACAAATGTAAGATGTAAGGTTATAAACTGTGTGAGCATGCATTCAAAGGTGGTCTAAATAACAAACACCAGTGTCTTTCTGTCTTCCACTATGACTTCTCTCGGTTGGAGCTTTGTCCAAAAGTTTATCTTACCATCTAGAGTGGGACAAATGCTTCAACAGGATTTTTAGGAAAACCAGATTTTGGAAAAGGAAATGCAGTCAAAGTAGGTGATATGAATATTTTTTGTTTTGTATTTTTTCTCACATCAAACAATTTTTATTCTCAGTATTTCTAAGCTTTGATAATAATTTCTGATAATATCTTTGCTTCAGTACTAACTTTTGACAAGCCTAGTGAAAGAGACCATTAAGTGCCACGATCTATTTTTTCAAGGTCCCCAAGTGGAGAGAACATGATGATCAGTTCCTTCAACATGAGAACCAGAACCATCTGGAACCCGAAGTCTAAACATCATCCTACACAACTTTCTCCCACTAATGAGTCAACAAAAACTCAGTATCCAGAGAGACATGGAGGACAGAAGACACATTCCAGGCCCCAAATGGCCAGTGTAAAATCGCATTTATATTTGGTACTATCTCTTGATATTTGAATGATTGTTTAATTGACAGGAAATTGCTCATAAAACATCATCAACGGGGTTCTCTCAAAGACTCCCAGAATGACTTTGTGAGTGGGTCGGTACAGCGTGAACATTTGATGTATATCTTAAATATTTTTTCTTAATAGAGATAGATTTACATAGAAGTCAATCCCTCTAGTCATGTCAAATTTTTATAATATCTAAGGTTATCATACAAAGTAATATATTTCATCATAACAAACATCTTCATACATATGTCATTGTATTTTCTTCATACATATGTCATTGTATTTTGCTGTCATTGATTACCTACCCCACTACCCTTCCTAGGGTCCCTCACCCCACCAGCTATTCCCTTTCTTTCCCCAGTTAGTCACAACCTCTGTCTTCCTGTTCCATGTGTTTCACCACCATGTCTTTTGTTTCTTAATGTACATAATGTACATAATACCATATCTTTGCTTTCAAAACTTATAAAACCGAAAGCAATGCAACAACACATTAAGAAATCTATACAAAGGTCTGGAGAGATGGCTCAGTGGTTAAGAGCACTGGCTATTCCTGCAGAGGACCTGGGTTTGAATCTCAGCACCCACATGGCGCCTAAAACCATTCATAACTCCAGTTCCAGGGGATCTGATACCTTCTTCTGTCCTCCAAGGGCATTGCACAACACGGGTGCACTTACATACATGTAAGCATAACACTTATACATGTAAAAATAAATAAAATTTTAAAGAGAAATCTATACAAGAAAATTAAAGAAATTTATGGACATAAAAACTAGTATTATTGTTCTAGTTGGTGCTTTTGTAAGTTTTAAAAAAAGTCAAGTTAGTAATGCTACATCTCGGCTTAACATTCTTATTCTTAATTCCCTTTTCATGGCTATTATTTGGAATAAGCTCAAAAGTCATCTGATAATTCTATTTTGTATAAAACTTTAAATAATTAAATATTATTATGAAGTCATCTTTAGCGCTCCTTTCTTTGGTGGTTATAATTCATTTTAGCAACAATCACTTACAAATACCCTTCATATTTAATGCATATTTAATTCAAATGTATTTTTATATTTATTGTAAAAATCAAATGATTGTTTCACCTTATAACTTGTAAAGCACTGAACTTTAGCAATGGTAAGAGGCACAGTCATATAAAACCATTTTTATAAAAATCAAATAACTTTTTTCCTGTGTGGAAGTTTTTGATATTTTTTTCTTCTGTCCCTGAATTCCTGAAATCTTGACAGGAAATATCTAGCTGTCCATAAGGAAAGAAACCCCACCATAATCAACAAAACTTTAGTTTCTAAATGCTAGAACTTACATATTACAGGCAGCAGTGGATTGTTCAGTGTTTGTAAAATGTTTGTAAGTCTTAAATGTATTGTTAGACATGCAGGGGATTTCTCTCATTAGGATCTCTCTCAAATACTCTTTTCAAACTTGTTCACATATAAACAAAGCCCTCAGTTCCCTCCCTGGATGATCATTACAAAGTATCATCTTCATTACTAGAGTATCCAAGACTGCCTCACCCCTATTGATCATAGAGCAAATCTTGAAGGGTCTTGCGTATACTTCAGTACAGAGGAACATCTATAATCTGACTACATAGGAACTGTGTTGTGGTCATCCATCTGTGGCTTGTGAACACTCTCACCTGCCTTTCTTCAATGCACCTCTTAGTAACAATAAAGTTTGCTTGTTTAAATTCTGAGTTAGAGGGCTGGAGAGATGGTTCACCAGTTAAGTGCTCATCCAGAGGATCCGGGTTTGGTTCCCAGCACTCACATGGAGGCTAACAACTGCCTATAACTCCAGTTCCAGAAGATCCAACACTCTCTTCTGACCTCTGTGGGTGTTGCATGACATGGGTGTACTTACAAACATGCAGACAGTATACTCATATACATAAAATAAAAAGAATACATAAAAAATATATTTAAATTCTGAGTTAGCATCAAGGAAAAAGTCACCAAGTTGAGGGTGGGATGTGAGAGGAGTTGGAGGAGGAGAGGACAGGGTGGAGGTGATATAAATCTAGTGTTTATGTATGAAATTCTCAAAAAATTAAATTAGTGCTCAGACCTAAATGGGACACCTACATCACATCCTCTCCTTCCAAGGCTCTAGGATCATTGTGGAAGAGGGGGCAGAAAGATTGTAAGAGCCAGGGGCGGTAGATGAATTAAAGGAAACCCTATTGTCTGGACACCACAGGGTAGTTGGACAATATGAACGCAGAGCGATTGCGAGAGCGTATGTAAGACGTGTGCAAACAAAAGGCAGGACAAAAACACAGCATGGATGGGGGCTGCGGGTAAGAAGCCCCAGCCCTAACTGAGGATGTATTGCAATTGATAGCTGCTGGGAGAGCCTCAGTTTTCTTTAGGGGTGTGATGCCTGGTAGGTTGATCAGACTCCCAGGGATAGACTCACGCCCAAGAGCATTTGGGGAAGGGATTAGACTTGATAGTCCTTTAAAAAGAAAAAAATGATAATAGAGGACATGAAGCAGGTGTAGTCAGGTGGGGGTGGAGATGAGGGAGGGGTCTGAATGTAATCAAAAACATTGCATGAGGTTCTAGAACAATCAATTAAAATTAAATAAAGATTCGGAGTTAGAATTCTTTTACTTGAGTAGCACACTTCCTTTTTAATCTATTTTGCCTGAAAGTACATTGTTTTAATATATATTTCATTATATTGATTCACTCATCTACCCCACGTACTTTTTGCTCACAAATCCTAGTCTGTTTTTGTAGCGAAAACATTGTATGTGTACATACACATGAAGGTATACATACGGTGTATGTGGTACACTGAAATTTTAATGATTTTTATCACTTCTGTTTATTTGGAGGAATGTTTTTTTTAAATTCAAGTTCAAAGTCTAACCCTATTGCTTTAACACTTAAATAATGTTATTTATATATCATTTATTCCAAAATAAAATTCATTATGTCAGATTTATTATACTTAGTTGATTGTTTTGATTAAAATTTTCAACCTCTACTTATGTGAGCAGTTTCAGGAAGCTTTTGTTATTCTTTTTAATTGTCTGAATTTGAAAACCTGGCCCATAAATATTAAATGCAGTTTCAGACAGTTTTGTGAAATTTAAACTATGGTCAGATTTGTCCATACTTGTTTTAATACTTTTAAAGTTGTTTTTGGCACAAGAGAGGTCTGCTGATTGGTGTAGAGGAACTTTCCCAATAATTCTGTTATAAATCAGTTTTGTTTAGCACACACTTTTATCTTTTCTTTTATCTTTTTGGTCACTCTTATGTGTATGAGTGTATTGCTCACATGTGTGTAAGTGCACCCATGACGTGCAATATCCGCAGAGGTCAGAAGAGGGCGTTGAATCCCCTGGAACTGTAGTTATGGACAGCTATTAGCAACCATGTGGGTGTTGGGAATCAAACCTGGGTCCTCTGCAAGAGCAGTCAGTGTGCTTAACTGCTGAGCCATCTCTCCAGACCCTTACCTTTCCTTTTGATCTTCATTCTGGGAGTGGGAAGAGGTGGAAGGGTTGGGAGGGTGTGGGTGAGTGGGGATCCTTTAAGTGGGACGTTCATTCACTGCACTAGGCACTGGAAGTCAATCAAGTTCACATCGCTGAGGTACCTTGGATGGGAGTAAGGCATGGTACCACATGCTTATAATCCTAGCATTCAGGAAATGAATAGGAAGAACATGAATTCAAAGCCACACTGGGCTACATACATAACACGACCCTGTCTCAACTATAACTAGAGAAAAATAGGAAGGCATAAAAAAAATCACTTGATGTGGGTCTGGAGAGATGGCTCAGTGGTGAAAACTGCTAACTGCTCTTGCAGAGGACCTGGGTTCACTTCCCAGCCCCCACATAGCAGCCAACAACCATCTGTAACTCCAGTTTCAGGGGATTCAACGTCTTCTTCGGGCCTCCATGGGCATTGCACGACATGGGTGCATTTACATACATGTAGGCAATATGTTCATGCACATAAAATAAAAATAATAAATAAATATTAAAAGTCACTATGTTTTTTAAAAATCACTTGAATAAGTCAGGCATTTGCACAATCCTAAAATAAAATTCTCCTTGTCAGCTAAGGAAATCTCTCTCTGCTCTTCTATCATTCAATAGGAAAAAGTTGGTAATTTTGTAGAATCATTGCC
The DNA here is from genome assembly GCF_000622305.1 of Nannospalax galili. Lineage (NCBI taxonomy): Eukaryota > Metazoa > Chordata > Mammalia > Rodentia > Spalacidae > Nannospalax > Nannospalax galili. The sequence continues at coordinate 3,473,830 of NW_008360321.1, forward strand.
AAATCTGTGTAAATGTTCCTTAACAAGCCCTTCTGCAGCTCATGAGTGATCCAAAATACCCACTGCCATCCCAGGTGTTAGAATTTGGGATGAAAAGTTGACGTGATAAAGAAGTAGAATCTGGCCTCAACAGATGTAGATAGCTTTATTAGCTACGGAGGGCAAGCAACCTTCCAGTGGGAATGGAGGTTGGGGGTGGGTGGTCTGAGAAGTCTAAAGCGTGTAGGGGCCCAGAAAATCCCAGAAGGTGTAGCATTCCTTCTTAGGTGGTTTTATACTCCTTACTGGAATCTGGGAAGAAGAGGTGTGGGGTTTGATAAGGGAACCAGGTATCTTTTGCAAGGGGATTGATAAGGAACCAGATGTCTAGGCTAAAGGCCATGTGTCCTGAGATAGATGTATCTCTCTCATGGAGCCAGGAGGCAGGGTGAGCGAATGGGATGGTCAGCTTGTTCTGTCGTTTGTCAGGCTCATTTTTCTTCATCAGGGACTCAGCTGAGAGCTAACTCTTTGTCCAGTGAGGGATCCCAAAGAATTCAGAACCTCTAAAAAATAACAATACTCAAATCCTTAGCCCTTTGTTCTCCACACCCTCCTCCTCTCCTTCAACACAGAGGAGGATGTTCCCTATTAGATTTATTTGTCTGCTGTCTCAGAATCCAAAGTGAGAGTTTTTACCAACATAAATGAGAACAGGTGTAGCTCAGTCCAGGCAATGCACTCCATCCAGCCTTTTAACCAGAAACAAAGTTCTGAGATTAACTTTATTTATATAGATATTAATTTTATATTAATTATTATGTTAATTATACACAC
>NW_008360321.1:3487344-3506284 GCF_000622305.1 Nannospalax galili
TTTTATCTATTTAAATACCTTTATTCAGTTATTAAAAGAGAACATACACAAGGCTAGAGAGATGGCTCAATGATTAAGAGCACTGGCTGCTCTTACAGAGGACCCAGGTTTAGCTCCTAGTACTCACATAGCAGCTAACAATTGTCTGTAACTCTGGTTCCAAGAGATCTAAATCCCTCTTCTAACCTCTGAGGGCACTGTACAACATGAGTGTACTTACACACATGCAGGCAATACACTCATACACATAAAATAAAAATAATTTTTAAATATATTTTTATTTTTAATTATTATTTTAATGTATGTGTATGAGTGTATTTCCTGCGTGTATGTGAGTGCATCGTGTCATGCAATGCCTCGGAGGTCAGAAGAGGGCATCTGATTCTCCTGGAACTGGACTTCAGGACAGTTCATAAGAGTCCATGTGGGTGCTGGGAATCAAACCTGGGTCCTCTGCAAGAGCAGTCAGTGCTCTTAACAAACCACTGAGCCATCTCTCCAGCCTCCCAAAGAGTACTTTTTAAAAAAATAACTTTTTGCCATGTTATTTTGAGGATGAAGGAAGGGAACACACTTCAGTCTATAAACATCCATCAAATCCCAAGGTTAACATTCAAGATGTCCAGTGATGTCCTTACAGCAAAAGGATCTAACCCAGCATCACATTTTGTACTTAGTTATCAATAATAAATCTTTTTCTTTTTTAAAATTATTTTTACTTATTATTTTTATTTTATGTGCGCTCATGTGTTTAAGTGCTCCCATGTCCTACAATGCCTGTGGAGGTCAGAAGAGGCCATTGGATCCCCTGGAACTGGAGTTACAGATGGTTGTTAGCCAACATGTGAGCATTGGGAATCGAACCCGGGTCCTCTGCAAGAGCAGTCAGTGTTCTGGACCACTGTACCATCTCTCCAGCCTTTCTTTTATTCTTTATTAATTTGGTTATTTTAATTGCTTATGGAGGACCGATAGACAAACTTAGTTTTCAGGGGCACAGGCTGTGACTCCAAGTCCAGTAACACAATCAATACAACCAAAGCAATGTATTTGTCATATAACACAAAATTCATCAGCACCTACCTGTATGCAGATCTTTATTCCCTACTTTTTTGTTTTGTTTCATTTTGTTTTTATGTGCATAAGTATTTTGCCAGCATAGATTTAAATGTACCCATATATACAATGCCTGTGAAGGCCAGAAGAGGATGTCAGATCTCCTCAACTGGAGTTATTGACAGTTGTTAGCCATTATAGGGGTGTTGGAAACTGAACCTACATCCTCTGTAAGAGCAGCCAGTGCTTTTAACTGCTGAGCCATCTCTCCAGCCACCTTTTAATTGGTTTGTAAACAAGCTCTTCACATACCAGATATTAAGAGGCAGAGATTTGATGTGTTTTACCTGCCAATGTACTAGAAAACAGCAAAGGTAAAGCAGTACATTTCACAGTCCTGTGTTCCAGAAAACACACTCTTCCCCATGTGACTTGCATGACTCTCAGAGATGCCCCTTGCTGATCTCTGACAAGACCCTATGCAGACCCTCCAAATTTCCAGCATACAAATGAATAGCTGAAATACTTGTCCCTTTGGTTAATCAGGAAACAATGTGTATTCACCAAACTGGTAAGTCTTCTCCCCTTCCTCCAGGCTCCAAACTTTAACTCCTCCTCATTCTAAACCAGCATAAAGCCTCTCCTGAGAATAGTCTGGTCTGGTCACATGGTAACATGCCCTCTGATCACTCCAGTCTTTCATCCTGCACACCAACAGAGAGATTAATAACAATAAAAGCATATATTATAAAGAGTTAACTATTTACATAATAATATCAGTGTACAACCTACCAAGTGCACAGTCAATTTACCTATATTTTAAGTTGGAATTTTGTTCATTTAATACCCTGTAACTGTAAAATACACTCTAAATCATTAACAAAGGTTGACAACTGACCAATAAATCAGATCTTTTGGGAAGGGATTCTTTTCGAGACAGGGTCTCCCTACAGCCCCAGCTGGCCTTGAACTCCCAAAGATCTGCCTGCCTCTGCCTCCTGAGTAGTGGGATTAAAGGCATGTGCCACCACACCTGGCTAATCAGCTTATTTTTATATTTTTCAGTTTTGATAAACATTCAAGATGATCAGCACTGCATATTTACCTATAACAGTTTGAGTAGTTTGCCACAAGTGACCTAATAAAAAGCAAAGTCTATTTGGTGCCAAAGGCCACACTTTTAGTCACTATGCCATATCAAACCCTCTTCATATCCAGAAATTCGTTATGATGGCATACTATTTGGAGACTAAGGAAGAAATCTTTTGGTCGTACCTCTTGAACACAGACAATATGTTGTGTTTGAAACATTTAAGTTTGCCAAGGTAGTTGTATTTGAGTTAATGACTATGAATGCACATTACGTGTATTAATAAATTATCAGAATTATTTAAGTAGTCATGTGGCATTATTTTTAAAGATAAAAGGAAATATAAAAAGATCTTTGAGAGCGCTTCCATTCACGCATTTATGAAGAAAAGGAAAATACCAAAACATCAATTAGACATCATCGAAGTCATCAACTTCCATTCTAAAAATTATCAACTTAATAGTCTGTGTCCAGACAGTTCTTCACCCTTTGTTTATTCTATGCCTGGCTGTGTCTTGTGGTTTGGATTGTGTCCTCCAACTTTCTAAGTTGAAATCTTTGCCTCTACTTTCTCAGAACATGACACTGTGTTTGGATATCAGGCTTTGAAAAGGCAATTAAGGTTAAATGAGATTGGTAAGGTCCTATTTCAATATGGGGAGTGTTATAAGAAGAGGCTAGGAAACAAATACATGTGGAGGAAGAATGCGTGGAGACATGGAGGAGAGCTCCATATGTCTCATCCCCTCAGTCTCTGGTGCTTTGTGCAGCAGCCCTTGAAAACTAATCCACACCCTCTCTGACTGGAGCAATTGCTCCAGGCTTTCCTTACTGCCTCTGTGCTTGTAATCTTGCATGCTATCTGGTTTACAGCATTATCATCCTACTGTTTTTCACTTTAATGACTCTCTCTGCTGGGGACTGCTGTAGTAAGGGTTTGGTAATAAGGCTGAACTGGCTGAGAACACATTTTTGCCAGTAGAATTAGCCATTTAGATGGGATCCTGAGATACTGAGGCTCATAATCACATGACAGTTGCTGCTCTTTTCCACACTGCCACTGCATTCAAGCCTAGTCCCAACATGCCAAGGGATTATCACTAAAATCCAGATGAAAGGTTACCAGGAAGTATTTCAAACAATTATGAGAGTAGTGATATGACGTGATCATGATGTCATGTCATATGATGCCATGTCATGTGATATGATGATATGATTTCATGTGATGTGATGATGCTATGTCATGTCATGTCATGTCATGATGTGATGTGATATGCCATGATATGACATGACAGGATTCAAGTGTGGATTCTTGGAAACAGACTGCTTAGATTTGGAGCTCAATTCTCTTTGTTTTTGTATGTCATTGGCCAATTCACTTAAAAATGTCTTCTTTTTCCCTATGCTGGATACCGAACCTAAGAATTTGTATATGTGGGGAAAGTTCTCTACCAGTGAGCTACACTCTCCCCTTTATGTAGTTTAATTCTATGTCTGTTTTCTTGCCAACAGTAGTTAAAAAGTACTTGTTCTCACAGACATGTTTTTTAAGTAAATATACAGAATGTGTATTTTTGTAAATATATAGAATTTTTATATAAATACAATAAAGGAAGCATATGGTAAACTTTTGATAAATATTGTTATATTAATGATGCATAATAATATCATGTATCAGCAAAATCATGTGCCTTAAGTGATGACAATCTATATCCCATCAATTTTAAGCATGATGGTTATACACTATTTCTCCAGACTAACATCTTATCTCTGACCTACAATTTTAACAACTCATACAGATATACATACATATGAATTAGCAAGATTTTGAAATGAGTGACATTTTTCCTGACTTCTTAACTCTATGAATTTTTTGCATTTCTAACTTTTTTAAAAATTTTCCATTATTAAGGGGAAAATTAAGTTTCTAAATAACAAATAATAGTTTCTTTTTTCTTAACTGACACGCAGATGCTATTCTTCATAGATATTGCAATTATTAACCATTTAATTAGATTCTAAAAGAAAAATATCATTACATAAACTCAATCATTTATGTACTGTGTTCTTTTATTCAGTGGTAACCTGCAGAGGTTAATGCTCAATAATGGTAAGTTAGATAAACAGACAAGGTAATACACCTGTAATTGTAGCACTCTGGAGGCTGAAATAGGAGAACTGAAGTCAGTCTGCACTTTGTAGCAAAACCTACCATAAGATCCAGTTACCAGTCCTGGGTATGTATCCCTTAAGCAGTCAATGTCAGCATACCTTCACACCCACATTTATTGTGGCACTATTCACAATAACTCTGTTATAGAATTACCCATCAACATATAAATGGATAAAAAAGGTGTGGTATATGGGCCAGTGTGAGGACTCAGTGGGCAAAGATGCCTGCTGCCATGCCTAGCAGCCTGAATTCAATGCCCATACCCCACAGGATGGAAGGACAGAACTGACTCCCACTAGTTGTCCTCTGACCTCCACACTCATGGGCCATGGCACACATTCACATGCATTCACATGGTAAATAAAATGCAAAGATAAAGAAAAAAGAAAGAAGGGAAGGAAGAAAGGAAAATTATGGACTATATTAGCAATCGATATTATTCAGTCGTGAAGAATGAAATCATGACACAAGCAGCATGGGAGATCATCATGTTAAACTAAATTAGCCAGATTGAGAAAGATAAACATTACATTTTCCCTCCTATGTAGGATCTAAATTTTTTCTTTAAAAGATGTGAAAATATAAAGGATGTTATTTGGAAGGAGGAATGGGACCAAGAGGAGGCGGATGACAGATAAGAAAGGAAATTATGGAAAAGAATATGATCAAACCACATTTCATATATAAAACTGATGCCCAGTATTTTGTAAAATTAGTATACACTAACAAAACTATTTTTAAAGATTAGATTTTATTTTATGTGTGTGAATGTTTTGCTTGCATGTGCACCACATGTGTGTCTGGTTTCTGTGGAGACCAGAAAAGGGCATCATATAACCTGGAGTTGGAGTTACAGAAAGTTGTTAGTCATCATGTGGGTGCTGGGAACCAACCCTGGGTTCTCTGCAAGACCAGCAAGTACTCTTAACCACTAAGCCATCTCTCCAGCCCCATAAAAATATCATTAATAATACTCTTTATTCTTTGAAAGTTCCATATATTTATACAATGTATATTAATCGTATCCATATACCATTGCCTCCCTTCAACTCCCCCTAGTGACCCCAGCCCATATCCCAAATATGTTTCAAATAAATGAATTCACTGAAGGTCTGTACTACGAACTGTGCTCAGCACGTACTAAGTTTCAAATCAGTGTGCTGTCTGTCCATGGCATTAAGAGGTGGCAAAAATAGGATCACATAATAGTCTAAGAAACTTGAAGCTCTTGATATGGTTCTCTTATTTAACCAACCACACACAGATCACTGTACACCTAACTTGGTAAACAATGCAATTAATTGTATTATAAAAATAAGGAGCTTGGTGTTCAGGATTAAGCATGAATCACCTATCAGGAAACATAGACTAATCTCTGTTTTACATGAAAAGGAAATCCTTCCAGGTTTTATTGGAAAGAATACATTGAACTGAGTGATGAAAGGGGAGAGAGATAAAAGAAGTTTTAAAAGGACAAAAATGGCCGGGCGTGGACAAAAATGGCCACGCACGCCTTTAATCCCAGCACTCAGGAGACAGAGGCAGGCTGATCTCTGTGAGTGAGGCCAGTCTGGTCTACATAGTGATTTCCAGGCCAGCTGGAGCTATAGGGAGACCCTGTCTCAAAAGACAAAAAAAAAAAAAAAAAAAAAAAAGGACAAAAATGGAATATAGAACTTAATTCAACTTCGTTATAAAACATGAAGATGATAAACTGGAGCAGAAATTTTTAGGAGCATCTTGAAGCCTTTGATTTGTACTGGAAGCTGCTGGTTTATCTGGTTGTAATTGTGCTGTGGGTACTGAGCCACAGTCTCATTTTTGTTTCAGATATCAGTATCTTTATAGGTAAATCATCCAAACATAGTCTCCTCCAGGACCTAAACCTTGACCAATTATTGGAAATCTGCACATCCACAAGCAGAAGAGACTGTATCAAAGCATGCTAGAGATAAGGTGGAAGCGATTGTTCCCAAGTCACACATTTTTTGTTTTTTTTCTGTTTATTTGTTTTTTTGTTTGTTTTTTGTGAGATAGGGTCTCCCTGTTGCCCCAAATGGCCTGGAACATGCCATGTAGACCAGGCCGGCCTCAGTCTCACAGAGATACACCTGCCTCTGCCTCCAGAGTTCTAGGATTAAAGACATGCACCACTAGGCCCAGTTCAAAATATTCTTGACCCAAGATGTTTGTTACAGCACATTCATTAACAATGGTTCCTGTATGTGTTATCAGATTATCAAAATCAGCACAGCTCCTTAAAATTGTATATTTAAATTTGAAAATACATTTAAATTTGTATATAAAAGTTAGCAAATATAACTGAACAACTTAAAGTAGCAATTGTATCCTGAATATTTATGACGTGTAAGCTTTACCTCAACCATTTTCATCTATATTTTGCATATATAATCTACTAAAAACAAATTAAATTTAGATTTTTGTCTTGTTCTTCAGATTTCAAATTAACCATTCAAAACAGTGCACAAAGCAGTGCACAAAACAGTGCACATCTCTGGGGAGATGGCTCAGCAGTTAGCACTGACTGCTCTTGCAGAGGACGCCCAGGTTGATTCTCAGCACCCACATGGCAATTAACAGTCATCCATACCTCCAGTTCAGGGGCTCTGATGCCCTTTCTGACCTCTGAGGGCATTGCATGACACAGGTGCACTTACATTCATGCAGGCAACACACTCATACATGTTGACTCCCCCAGCCTCATTCATCCTCCCAGGTCCCTCACCCCATCTGTCCTCCTAACCTGGGCACAGGCTCATTTCTTGTTTTGGCATCCCAGACCTCTGGACTGACCGCTTGACCCAGAGACACCATTCCTTCGTGATCCTTTGCATCCAGACCAACCCAATTCCTCCGTATAGTCCCATCCCTACCTCCCTTTGCATCTCTGGGTGGCCCAGCTCCCCAGCTTCCTGGGACCAACATCTTTCCTGGACCCTGGTCCCAGGCCAGCCCAGCCTCCATATTCCTGAGGCCAGCATCTTTCCTGGATGGAGCCAGACCTTAGGAGAAAGCCTGAAAGCAGTTGATCCTCATCCAACTTGGACCTCTGTGGGAACTCCTGAACAGCAAGATGAAAGCAATTTGCCTCCTTCAATATAAAATCAAAAGAAAGAACCTGAAGCCTAGACCAATCAGCTTTCATGCCCAACAAGTAAACCACAAAGGCACATAAAATTTACAAAAAGAAGCAGATCTAAACTCAACAAAGGAAGGCTTGAGTCTCATATAACAATCAGAAACTACAAAAGAAATTCACATGTCAAAGTCACAGAGAAAAAATAATAACATGAAAAACCAAAATAATATATCCTCACCAAGTACCAACAGTCCTGTAGAGAAGTACCATGAGAACCTCCAAGAAATAACACAGGACATGGAATTCAAAAGAACAATTATAAAATGATAAAAGAATTCAGTGAATTTAAAGAACACAGATGTCAACCCAGATTACTTTACACAGCCAAAATGTGTATCATAGTCAAAGGAGAAAGAAAAGTCTTCCATGACATAAATAGGCGGAAAGAATTCATGTCACAAAACCAGCCCTTCAGAGAGTTCTTGAAGCAATACAAAGAGCTGAAGAAAGGAACGACTATACCCAAGGGGTTACCGAAAGAAACTAAATGGAGGTATAACTGTGGAAATGCACAGCTACACCAAGGATGTGAACAGAAATCAAAACGACAGGATTCAGTACACATCTTTCATTAATAACTTAAATATTAATGGACTGAAATCCCCAGTCAAAACGTAGACTAGTTGAATGGATTAAGAAATAAGACACATCTTTTTATTGTCAGCAAGAAACTTATCTCAATTTCAAGGAGAGTCACTACCTTAAGGTGAAAGGATGGAAAAAAATATACCAAGCGAATGGTACTAAGAAAAAAATCAGGCATTCCAATTCTAAATTTTGATAAAACAGACTTTAAACTAAAACTAATTAGAAGAGATAAAGAGGGCCACTTCATTCTGATCAAAGGAACAATTGACCAAGAAGATATTACAATCATGAACATATATTCACCAAACTCTGGTGCACCCAACTTCATAAAAACAGCAGTACTACAAGAACTTTAGACCCAGATTAATCCCAACTCATTAATAGTAGGGGACTTTAATACCCCATTCTCCATTAAATATGTCAACAGGACAGAGAATTAACAGAGAGACATCTGAATTAAACAATACCATACATCAAATGGGCCTAACAGATATCTACCAAATAATTCACCCAAGCACCAAAGAATATATTTTCTGTTCAGTGCCCCATGGAACTTTCTCCAAAATGGACCATATACTGGGACACAAACCAAGCCTCAACACATACAAAAGGATTGAAATAATTTCATGCATTCTATCAGACCACGGTGCAATAAAGATTAAAATCAACACTGGAAGAAACCCTAGTCAGTACATGAACACGTGGAGATTAAACAACACACTCCTGAATGATGAATGGGTCAAATGAGAAATTAATAAAGAAATAAAAACATACCCAGAACTAAATGAAAAGACAATACACCACAACAAAACCTCTGGGACACGTTGAAAACAGTCCTTAGAGGAAAGTTTCTAGTTCTGAGTGTCTTCATTAAAAAAATCAGAAAGAAGACAAATAAATGACTTAACATTACAACTTAAGACACTTGAAAAGCAACAACAAATGAAACCCAAACCCAGCAGACAAGAAGAAATAACAAAAATCAGGGCAGAAATTATTGAAATAGAAACAAAGAAAACAATACAAAGACTCAACAAATCGCAGAGTTGGTTCTTTGAAAAGATAAACAAGATTGATAGACCACTAGCCCAGTTAACCAAAAGAAAGAAAGAGCACCTCCAAATCAACAAAATCAGAGATGAAAGGGGAAACATCACAACAGACACCAGAAAGATCCAGAGCATTATAAGGGAATACTTTAAAAACCTATATGCTACTAAATTTAAAAACCTAAAAGATATGGATGGGTATCTACAAGCATGGGACCCACCAAAACTAAAGCAAGAAGAGATCAACAGCTTAAACAGACCCATAACACATAAGGAAATTGAAACAGCAATACAAAACCTCCCAAATGAAAAAGGCCAGGACCAGATGGATTTACAGGAGAATTTTACCAGACATTTAAAGATTTACATTCAATACTACTTAATTTATTCAAAAAGACAGATATGGAGGGAGAACTTCCAAATTCCTTCTATGAAGCCAGCATCACTCTAATACCAAAGCCAAATAAAGATACAACCAAAAAAGAAAACAATAGACACATATCCTTAATGAACATAGATGCAAAAATTTCCCACAAAATACTCACAAACCACATACAGACACACATCAAAAAGATCATCCACCATGATCAAGTCAGCTTTATTCCAGAGATACAGGGAGGATTCAATATACGCAAGTCAATAAACATCGTAATTCATATAAATGGACTCAAAGACAAGAACCACATGGTCATCTCAATAGATGCAGAGAAGTGCTTTGACAAAATTCAACATGCATTTATGTTGAAAGTCCTAGAGGGAATTAATCTGGAGGGAACATAACTCAGCATATAAAGCCATATACAACAAACCCACAGCCAACATCATTCTAAATGGCAAAAAAAAAAAAAAAAAAACTGGAAGCATTCCCATTAAAATCAGGAACCAGACAAGGATGTCCACTCTCTCCACTCCATAGTGTTTGGAACTCTTGCAAGAGCAATAAGACAAGAGAAGAAAATTGAAGGAGTAATAATTGAAAAGAAGAGATCAAATTATGCCTTTTTTCAGATGATATGATGTCTAAGAGATGCCAAAAATTCCACCAGAAAACTCCTAGAAATGATTAATAAATAGTCTCAGAAAAGTGGCAGGTTACAAAATTAATCTACAAAAGTCTGTAGACTTTCTTTATACCAATAACAAGCAATCAGAGAAAGAGTACACAGAAACATTCCCTTTCACAATAGCCTCGAAAAAAATAAATTATCTCAGAATAAACCTGACCAAAGACATTAAAGACCTCTACAATGAAAATTTTAAATCTTTAAAGAAAGAGATTGAGGAAGACATCAGAAGATGGAAGGACCTCCCATGCTCTTGGATTGGAAGAATTAATATTGTGAAAATGATCATACTACCAAAAGTCATATAAAGATTCAATACAATGCCAATCAAAATCCCCAAGACATTCTTCACAGAATTTGAAAAAACTATCCTAAGTTTCATATAGAAACACAAAATACCTCAGATAGCCAAAGCAACCCTGAGCTCTAAGAAAAATGCTGGGGGGATTACTATACCAAACTTTAAACTGTATTACAGAGCTATAGTCATTAAAAACAACATGGTTTTGGCACAAAAACAGACCCATAGATCAATGGAACAAAATTGAAAACCCAAATATGAGTACATGCAATTTCAGCCACCTGATATCTGACAAAGGGGCCAAGAACATTCACTGGAGGAAAGACAGCATGTTCAGCAAATGGTGCTGGCAAAACTGGATCTCTGCCTGTAGAAGAATGAAACTAAACCTCCACCTTTCACCTTGCACAAAAGTCAATTCCAAGTGGATCAAAGACATCAATATAAAGCCTGAAACCCTGAAACTGTTAGAAGAAAACATGGGCAAAACCGTGCAAGATATAGGTGTAGGAAAGGATTTTCTAAACCTGACATCAATTGCTCAAGAAACAAGGTCAAGAATCAACAAATGGGACCTCATTAAACTAAAAAGCTTCTGTACATTAAGAGAAGCAACCAAGGAAGTGAAGAGAAAACCCACAGAATGGGAGAAAATCTTCAGCAGCGACACATCTGACAGAGGTTTGACATCCAGAAAATATAACAAACTCAAAAAAAATCAACAAAATAATAAACAACATATTTAAAAAAAACAGTGCACGTTACCTGCAATCAAGATCATGAATATAAAGTTTAAATCTAGGTCTGCTATTAAGTTTTGTGTGAATTTACCCTCTGTCGTTTGTGTCCTTATCTGCCAGTTCACAGGGCTGGGGAAAAAACTGAACAAAATTTCTCCAATTTTTCTCCACTGCAAGCATTCTATAGATACTGGTTGTGGTGATAGATAATATTCAGAGTTGGCACTCAGCTAAAATTTTTAAACTTTAGTCCTAAATCATATCTGACTCACGTTGGGCTCTGCTAGATTCTGTACATTTTAATTTAAAAAATATTAAGGGGAGGTGTATTGAAAACTATGTTCTCACCTCAATGGGCATCAAAATTTTGTAAGCCAGCACAAGGATTTCCCTTATTCCTCCCAACTATCCTAAACAAATGGATGACACTTTCACCTACATTTTACAAACAAGGGTAGTCTAAAGACAAAAGCAGGACTTGAGCTTTCTGATCTTAGGCTGCTACTTTATGGTTCCATCATCTACATCTAAAAGCCACAAGACATTAATTCTTCAGAAGAACTGGACCTTCCTTCAGTAAATTCCTTCATCCAGTTCCATGTTCCTCAACTTTATTCTACACCCCTCCTGTCCTTTGCTTGCATATTAACCAGCCTAACCTATTTATAATTTATTCTTTCATTTTTTTCTCATTTCCACATCAGTACCACTGCTCTGAGTTTCAGCTCTTTTCGCTAACCATATTTTTAAATTAAAACTTACCTTTGAATTTGTTTTCATATGACACATTGCTACATTTCCACCCTGCATAAAATCATTCTCAGATGAGACATTCTGTCTTCACAGCCTCGAATTCTTCTTTTGATTTATACTTCTTAAAATATTGATCTTAGGCTGGAGAGCTGGCTCAATGGTTAAGAGCACTGACTGCTCTTACAGAGGACCCAGGTTCTATTCCCAGGACCCATATGGTGGCTACGAACCATCCTTAACCCCAGTTCTAGGGGAATCCGAAGCCTTCCTCTGACCTCTGTGGCATTGCATGACATGGGTGAACTCACATACATGCAGGCAATACACTCATACACATACACTCATACAAAAATAATAAATAAAATATTTTTAAAATATTAATCTTAATTGTATTCTTTTTCTATGGTTTCATTCTACAACCCATATTGCAATTGTAATAGGTCAAACTTTATAAGGAAAGGAACATTCAAAGTTTTCAGCTCATTCTGTATGAAAGCCCATCTGTGTTAAGACCACAGACTTGTAGCCAGTGAGTTGTGAATTTGTATCCTTTGCTGTGGGAATTCATGAAGCCACAATTCCCTATCTAGACAGTGGTGATGGTATCTGATTCCATGAAGGAATAATGGCATTGACAATAAGCCAGGAAGCAATCCATGTTGGCTCCTGCTATTTCTCAATTATTAAAGAGAAATGGAGTGTTTCTTTCACTAAAAAAAAAGTTACCCAGGAATGTAGAATTGACTTGTCCTACTGATATCATAGTACACTATAATAAACAAGATATGGTTACAGAATATATCGGTGTGGTACTAAAAACGTGTTTTGTCTTCATTCCAGTACCTACAGTCCTTGGTGGGTATGACAAAAACAATCAAGAGAGATTGTGGGTCTATTCCAAAGTGTCAGACTCTGTTATTATCAAATTTAAACAACATGGAGAACATGGACCACCAACCGAACGTCATCAGAGTGGTACCAAGTATTTCAGTGACCATAGGAATAGCCCTAGTAAAATGGTTCAAATATTTTACTTCATGTAACCTGAAGCTCCTCCCTCCAACCACTATGCTGCAAGCTCTGCAGAAGGAGTCAAGCAGGTGGAAGCCCATCATCCCTCCCACCCAATCAGTTGACCTTAGCTGTATAAAGGGGAGGGGCTAAGGATATAAAGATATATAAGGCAAGGAAGCCATGAAGCAAGTCTCCTGCCATTTGTGTGGCTGTCGGGAAGTTACAGGATTTATGCTTGGCTGTGGATGGTCCTGCACAGCCACAAATGCGAGGCGGGCCGGGGGCGGGGGGAGGACCTACTCTTCTGTAAGTAAACCAGCACCCCAAGCTCAGTTAGCGAGTCCAATGAACTCAGGATTTTCCAAACTGCATTTTTGGAGAATTCTTGCCGCAGGTTGGTGTAAGGACAGTGGGGGGAGGGAACCAGACGTCATGTGTGCCTTTCAGCAATAAATTTGGCTTTACATTCATAACCATAAAACTAGTTAATTTTTAAGAAACAAATACTTGTATTCATCTTTGAGAACTTGATACAATGTATTTGACCATATTTCTCCTTCCCCCAGCCCCCCTCAGATCCATCCATACCTCCTTACTCACTGAACTTCATGTTCCTCTTTTTTATTTTCCCCCTATGGAGTCCAGGGTGTGCTATACAAATACTCTGGGGTGTGGAAAAATTGGCTAATTTGTTGAACTTAACCAGATTGCCGTAAGTCAGAATCAGCTTCCCTTTTCACTATACCATAATGTTTCTCTGCCTCTTTACACCAGAGCTCTCCAAGAAATACAACCCCATTAACAGCATCGAAATGGGGCCAAGGATGGTAGTGGTGGTTTCTGGCTATGAGACAGTTAAAGATGCCTTTGTTAATTATGGTGATCAACTTAGGGGGAGATCTTGAGTGCCTGTGTTTGAAAGGCCATGAAAGAAATGTAATGAACTTCAAATATACTGCTTTGGTCAAAATTATTAAATTAGCTGCACTGTATTCACTCGCATGATTCCATTCATGGTTTAAGGTTTTCTTTATCAATATATATTACACAAACAGGGTTTTCTGTGGTTTTAAAAAATCACAAATTGTAAATTTCCTCCTCTAAAAACTGCATATGATAATTGTTTCTGCTCTTAAACAAACATTTTTTTAGTTTTTATTTCTATGAGTGTTTTGCCTGCACATATAGGTAAGTGCACTACATGCATGAAAACTCATGAATGCCAGAAGAGGGCATTGGATCCCCTGGAAATGGAGTAGCAGATGATTTTAAGCGATCATGTGAGTGCTGACAACTGAACCCAGGTCCTGTGTAAGAGTAGTCAGTCCTCTTTACTGCTGAGCCATCTCTCCAGCCCAACAAATAATTATTTGTTAACCATCCAATAAATTAAAAGTACAAAAATTGATGGTAGGTGAATACAGAGACAAAGGAAACAGATGTCATGTACCTAAAGAAGTCATGGCCTGATGGCTGAAATACTACCTTAAACAACACACTTGATATTATAAATATTCTAAATCATATTTTCACCTGAACAAAGTGGTATCTTGATCATGTCACTCATTGTTAAGATACAGATAGACTTGAGGCATTCCACTAATCAATATATCTTTAATAAAGTCCTATTGTCTCAATACCAATAGGCCAATTTACTGTTTCAACAACATTTTTGCAAAAGCATTTTCTACACTGTTACCTAGTGTGTAATCCTAAAGGATCAACATTAGCAAATGTTTAGTGACGAAAGGTCACATAAGGGCAATGGATTTCAGATATGTTGAATGTAGTAGGCATCTCTGACCTCATGTATCTATCAGAATGCTGAAATCTTAGAAAAATATTAAAAACTTGATTAATTTTATTCTATCCAATTTCCCATACATAGTAGTCTCAGAACATTTCATTGCTGTTAGCTCCCACCAGTGAAACCAGCAGCAATATGATATTCATTACAGGGGTCATTATTTCTTTTATTCTGGAAATAGGAGGCAGTTTCCTCTTTCTTTCCTCTGCTCTGTTCCATAACAGCTCAGATATTACTGACAATTTTTTAAATTTATTTATTATTTTTATTTTATGTGTATGAGTGTATTGCCTGCATGTATGTGAGTGCACCCATTTCGTGCAATGCCACATATGTCAGAAGAGGCTGTCGGAATCCCCTGGAACTGGAGATAAGGAAGGTTTGTACCCGCCATGTGGGTGCTGGGAATTGAACCCGGGTCCTCTGCAAGAGCAGTCAGTGCTCTTAACTGCTGAGCCATCTCTCCAGCCCCTGACAATTTTTTATTATACCCAAAATTGTCTTAATCTTTATCTATTAACTTAATATTTTGTCTTCAAACAAATAATTTTAAGAGTCAGCCAACCTTTTTATTTATTTTTTTTGTGTGTGTTTTGATTTTTGAGACAGGCTCTCATATAGCTTGGACTGGCCTAGAACATGCTATGTAGCCACAGCTGGCCTTGAATATGTGATCCTCCTGCTTCTTCCTTCCACATGCTGGGATTTAAAGTATGTACCACCTCCATCCGGTTTTACCTTTGGAAAGAGTCTTACTCATTAGAGACATATAAAGGGAAAAAAAATGACTATGTCATTTCCGTGTGTCTAGTAATGTAAAATCATGCAATTAAGCACAATAATATTAGAGACTAATTTTGTCTAGTCAGGTAACAAATTTAATATCTTTGTGTTACCCATTAGAACATTCAGAGGAATCGTTTTTTTTGTGTATGGGTATATTGTTTGCATGTGTGCAAGTGTACCTGTGTCATGCAGCGCCCCTGGAGGTCAGAAGAGGGTGTCAGATCCCCTGGAACTGCAGTTACATACAGTTGTTAGCTGCCCTGTGGGTGTCAGGAATTGAACCCAGGTCCTCTGAAAAAGCAGTCAGTGCTCCCAATTGCCAAGCTATCTTTCCAGCCCCCATTTGGGGGGTATTTATTATGCCAATTTCATAAATCATTTTATTGTATCATTTAAATATATTTAGGGCTTTGGTACCAATATATTTTTTTTAAACCGATTTATTTTTACTCTTAAGGTCGTTTGAGGATCTATTCCTCAGGGGTCACATGGCTTGGGAGGAGCCCCTGGTTCCTTTCTTTTACTAGTTCTGCCTACATGAAGATAAGTCAAAGGTCCTGCTCGACCGTGGTTGGCTTCGCTTGGAAGCATGGAGGAAATGATTCCTCTGTATTGACCCTCCTCTTTGTAGACTGGACACTGGTTCAAGTCCATCTTGTGGGGTCTCCTCGGCCTCCTTGATCAAGAGGACAGGTGACTCACCACCATTTTAGGACATTTTGAGAGATGCTCATAGTCCCCTGGAACTAGTCAACCTAGGAGGGCGAGGAGGAAAAAGTGTCCTTTATGTCCCTCTGACCAAATTAGTATAGGCCTCAAAGTATGTCTGTTAAACACCCAAGAAGGTTAGTTCCACCTATTTAAAAAATTCAATACTTTATGTTGCTAAACTAATATTTGAAGGGGTTAGGAGTATAGCTCAGTGGTACAGCTCTTTCCTACTGTGTATGATGTCCTGAATTTGATCACTAGCATGGAAAAAATTTTAAAAAATAGTGTTTTATGTAATTACTTGAAAACTCTATTCTCTGAAATGCAAAGTCATTTCCATAACCCTTCATAACCCAATATTGCATTCTAAAATATGAGTTTTTAAAGATAAAGTTGAGATCATTTGGAGTCAAACATCTGTTATGGCTGAGGTTTGTTAACTCATGCATTGCTAGCAGAATAGTATTATTTTAATGTAGGACGTCAGCTAGAATAATGTAAACTCTTCACCTGTGTCCTTTCTCAGGGAGAGTTAACCTCACCTGAAGTGACAACCACAGCTCTGAAGATTTATCTAGCCCTTTCTTTTGGATTTCATGTTGAGATCAGCAAGGTTCACGTGACACCACACACACACACACACACACACACACACACACACACACACACACACTGCTAATGCCTGGATTGACTTACTCAATTCTAGATTTATAGTCCTAGTTCTGAGTCAAGCTCAGAAAATCCTCCGCTAAAGAAAAGTGTGAGAAATGGAAAGAGAGGAAGCACTGGGTGAAGGGATTGAACCCACAGAAAAGTGCTAGGAAACCCACCTTGAGGAGAGATGGCCAACCTCAGCAAGGCTCACCAAGATCTGACTTCTACTAGTATTACAGGAGAAGGAATTGTGTTTTCCTTGAACCTCTTTTTCACTGTGAGCTTCACTTTTGCTTCTGCAAAATGATCAGTATTGTATCCAGGGCTTTTCTGGTTTCACACACATCTGGAATCTTCTTTGGACTCTAAAACAGGTAACTATGCTCCGTATTTAAGTTGAGTGGCCTGTTTTCAAAGGATTTTACCCAATTTACTGCACAAAATAGAATTTCCTGCGTGGAGATGGAGAGATGGCTCAACATCATGTACAGCTCTTGCCAAGGACCTAAGTCCGGTTCCCAGCACCCACATTGGGAGGCTGACAACTGCCTGTAACTCCAGCTCCGGGATATCTGATGCTTCTGGCTTTTACAGATACCTGCACTCATTTGCACACACTCACACACAGACATAAACATAGTTAAAAATAGTAAAAATAAATCTTTAAAAAAATTATTTTGTGTTTCAGTTGAGGAAACCTACAAATACCAATACTATTTTTATCATAGGCAAATGAAATTCTTAAAATATAATCTTCAAAGTATAATAAAAAATATTAATATAAAATCATTTTGTGTGTCCACTGAATGTGCCACAGAGCCCTCACAATCCTTTGGTTGTGTTAAAGGTACTCATTTCTTCCATTTCTTTTTCTTCACCTATGACTAGTCATATTATTAGAAGACTTGTTCTCTGGAGAGATTATATGACGTAATTTGTCTTTACTCCCCAAGATCACTTCCAGTTTTGTATATGCCATTTCTCTTTAAAATAAAGGTCATTTGGTCTAGGGCAACTGGTGGCCTTGCCACCCACAGATGCAAAGGAAGATGGGGGCAGGAAGCAGCCCCAAGGGCCCCTGGGGACTGCACTGAGGAACTGGCTTGGTCTGGATGCAAAGGATCAGGAAAAGGAAAGGTCAGTCCTGGCGTCCAGGAAAGAGGCTGGCAGGTCATACAGGCCCAGGGCAGTAGAGGGAGGTGAGGGCAAGGCCAGGCCCACAGTGCTCCTGGGGACCTGAGAAGGAACTGAGTTGGTCTGGATACAAAGGATCAGGAAGCAGTGGTGATTCCCCAGGTGTCTGGGGTGCCCAGAAAAGGAATGGGACAGGACCCAGGCTAGGAGGAGAGACCTGCAGGGGAGATGGGAGGGTGAATGAGACTAGGGGAGTCAAGGAGTCGGAGAGAGGCCTGCGGGTCAGGTCGTGCATGCCCAGGAAAGCAAAGGGAGGTGATTCCTGGGACCGGCTCCCAGGCCAGTCCAACCCCCAAATTCCTGAGGCTAAAATCTTTCCTGGAGGGATCCAGACCTTAGGAGAAAGCCTGAGAGCATCTGATCCTCATCTGACTTGGGCCTCTATGGGAACTCCTGAAGACAAAAATAATCTGGCCACTCCAATATAAAATCTAAAGAGAGAACCAGGGGCTTAGAGGAATCAGCTTTTCATGCCCAAAAAGTAAACCGCAAAGACACAAAGTTCACAAAAAGAAGCAGACCTAAACTTGAAGGCTTGAGTCTCACACAACAATCAGAAACTACAAAAGAAATTCACATGTCAAAATAACAGAGAAAAAATAATAACATGGAAAACCAAAATAACATATCCCCACCAAATACCAATAGTCCTCTAGAGGAGCACAATGAGGGCCCCCTAGAGATAACGCAGGACGTGGAACTCAAAAGAACAATTATAAACACGATAATTCAGTGAATTTAAAGAACACAGAAATAAAAGAACTGAAGGAAGATAGGGATAAACTTCTGAATGAATGCAG
>NW_008360321.1:3506389-3507741 GCF_000622305.1 Nannospalax galili
TCAATAAGCCGACTTGAAACAACAGGAGAAAGCCTCCCAATTGAATGAATGAAATGGAAAACAGAATATCAACACTGAAGGATAAAGTTGAAGAATTGGACTGCTCAAGCAAAAATTATGAAAATTTTTTGAAGGATTGGAGTGCTCAAGCAAAGACTATATAAATTTTTTGGAATACGCAGGAGATATGGGACACTATGAAAAGACAAAATTATGCATCATAGGCATAAAAGAAGGAGAAGAATCTCAGGATAATGGTATGGAACAGATCTTCTACAGGACTGTAGAAGAAAACTTTCCAAAACTAAAGAAAGACCTGCCCATGCAAATACAAGAACACTCCAACACACCAAACAGACAGGACCAGAAAAGAAACGCCCCATGGCATATCATAGATACTAAATGTACAAAACAAAGAGATAATACTGAAAGCTGCAAAAGAGAAAGAATAAGTCACATATAAAGAAAACCCAATAGGATTACAACTGATTTTTCAGTACAAATTATAAAAGCCAGAAGAGCCTGGACCAAAGTATTCCCAGTTTTAAATGACCATAGATGCCAACCCACATTACTATACCAAGCCAAAATGTCTATTATAGTAGAAAGGGAAAAAAAATCTTCCATAACATAAATAGGCTGAAGGAATTCATGTCCACAAAGCCAGCCCTTTAGATAGTTCTGGAAGCAATATAAACAGATTGAACTCCCCAGTCAAAAGACACAGACTAAGTGAATGGATTAAGAAAAAAAAAAACCCAACTTTTTGTTGTCTGCAAGAAACTCATCTCACTTTCAAGGACAGATGCTATCTTAAAGTGAAAGGATGGAAAAAATTTACCAAGCAAATGGCACTAAGAAAAAAGCAGGCGTAGCAATCCTAATATCGGACAAAATAGACTTTAAACTGAAACTAACCAGAAAAGACAACAAAGAGGGCCACTTCATTTTGATCAAAGGAACAATGAATCAAGAAGATATTACAATCATGAACATACGTTCACCAAACTCTGATGCACCCAACTTCATAAAAACAATACTACAAGACTGTAAGACCCAGATTAATCCCAACTCATCAATAGTAGGGGACTTAAGTTCCTCACTGTCTACATTAGATAGGTTAACAGGGCAGAGAGTTAACAGAGAGACATCTGAATTAAACAATATCATATATCAAACAGACTTAACAGACATCTACCAAGTACTCCACTCAAGCAACAAATTACATACTTTCCACACAGCACCCCATGGAACCTTCTGCAAAATCGACCATATACTGGGGCACAAAACAAACCTCAACAAATACAGAAAGATTGAAATAATTCCATGCATTCTATCAGACCACAATGCAA
>NW_008360321.1:3508475-3511409 GCF_000622305.1 Nannospalax galili
ATGCAAAGATACTCAATAGAATACTTGCAAACCGCATACAGATACACATCAAAAAGATCATCCACCACGATCAAGTCAGCTTTATTCCAGAGATGCAGGAATGGTTCAATATACGCAAGTCAATAAACGTCATTAATCATATAAATGGACTCAAAGACAAAAAACACATTGTCACCTCAATAGAAGCAGATAAGGCCTTTGACAAAATTCAACATGCATTTCTGTTCAAAGTCCTGGAGAGAATTGGACTGGAGGGAACATACCTCAACATAACAAACCCACAGCCAACATCATTCTAAATGGAGAAAAACTGGAAGCATTCCCATTGAAATCAGGAACCAGACAAGGCTGTCCACTATCTCCACTTCTCTTTAACATAGTGCTTGAAACTCTTACAAGAGCAATAAGACAAGAGCAGTAAATTAAAGGAGCAATAATTGGAAAAGAAGAGATAAAATGTTACCTTTTTGAAGATGATATGATATTATATCCAAGAGATGCCAAAAATTCCACCAGAAAACTCCTAGAAATTATTAACATGTTCAGTAAAGTGGCAGGTTACAAAAGTAACCTACAAAAGTCTGTAGCCTTTCTATATACCAATAACAAGCAAGCAGAGAAAGAGCACATGGGTACACTCCCCTTCACAATAGCTGCAAAAAAAAATAGAATATCTCAGAATAAACCTGACCAAAGACATTAAAGAGCTCTACAATGAAAAATTTTAAATCTTTAAAGAAAGAGGTTGAGGAAGACATCAGAAGATGGAAGGACCTCCCATGCTCATGGATTGGAAGAATTAATACTGTGAAAATGACCATCCTACCAAAAGTCATTTATAGATTCAATGCAATGCCAATCAAAACTCCCCATGATATTTTTCACCAAATTGGAAAAAAAAAACCTAAGATTCATATGGAAGCTCAAAAGTCCTTGGATAGCCCAAACAACCCTGAGCACTAAGAGCAATGCCAGGGGGATTACTATGCCAGATTTTAAGCTGTATTACAGAGCTATAGTCATAAAAACAATATGGTACTGGCACAAAAGTAGACCAACAGATCAATTGAACAAAATTGAAGACCCAAATATGAGTAAATGCAATTTCAGCCACCTGATATTTGACAAAGGGGCCAAGAATATTCATTGGAGGAAAGACAGCATGTTCAGCAAATGGTGCTGGCAAAACTGGATCTCCACCTATAGAAGAATGAAACCAAACTCCTATCTTTCACCCTGCACGAAAGTGAATTCCAAATGGATCAAAGACCTCAATGTAAAGCCTGAAACTCTGAAACTGTTAGAAAAGAACATTGGGGAAAACCTACAAGATATAGTTGTAGGAAAGGATTTTCTAAACTGGACATCAATTGCTCAGGAAACAAGGGCAAGAATTAACAAATGGGACGTCATTAAACTAAAAAGCTTCGTACATCAAAGGAGGCAACCAGGGGAGCAAACAGAAAACCCACAGAATGGGAGAAAATTTTCAGCAGCGATACATCTGAGGTTTAATATCCAGAATATATAACAAACTCATAAAACAGACAATCAAGACAAGAAGTAACGTAATTAAAAGATGGGCTAAGGAGCTGAACAGAGAATTCTCAAAAGAAGTAAAGATGGCTATGAAACATCTTATGGTGCCATCTGGAAAGTGGGTGTATAGTTGAATAAGATGGTTTGGGATGTTCTGTGTGATATACACACACAAAAATCAACAAATTTTTTTTAAATGTATTGTATTTGAGGAGGAAGCATAAAAGTTTATGTCATGTTAATTATAGAGGTGATAAACATTACCATTGAAATCTACCCGATGACTTTATAGACATACATAGGTGCCAAGGATCCAAGTGCAACCGATTATGATTAGTAATAATCAGATACATACAGATTAGAGATGCATGTGCCAACATCTCAGTGTTACTAGCAAAAACAATGAGTCTTTCTGCAAGGAACAATATATTCTAAAATGAAATGTAGATCTTTTTTTAAAGGTTAAAAAACTCATTCAATTTTATGTTACAGGGCTTATACTGAGTTCAATTTGTATAACTGTATTAACTCAACTGCGACCTAGAAACTTGCACCCCCTTGTGAAAGAGCTGTACTGTTGCTCTGGAGTATGTTACTGAATATGTTAAATCTGTAGTGAAATGCTTCTTCTAATCATGTAGTTATTAAAAATTTAAAAAATGATAAAAAAATAATTAGTAGATGTGAAAAACATTACCTTTGAAATCTACCTGATGACTTTATATCCATGCTCAAATGCTAAGGAAACAGAACTACAGTTGATTGTGACTAGTAATAATCAAATATATAGAGATTAGAAAGGCATGTTCATACATCTTAATGTCAATTGCATTAAAAATGAATTTTTCTGTATGAAACTATATCAAAGGAGACAACCAGGGAAGTGAAGAGAAAACCAACAGAATGGGATTAAATCTTCACCAGTGACACATCTGACAGAGGTTTAACATCCAGAATATATAACAAATTCAAAAAAACAAAGAATCAAGAAAGGAAGTAACCCAATTAAAAGATGGGCTAGGAGCTGAACCAAGAGTTCTCAGAAGAAATAAAGATGGCTAAGAAGCATCTTAAAAGATATTCAACATCACTAGTAAATGGAAAATGCAAATTAAAACCACTTTAAGGTTTCATCTTACCCTAGGCAGACTGGCTAAGATCAAGAGAACAAATGAAACCAAATGTTATAGACGATGTGGGGAAAGGGGAACGCTCATTCACTGCTGCTGGGGATGTAAACTTGTTCAACCCCTGTGGAAAGCAGTGTGGAGAACTCTTAAAAAAAGTACAAATGAACCTACCATTTGACCTAGTTATACCACTCCTTGGCATATACCCAAAGAACTCATCCTATTGCAGAGACACTTGTACATCCATGTTTGTTTCTGCTCTTTT
>NW_008360321.1:3511534-3514531 GCF_000622305.1 Nannospalax galili
TGGATGGAGCTAGAAACTGTTATACTAAGTGAAGTAACACAGACTCAGAAATAAAATCGACATATGTTCCCCATCATATGTGGATCCTAGAACCAAACCCTGATAAGTGAGTATGTATCCAAACATAACTACAGGAACCAGGATAATGGAAATGAAACCGGGAGGTAAAGGAAAAGAATGAATCTGAAAGAGAACAGTAGGAAACAGGCATTAATAAGGGAGATATGGATAAAAATTGGGTTAGTTTAAGGGAGAGGGGAGGGAAGGGTATATGAGGAACCTAGGGCATAAAGGGAAAGAAGGAGCTCAAGAGAGGTAGGACCATAGGAGAAGTGTATTATTAAGGGAGAAATGGGGGAAATGGGGGCACCTTAAGTGGGAAAACCATGATGGAGGGTTGGGACAATCCGAGAGATAGATAATGTCTAGCTAGGTTTGAAAACCAGAGGGAAACATATTACTCTACAACCTACTGACAAATTATACATAGCAGATGAAGAAATATATGCCTAGGTAAGGTTTACCTGAGAACAATTGGTCTTTGCCCAAGATTTATCTACATGACACACAGTAACTAAAAATAGCAGACTGGTGGAACTAACCTTCTTGGATATTTAACAGACATACTTTGAGGCCTATACTAATTTGGTCAGAGAGACATAAAGGACACTTTTTGCTCCTTGCCCTCTTAGGTCAACTAGTTCCAAGGGACTATGAGCATCTCTCTAAATGTCCTGTAGTTGTGGTGGGTCACCTGTCCTCTTGATCAAAGAGGCCGAGGAGACCCCACGAGATGGAATTGAACCAGTGTCCAGTCCACAAAGAGGAGGGTCAACACAGAGGAATCATTTTCTCCATGTTTCCAAGCAAAGCCAACCTTGGTCAAGCAGGACATTTGACTTATCTTCACATAGGCAGAACTAGTAAAAGAAAGGAGCCAGGGGCTCTTCCCAAGCCCATGTGACCCCCGTGGAACAGATCCTCTATGGTGCCCGGTCCAGCAGGGATCGGTCTCCTGCGGCTCTGCGCACGCTCTGGAAGCGGCAGCGGGTGTCCCGCAGGCTTCTCCTCCTTGCTGAGTCTCCATGTCTGTGTGGGTCTCTGCTACTGAAGCATGTCCGGTCGGGTACCACCTTAATTTTCCCCCGTGCACTTTCCTCTTGTTGCAAGATCCACTGGCCACTGGATCACACGGGAGAGCACAAGGCGGCTGAAGCTGGGGCTTCGTGAGTCGGTGACGGAGGAATGCTGCCCCCCGGAGAGGCTGGATCAGTAGTAAGATGCAGGACTCTGCTTAGTCCGTGTTACAGCTTTATTAAGTGTTCAGCTCCTAGCTCCTAGTGATCCAGCTCTCTATATTGAGAGAAGACTGGGATATTTTATACCATGGGGGTAGTGGTAAAAGCTTTAGCTGATAGGTATTTTGGGGATGCCTCATTTGTGTGTGGAAATGGGCCCCCGCCAGGCTGCTAGACTGTCAGACTGCTTGAAAAATCACACAGGAAAGCATGGCATTTCCAGAGCCAGAGGCCATGTTTTCTATGGCAGCTACTTCAAAGGTAAGTTAGGAAGATGCCAGGTACTCTGCTGAAAGGAGTCATCTGCATATGAAACCGAGCCCATGGGCCACTGGGACATGGAGAGACTACGACTTCACAGCAGGGGTCCCCAACAATCCTCAAATGATCTTAAGAGTCAAAATAAATTGGTTTATCTGGGCCAGCTCTATGGCCTTAGACACCCGGAAGAAAAGTATAACCAAAGATTAAAGGGGCAAATATAATTTCTTAAGAGTCCACATGCATAGCTAAAGGCTACCTAAGAAGCAACATTGCCAGATAGGAGATACCTTCTTTAGAGTTTTTTGGCCAGGGTAGCCAAAGGGACTCCCAGATAGTAACCCAGTATAGAACTGGGAAAATGAACAGCAGACCCTAGTCTTATCTAAAGGAATATTCACAACTGATTGCTGCTAGATGAGGAACAGCTGACCCTCCTAAAACAAAGACCTCTAGATAGGCTGACTAGATTCACCAGAAGGGCAAGTAGTGGGGAATGGCTGGGGGTGCCGACAACACAGCGGACAGTAACAGGGATATCAGAGTATAAGGGCTCTAGTGGGGGGAGGGAGGCTATGGTAGAGGGCCATCTGGGAACTGGGTCTATATAGTTGAATAAGATGGTTAGGTATGTTCTGTGTGATATACACACACACAAAAAAAAAACCCAACAAATTTTAAAAAATGTATTATATTTGAGGAGGAAGCATGGAAATTTACATCCTCCTAATTAGTAGAGGTGACAAACATTACCATTGAAATCTACCCGATGACTTTATAGACATACACAGACACCAAGGATCCAAGTGCAACAGATTATGACTAGTAATAACCAGATACACACAGATTAGAGATGCATGCACCAACATCTCTGTGTTAGCAGCAAAAACAATGAGTCTTTCTGCAAGGAACAATGTATTCTAAAATGAAATGGACATTTTTTAAAAGGTTAAAAACTCATTCAATTTTATGTCTTACAGGGCTTATACTGAGTTCAATATTATATAAGTGTATCAATTCAACTGTGAACCTAGAAACTTGCACCCACTTGTGAAAGAGATGTATTCTTGCTGTGGAGTGTGTTACTATGTTAAAGCTGTGATGAAATGCTTCTTCTAATCATGTGGTTATTAAATTTTTTAAAAATTTAAAAAATAATAATTCTTCACAGCATAAAAATTTGTCCCTTAATAATTATAGATTTGAAAAACATTACCATTGAAATCTACCTGATGACTTTATGTCCATGCATCAGATATATGGAGATTAGAAAGGCATGTGCAAACATCTTACTGTCAATTGCATTAAAAGTGAATTTTTCTGTATGAAACTGTGTATTTTAATATGAAATGGAGATCTTTTTTACAGGTTAAAAACTCATTCAATTTTATGTCTTACAGGGTTTATACTGAGTTCGATATTGCATAACTGTATTAAT
>NW_008360321.1:3514546-3521728 GCF_000622305.1 Nannospalax galili
ACTGTAAACCTAAACATTTAAAGCCAGTTTTGAGGGAGATGCACCTTATGTCTGGAAATTGTTATTGAATATGTCAATACTGTTGTAATGAAATGCTTCTTCTAATTATGTGGTTATTAAATAAATGATTTTAAAAAATAAAATAAACATCATCTTACCATATTTTCACTTATCCTTAAGAGTAACCTATCATAATACATGTTTATCTTGTTGGGCAGTTAAGCTTTTACCACAAAACTCAATAAGGTTTAAACATAATGTCATAATTAGCACCTTAAGCTCCTTTATTTGTCATCCCATTAAACACCCTTCAATCATGTCCTTATTCCTCATCAAGCTAAAATAAACATCATCTTACCATATTTTCACTTATCCTTAAGAGTAACCTATCATAATACATGTTTATCTTGTTGGGCAGTTAAGCTTTTACCACAAAACTCAATAAGGTTTAAACATAATGTCATAATTAGCACCTTAAGCTCCTTTATTTGTCATCCCATTAAACACCCTTCAATCATGTCCTTATTCCTCATCAAGCTGAAAGATCTACGCTTTCAAATATGTGTATTAACTGATCTTTCCCTGAGCTTCTCCATGACTTGTAATATTGTATAATAATTATCTAGTTACTTGTTATCTCACCTATTACACAAGAAATCTCACAAGAACAATAGAAGTCTTAGAGTCAACTGTGCCTTATTGACATTAAACATGCTTATGAACTGAATGATCAGCTTTCATTTTATGGATATCTCCCATCAGAGAAGAAATATCCGTGGCCTTTCACCCCTTGTTACCTGGCACAGTAAGAGAATATGTAGCTTTATTTGAAAGTTAATCTATTGCGTGTGGGTCTCAAACCAAAATGCTAACATGGGACCATTTCCATATGCTGTAAAATATTTTTCTGATCTTTGAAGTCTTCTGTGATTCAGTGCACTTGTGATTTATGTTCAAAGAAATAAAACTGAGAAATATAACTAGGACTGCCTACAAAACCTTATTGGTCATAAAGTAAGCAGTGTATTTAAGCTCTCTGCTCTGGGAGCAGGGTGAAAGGTCTGATTGTGTCTTCTGAAGAACTGGAAGCATATTATACACTAATAATGCCACATTTCACTCAAATATCTATAAAACTCTATCTATAAAACTAATAAAAGCTCCTTAAATTTCGACTAAAATATTAATTTTGTTTTAATACTAAGTTATTTTAATTTAAAAAATCTACCAGGAACTGGGTGTGGTGATGCATACCTTTAACCCCAGCACTTAGGAGTCAGAGGAAAACAGATCTCTGTGAGACTGGGGGCAGCCTGGGCTATATAGTGAGTTCCAAGCCAGCTGGGGCTACAAGAAGAATCTGTTCCCCCCCAAATTTTTTTTGGTTTATTTATTTTTATTTTATGTGTATGAGTGTTGTGCTTGCATGCATGTAAGTGTACCCATGTCATGCAATGTTCCAGGAGGAGAGAAGGGAGTGTTGGATCTCCTGGAACTGGAGTTAGAGATGGCTGGCTGTTAGTCATCATGTGGGTGCTGGGATTCAAATCCATAGTCAGTGCTCTTAACCATTGAATTATCTCTCCAGCCTTGCCTGTCTCAAAAAAAAAAAAAAAAAAAAGGCAGATCTCTGTGAGTTTGAGGCCAGCCTGGTCTCCATAGTGAATCCAGCACAGCTGGGACTACAGGGAGACCCTGTCTCAAAAAGACCAAAAAAAAAAAAACCAGAAAACAGAAAACAAGCAAAAACCACACACACACACACACACACACACACACACACACACACAATTGTAGCAGGAAAGTTTCCTTTCTCAATTTAATTTTTCAGATATTTTCCAAAACAATTTATACTTCAGAATAATAACAACTGAGTCTCTGTTCTTACAATGCTTTAGCAAATTTACACCAATTTTAAGAGTGCAACCAACCCTGGCCATTCCTCTGGCCTCAAATCGAAGACAATCCACCTCCTTCTCTGTGCAGTAGCCAAAGTCAATTTCTTCTAGCCAACTACACGCAATCCCTTTCTTATCTTCCCTCATCTTTACCTGGCAAACTTCTTTGCATCATTAGATATAAAGCTTTCATTCAGAGAGCACACCATCCCTGGCTTATCAGGGGATCCTTGCACAGGCTTCCCAAGGCTCCTCACAGTGTATTACAATTACCTATTGTGTTATGTGCAATCCAGTAAATTCCAAAAGAACAGTGGCAGTCTTAGAGCCAAGTTCAATAACTGTCTTGTTGACATTAAACATAAAAGTTTGTGGATTGAGTGGCTAGGTTTTATTAACAAATACATGGTGTGCTTTTACAGTGTGTTCTTGTGATGCACCTGGCTTTGCCTATCATAACATATTTTCTCTCCCTGTTGCTATCGTCCAAGCCAGCAGATGAACAGATGATTTCACAAGCATGGCCCAGTCCTCTAAGGCATATAAGGCACTTGAGGATCACCTGTCAAAAATCATAATTGCTGTTTGTGTGCAGGGATTTGTATACCATCCGTGAACATCACCACAACTGCAATGAAGAAAATTCATCTCTTAGGGATGCTCACACTAAACCTAAGCGTTGTTTGCATTCTGTGAGTAAACGGTGGTTAATAACAGATAATTGGTTGTGAGCACAGCCAGCTTGCCGAGGTCAGAAAATATCTATTCAAGGGCTGAGAGATAGCTCGGTGGGGGAAAGCGCTTGCCATGAAAGCCTGGCGACCTGAGCTCTATGCCCCCAGGTGAAAAGAGAGAAATATCCACAAAAGTTGTCCTCTGACCTCTACTTTCAAGCTGTGGCGGGTGACCCTCACCCATACAACATGCACATACACATACAAAATAATAGTAATATTTTTTTGTCAGGTGTGGTGGCGCACGCCTTTTAATCCCAGCACTTGGGAGGGAGAGGCAGGCGAATCTTTGTGAATTCGGCTACAAGGAGACCCTGTCTCAAAAAGACAATAAATAAATAAATAAATAAATTAATTAATTAATTAATTAATTAAATAAAATAAAATAAATAAATAAATAAAAAGTGGGCTCCTACTTCACACAGAGATAAGGAGATAAGGCATTAGGCGCCCTTTCTTCCTTGATGATTACATTTCAAATGGAAAGCTCTGAGGTCCTTAAGATAGGTCCAGATCTGTGAAAGTGGCAAGAGATCTTTTATAAAAGCTTTGCATTTTAAAGGGAAAGCATTAGGAAATGAAAGTTTTCTCAAGTCAAACCACTGCCATCAGAAAGCAAATAACCTATAGTTCAGTAAGAAAGCAAATGATAATCCATCTTTGTCATCCCAAGACATCATTAACCACAGAGGCTTCTGATAATAAGTCAGATGGGAGGTCTTTAGATGCCCTGACTTTCCAGTGAGCTAAAGGACACTGTAAATAATAATGAAATGGAACTTGTTACCTTTGATTTACTGTTCGAATATACTTATGAGAAGCTGCTGTTTCTTGGTTGCATAGTTAATAATTGGGGTTCAATAGCATTTCCCTCAATTCAAAATCCATATGCTGGGTGTGGTGGCACATAACTTTAGTCCTAGCACTTGAGAGGCAGAGGCAGGTAAATCTCTGTGAGTTCAAGGTCAGTTTGTTCTACATAGTGAATTCCAGACCAGCTGGAGCTACAGGAAGACCCTGTCTCAAAAGACCAAATTGAAAAAAAAAAATAGAGAACAAGATCTTTGTAGAAAGTGTTGCAAGTCTTCTTCTCTGTCACTAAAAACTACACCTTGGTCGGGATGGAAAAACGAAGCAAACAGCACCACTATGACTGATAGCTGCTGTGACAAGAATAGCTAATCTGAGTGTTTATTATATGCCAGGAACTACGTCATCTTCATTAGGCTTAGTCTTGGGGCATAACCTCTGAGGCTGACAGAATGCTACACAGCCTCTGCTGCAAACTTGTCCATACTGACAGGATGGGTCAGTGGCTGTCATCCTCCTGATATGTCCACCCTTGCAACTCAGCTCCTCACCTGAACGGCTGGATCCCATCCTATGAGAAGCTGCCCTTCTAGAAGTTTCCCCTCCTCATTCTTGATGCCAGCAGGCTGAAAGCAGCACATCTCAAGTCTTTCATTTTTCTCTGTTTTTTTTTTTTTTTTTTTTTTAAGAAAATGTGCCAGGACAGAATCAAACAAAGGAAGACTTTATTGAAGATTAGCATGTTAGGGGAAAGAAAGAATGAATTCAGGTCCTTTGAGATTGATGGTGGGATGGTGGGAAAGTTTTTAGGCAAAGTGAACTGGTAATGAATTGAAGGGTTCTGGAGAGAGGTTGACTGAATTGATTAGGCCATCTGTGTTTGTTAACTGTCAAAGAAGGTAGGTTCTTAAACTCACACAGGGAAGGCATTTAGGGGGTCCTCTGTTCCTCAGTGATTCCATCTAAAAAAGAAAAAAATAAAAGTGGCTTTTATACTTTTAGTCAAGCCAAAAGAACAGAAAGCTTTCACTACCTACATGCCTTCGCTTTCCAGTCAGTCTGGAAGATGCTGGCCAACTCCCTCACCTTACCACAACCTGTTTGCTATATTTCTTAAGATTTTTATTTACATGTTTGTTTGTGTGTGTGTGTGTGTGTGTGTGTGTATTTATATCATTTGTGTGCAGGTGCCTACAGAGGTCAGAAGGAGACGGATCCCCTGGAACTGGATTTACGGGCAGTTGTGAGCTTCGCACATATGTGCTGGGATCTGAACTCAGGTCCTCTGGAAGAACAGCAAATATTCTTAACCACTGAGCCATCTTTCCAGCCTTTATTATGTTTTGGGGGGGGGTGGTTAGCTTTTTTTTTTTAATTTATTTTTACGTTATGCATATAAGTGTTTTCTGTGCATGATGTAAGTGTGCCCAGGCCATTCAGTGTCCACAGAAGCCAAAAGAGGGTCTTGGAGTCCCTGGAACTGTAGTTACAGACTGTTGTTAGCTGCCATGTGTGTCCTGGGAACCAAACTTGGGTCCTCTACAAGAGCAGTCAGTGCTCCTAACTAGAGTAATCTCTCTAGCCTCCTTATTCTGTTTCAAACTGAGAAATCTGATTCTGGTTTCAAATTTATTTCCTTGTTCTGAATATAACCACATCTCTCTTTTTTTTTTTTTTTCCTGAATACTGGCTACAACAGTGCCCCTGAATTGAAGATAACTCCTTCCTCTTCCCCCAAGTAACCTGGACTTTCTAATCTACTTCTAGCAAAGTAAGTTCATAATGATTTGCCCTCCCTAATTAAAGAGCAAAGTTCTGGTTGTGGTTACATAGATTTCAGGGTGTTCCACAGTGCCGGTCTTGTTTTCTTACCTGAATCTGTTGACTCAAATTCACACCCCACCTTTGCCCCACCCCCCTGTAATTCACCTTGAGTAGATGACAAATCCTGACTCAGGTGCATAGGTTTGCAACTGAGCTGTCTTTAATGACTTCCTGTCCCTCCTCCCCTAAGGGGTTTCTGAGAACATACTATTTCACTCTTCAGTTTCCTTTCTGAGTTAGAGATCCAATAATCAATCAACAGTTCATGAAGGAACTTCTAGAATAATACAGCTCTTTAAAAAGACAGAATTTTCTTTCAACTTAGAAATCCCTATGAACTGTATTTCACCCTTCTACACTCTGTAAATATTTCCAGAATTCTACAAATTATTATTGTCTTGGTCTTTTTAACGATGAATGGGAAATTAAAAACAAACAAACAACAACAAAAAAAAACCAACTAGTTCTGATAAGCAGCTAAGATACAGAACCAAATAGAAGGGATAGGTCAGTACATGTGAAACTTGAATGTGAATCACTCAGAACTCTTTGCAAAATGCACTCTGACCCAGCAGAGCAGTGAGAAAGGCAGTGGGCCAGAGACTCTGCATTTCTAAAACCCTCCTGGAGGGCCCACTGCTGCTAGCTAAGGAACTACCCCTTACATGCATGCTACCCTATTCCAGTTTCCTACTGCTACTGTGATAAAACCCTTGGACCAAAAGCAACCTGGAGAGAAAAGGGTTTGGGCTTTGTTTCATCTTATGCTTCCAGGTCACAGTCCCTCACAGAGGGAAGTCAGGGCAGGAAATCCAGGCAGGAGCCTGAAGGCAAGACTGCTTCTATTCCACACAGAACTGTCTCCATCTTGAGAACTCTCTCACAGGCAGGGACGTACAACAGAAACCCTGGAGATGCTGCCTGATGGCCGCTCTCTGCTTGCACACAGGCTCAAGCTTAGCTAGAGAAAGGCCATAGTCAGAAAATACACAGGAGTTATACGAGGACTATTGCTATAATTTATACTTAGAATAAAATATGTATGTATGTGTGTTAATTAAAATTCCTAGGGGAGAAAAGCTGCACCTACATTAAACCTTTTACAAGGCTGATTAACTGATGAGAACTTCAATGATTAAAAAGTCTTGGAATGCTGCAGATCCTCAAACCAAATTATCTTGGTCTAACTAAGCCATTTATTGCCCACCTGTGTTTGACCTTGGGACTGTTAGATAAAGCCTCTGAAACAGACAGCCCAAATGCTAGGAATGCCATCAGATAACATCTGAAGCCTATTTCAGAGATTTCCCGGACTACTTTGCCTCAATTCATCCACCTAACCATTCCAACAGCGTATTTAAAATCTCTTGATATTTGTTTGTTTGTTAGTTTGACACAGGGCCTCACTGTAGCCACAGCTGGCCTAGAACTTGTTTTGTAGACCAGGCTGGCATGGACCTCATAGACATCCACCTGCCTCTGCCTCCTGAGTAATGGGATTAAAGGCATTAGCCATCACACCCAGCTGCAAGTCTCTTGAATTTTTTTTCCTTTGGTTGTTGTTGTTGATACTATAAAAACGTCATGGAACTATTACTGCATTGGCACATGGTGTTTGGGGCAACCTGAACATATGTTCCTGGGTCACGACTCATAGAATATGCGAGCCTCAGAAAAACCATGAGCTTCGTTAGAAGAAGCCATAAAGCCATAAAAACCATCAGAGTGGCCGAAAGCCTCTAAATCGTAAAAGTAGAAAGTTTCCCCAGTGACCTAAGAGTTATAGATTAAAGACCTGACTCTGCTCATCCCTTATCAGTTGGTCACTCCCAAGCCTGAGAGGAAATGTTTGTGGAGCCCACCTGTCTCCTCTAAGGCCATAGATAACATCCCTGCCAGTTCCTGGGTAAATGATC
>NW_008360321.1:3522687-3524253 GCF_000622305.1 Nannospalax galili
GCCTCCACAGACACCTGGCATGCATGTAGTACACACACATACACACAAGTTCATACACATAAAAATAAAATAAATATACATTTTTTAAGAATCACATTGAGTTTTAGTACCAAGAGCTGGTGAGGTATCAAGAGCTGGTAGAAAGTCAAACGTAATGAATGTCAAAGGTGACAAAGGTTGTGGGCAAAGGGTTTTAAGAGAGGTAGTGGCAGGCCTTTTGGTACACACTATAATCACATACTTGGGAGGCTGAAATGGGAGGATCTGCAGTTGAAGGCCATTCCAGGCTAAACAGTGGTTCCAAAGTCAGCCTGGGATACACAGTAAGACAAGGTTTCAAAAAAATTAAAAATCCATCAAAAAAAAAAAAAAAGAAAGAAAAGAAACAGAGGTAGACAAGTACCTGATCTCTGGTTATATAGCTGTGTGACATCTGTCTTACAGTCGCAAAACTATGAAATAACGTCTAAGAGTATTTGATGTGATTTATCTAACAAACACAATTTTTGATGATTATCTTTTTCTTTGAGGTAGAGATTAAGTCAAAGATCCAAGACCCCATCATCCGGAGAGATTTCTTGGTGCCAAGAAGTTTCATTTCGGATGCAGTTCCAGGACACTTGTGAATGGGAACACATTCCTCCTGCTCACACAGAGGCTGGCTTCCCCTGGCATCAGGAAAACCTGTAAGGAAATCAACAGTACTTCAACAACTACTTTTTGTTTTCAGTGAAGTAATCTATTTTATATCTATAAACATGTGACAGGCAGCTGCCAAGGAGGTTGGGAAAGTGCTTTAAAAATAATTTTTCATAAGCCAGGCATGGTGGCGCACACCTTTAATCCCAGCACTCGGGAGGCAGAGACAATAATAATAATAATAATAATAATAATAATAATAATTTCACATGAGATAAAATTAACTCAAACTTTTAAATTACAGGAGTTAAAAACTAACTTAGAAAAAACACAGTTTTGACAGTAAAGATATAAAAGAGAACTCCTGGTGCCTACTCTGCTTTTCTGAGACAATAGATTCTGGATTTTAATCCTAAAGAAAAAAAAAAAATAGGCCCTAAGATTACTCAAAACCTGCCTGCCAAGGGGTCTGCAGAGATGACAAAGCAGTTAAGAATACTTGCTGGTCTTCCAGAAGACCCAGGTTCAATTCCTAGCACCCACATGGCAGCTAACAATCACCCATAATTCCAGTTCCTGGGGCTTCAACTCCCTCTTCTGACATCCACAGGCATTGCACACATGTGGTGCACTTACATACACAGAGGCAAAACACACATTAAAAAAAAAAAAAAAAAAAAAAAAAAACTCCTAAGAAGCAAGGAGTCTCTCTATGCAAGCTTTAAGAACCCCATTCAGCATAGTGACCTTCGTCCTTTTGCCATAGCACACATGAGCCCTTCCACAAGAGGTGGAGGTCATTTCTAAGGAATTTAAAGAATGTACTTGCTGATCCATTAATGATGGTGATGGGAACAGCTGGAAATAAATCCTTTTAGGAGTGCAGAAGTCTTACAAAAAAAAATCACTAGTTCAGTTTTCAGTAGT
>NW_008360321.1:3524288-3532257 GCF_000622305.1 Nannospalax galili
TTTTTAAAGCATTCTGTGCTATATTTTTAAACAAAAATTAAATCCTCGTTAGGAGAAAAAGTGAGTTGAATAATAAGTCTGCATTAGTAATCATAACAGCTAGAGCTGAGTATCTATTGCCAGGCAGTATTCTAAGTACTTCTACTTAGTCAAATCCTGGGACAAAAGCTCAATGACACTTTCTATTATCCCTACTTAATAAGTAAAGACATAGAGATTAGGCACCATCCCCAAAGTTTCCAATTGGTAAGAGGTTAATAAAAGCAGCTTAGGAATATGCTATCTGGACACCATAGGGCAGTTGCTTGTGACAGCTTGCACAAGACTTGGTCAAGCCCAAGCCAGACAAAACCCCAGCATGTATGGAAGAGGTGGACAAGAAGCCCCAACTCTAGCTGAGGCTCTACTGGCAACTGATGGCTGCTGGGAGAGGGAGAGTCAGTTTCCTTAGTGGTGTGATACCTAATAGATTGATCAGACTCCAAGGATGGACTCACAACCAAAAAGCATTTGGGGAACACAACTTAGATTTCATAGGCCTTATAAAAAGGATGATAGGGGCTGGAGAGATGGCTCAGAGGTTAAGAACACTGGTTATTCTTGCAGAAGACCCGGGTTTGAATCCCAACACCCACATGGCAGCTAACAACTGTCTGTAACTCCAGTCCCAGGGGATTCAACAGCCTCTTCTGACCTCCTCAGGCATTGCTGGACACGACACGGGTGCACTTACCTACATATAGGCAATACAAGCATACACATAAAAAAATTTAAAAAAGAGAAATAAAAAAGGATGATAATAATAGACAACATTAAGTTAGGGAGGGTGGTAGGATAGAAATTGGGAAGGAGTCTGAATATGATAAAAAATATATTGTATGGAATTTTCAAAGGTCAATATTTAAAAATAAATAAATAAAAGTATTTAAAAATAAGGGCAGCTGAACTCTGGAGCTTGCCTTCTGAAAGCTGAAGGATGCTACTGCTTGGGGTCATTGCAAAAGAGACTTTTCTTGGGGCTGGAGAGATGGCTTAGCCGTTAAGAGCATTGGCTGCTCCTGCAGAAGATCTGGGTTTGAATCCCAGCACCCACAGAGCTGCTAAGAAGTGTCCGTAACTCCAGTTCCAAAGGATCCGACGCCCTCTTCTGTCCTCCAAGGGCATTGCATGACACAGGTGCACTTACATACATGCATAACACTCATACACATAAAATTTAAAAAATATATTTTTTAAAAAGGAGATTTTTTTCTTGTCTCAGTGCAATGTTCAATGACCTGGGGCATGGGATGGATGACTCAACTAATTCAACAAGGTCAGGTACCATATATCTGTAAAGGTAAACCTAGCAAAGAAACCAGGCAGATGCTACAAGAGGATTCATTTGGGCCAATATCATCTTTTCTAAAGACCAAGCAGCTCTGAACACAAATAAGCTCAAGGACTGAATTCCTGTCTCAAGAGAGAACTGATCACAGGCTTGAGAACTGATAGTTTCAGCCAACAGACCTTGCAGGATTCAGGGAAATCAAGATGATTCTCATAATTTCTATATGGAAAAAAAAAAAAAAAAAAACCTGATGTCCTCAGGCATCTTTATCTCCTTTATGCAGAGCTGACTGGCTTGGAATTCTGATCCTTCTGCTCAGACATCTTTTGACTCCTAAAAATAAGTTCCAGTAAAGTTCATTCATAAATTTTTAGGAGGGAGATAACCACATTCTTTGTCCACTCCATAAGCAGTATAATTACTAGCTCTGTGACCTACACAAGCTCTGCAACCTCTAGGCCAAAGTTAGCTCACCTGTGAAATGGGGGTGCATCCTACTATCTTGCTTGACAGAAGGCAAGAGGTGGATCGATCTGTTATTTGAAGGCAACTGAAGCTCTAACTGAACAACAGCACTCAAACTGCAAGAACTGAGGCAGAAGCTGTGCAATCTTTACTCCTTAAAAGCCAGAGCTGCCAGGCATGGTGGGGCACACCTCTATTTGATCCCTGCACTTGGGAAGCAGAGGCAAGCAGATTTCTGTGAGATGGAGGCCATCCTGATCTGCACAGTGAGTTCCAAGCCAGCTGGGGTTACAAGGACACCCTGTCTCTAAAACAAAACAAAAAATAAACCAAACAGCTCCACGTGGTGGCGCTCGCCTTTAATCCCAGCAGAGGCAGGCTTCAGAATTCTGTGTTCAGAACTCTGTGAGTTCAAGGCCAGTCTATTTAGTGAGTTCCTGGACAGCTGGGTCTACAGGAATTCCTGGAGTCAAAAAAACCAACTGAACAAAATAAAAGCCAGAGTTCTCCACTCCATTTTTAACTGTCTGTAACCAAGCACTCTCCACAGGCTAGTCAAGCTCCTCGCCTCTCTCTAAGAGCTTTGTTTTGCACCTCAGGGATCCAAACCAGTCTCCAGTATTAAAAACTTAGTGGTGATGTTTAAGGACTAAGGAATACATAAAACAACCAAGTTGCTGACTTAGATCTTTTTTAACACCAGGAGAGATGCTTTGCCAATTCATTCTGGACCATACATCTCATTCGTTAAAAAAAAAAAAAAAAAAAAAAAAAAAAACCTTAAAACAAAACTTATGGCTAAGAACAAGACCTGCACTCATTTTACAACATAAATATTTCCATCTACTTTCACATCATGTGATTTATATGCAGGGTTTTTTGTTGTTATTATTGTTATTTTATTTTATTTTCAAGAGAGGGTCTCTTTGGAGCCCTAGCTGGCCTGGAATTAACCATGTAGAGCAGGTTGGACATCTGATTCACCTGCTTCTGCCTCCTGAGTGCTGGGACTAAA
Organism: Nannospalax galili; assembly: GCF_000622305.1. Classification (NCBI taxonomy): domain Eukaryota; kingdom Metazoa; phylum Chordata; class Mammalia; order Rodentia; family Spalacidae; genus Nannospalax; species Nannospalax galili. The sequence goes on from NW_008360321.1 coordinate 3,527,099, forward strand.
GACATATACCACCACCATGACACCCGGCCTAATTTTTTTTAACTAAATAATTAACTACAAAAGATGTCCTTAGGATAAAACCCCTTCAAGTGGCATTTTACCTTCGGGCTCTGCCTAACTCCCCTTCTGTCCCTTCCTCTTCTCTATTCCTAACACTGAAATAAGAATGTAGGGTAATAAAAACTCCACGTCAGTAGACGGTGCCAAAAAGTGCTATTTTACTTCCTGCCTCCTTTAATTTTTCCGTTTTTTAAAAATGTTATTATTTTTATTTTATGTATGAGTGTATCGCACACATGCGTGTAAGTGCTCCTGTGTAGTGCAATGCCTGAGGAGGTCAGTAGAGGGGGTCGGATTCCCTTGGAACTGGAGTTAGGGACGGTTGTTGCCACCATGTGGGTGCTGGAAACCGAACCTGAGTCTCCTGCAAGAGCTGCCAGTACTCTTAACTGCTGAACCATCTCTCCAGCCCTATCTTTATTTTTTTTTTCTTTTAAAACCAGCCCCTCTCCACCCACTCCTCATATCGTAGAGAGTAGACTTGAACGTTCACTTCTGCTTTTTAGTGCTGAACAGGAAAAGGGGGTGCAGACAAGGGGTAAGAAATTGTTGCAAAACGCCCACAGATGAATTAACTAGTTTTGCTGTTTCAAACTCCCATACTCACCGAATTTAAGAACACCGTTGTCCTCCTCTGCTTTAAGGACTGTGGTTCCAACGGTCTCTGGGAAATAACCACAGAGGAGGTCTAAGGCTGTTCTTCAAGCCGAGCAGAGCTCGCTTCGGGTCCTGAGGTTTCGGGAACAGCATCATCTTTTAAGGATTACCGCACCTCCACCGGACTGGAACATTCCTAGAGCTCCAGAGACTTAATTATTCTGCTCGAAGAAGCACGCCCTTGGGACGGAGGACGATCTTCCCAGTCAGGACACTGGGTGCCTCTGGGTTCGGCTGGGGTCCCCCGCGCACCCCACAAGCTGTCACTCCCTGGGTGCGCGAAAGGTGACCGCGGTCACGGAGCGCTCCTCTGTCCTCTTGGTCATGAGCCCCCTGGTCCAGGAGGTTTGCTGCACCTCCTGGGTGACGTGGTAATCCTCCACCCGCACCAGCACCGATCTGGGTGGGGCTGGGGGGTCCCGGGGCTGGGCTTCCCGGGCGACGGCGATGCGCCTATGAGAAGTCCTGAGTTCCGGGTGCTGATGGTGGAGGTCCCCAGTCACCGGGACCAGGTCCTCCGCACCAGCCTGGCTTGCGCTCCCAGGGTCCCCTTGGGTTCCCAGCCACCTCTCCGGGTGCAGAAGAAAGAGCACTTTCTCTCGGACCCAGGACTCGCAATCCGAGTGCTCCGAGCTTCGCAATCGCGGGTCCCCACCTGCTCCAGACAGGCTCCGGTTCGCCGGGGCTGGCGAGGGATTCCGGGCGCTAGGAGTCCGGGTCTCCAAGCTCCCCACCTGGCGCGGAGAGCACCCCGCGCGCCCCGGCCAGCTCGCAGGACTCGCGACTCCCTGGGGTCTCCCAGGCCGCATGTCGGCGGGAGGGTCATCCATGCATCCAGGCTTCACAGGTTCGGGGAGCAAAACCTCAGCTGTGTAAAGAAAAGCGCGGGCCGGCAGGCTTTGGGTGTGGCCTGAGCGAGCCACCCACTGGAGGAGCAGCCCAAGGCTAGGGCTGCAAACCGCCTCCTCTCTCCATCTCAGCCTCTGACCTCGGTACTCTCCACCCAGGCAGAAACAGCCTGACACAGCCTACTAATGGCTCCTTTTCTTCCTCCTGCTGGCCCTAGCCTTGACTTTTTGCGTGTATTTGATTCCAACCCAATGATTGCTCCCGGAGGTCCCCCCCACCTGCCTTTCCAACCTTTTAGTCTCTATAACTGAACTTCAAGAGGCTCCAGTACTGGGGCCACCTCAAATGCTCAAAACACTGTTTCCTTCTTTCCTTTCCACACACAAGGAAGAACACACAAGAACAAGTAAACTTGTTCAAGCAAGAACAAGCAAGCTTGATTTTTAGTCATCTGATTGAGCCAAATTCTTTCGGAAAAGATTTTTATTTATTTATTTGTTTATTTGAGAAAAGGTCTCACTCTGTACTCCTGACTGGCCTCTAATTCACTGTGGAGCCAGACTAGACTTGAACTTGTTGAATCCTCCTGCCTCAGTTTCCTACGCTCTTTTTTTAAAAAAATATTTTTTTTATTTTTAATTTACTTTATGTATATGAGTGTATTGTCTGCACACATGTAAGTGCACCCATGTGAAATGCCTGAGGAGGTCAGAGAGGGCTTGGATCCCTTGGAACTGGAGTTACTCATGGTTGTTAGCCATCATGTGAATGCTGGGAATCAAACCTGGGTCCTCTGCAAGAGTAGTCAGTGCTCCCAATATAGAACCAGATGGTCTTAGGGGTTGAAGGACCAGATGCTCTGTGGTCAGGAGTCCCATTTGTGTGGTGCCAATTTCCTTCCAAAATTGTATGCAGATCAACATTCTACCCTACTCTCAAATATTTGATTTTCACGGATTTGGGATTAGGCTTAGAACAGTGATTTTTAGCAAGGGCCTCAGTAGTTGTGATGCTGGTGGTCCATGGATGTTAGGAGAAGCACATTGCAAATTCACAGTTCCAATCCAGTGATGACACAGATGCCACTGGTTAGACTAAGTGGGTCACAAAATGAAACTAAAAGTCATGAGTCTGGGAAAGGGACTGGTAGGGATTTGAGGAGTTTGACAGGAATGGGAGGAGGTTGAGAGAGGGTGGAAATATTCAGAATATATTATACACATGTATGAAGTTGCCAAAAGAACAGAATTACCAATAAAAAATCTTCGAGGATAAGTTCCAGGCTCTTTATGCTGCCTTAAATTTAAAACACAAACACTGTCCTTTTATTTTTTACAGGGATATTGGGAGAATTCTAGTAAATGCATACATGAAGGAAGTGTAATATAAGCTATGGATTTATTCTTCCAGGTAGATCCCTTGCCTTGGAGTTAGGATGAAGAATCAGAGTCAGGTATGGATACTGGAAAAACATTTGCTGAGGATGAGGCTAACACTTCTCTCATATAGTGCCTAGATTTTTCTTTTTTAAACAGGGCCTCCCTAGTCCCAGCCTGCCAGGAAGTCACTATATGGAATGTGGATCAGGCTGACCTCAATCTTGCAGATTTACCTGCCTCTGCCTCCCCAGGACTGGGATTCATGCCCCAAGCCATAAGCTCCCCCCCCCTTCCCCCGCTCCCTGCAAAAGCACCTAGATTTTCAAATGGGAGGAAATTGTTTATTAACCAACAAACACATCACATTAATATACCAACAACACATTTGTTGGGTATAGTCATATCCTCCAAATTTAAAAAATTCTCCTTTGGAGGGACAAGGGAAGTTCATTACACTCAGGAAGTGAACAAAACTTGGGAGACTCAGGAAGCTCCTCAAGGTTGTGTGAACAGTAACACTTGCTGGAGAAATCAGCCTTTGCTGCCTGCAAGTTGTGCGGGAAATTCCACCCATGCAGCTCTGTGAGCTGTCAGTCATGTTGGGTGCGCTTTCCAGTGATGTGGCCTCCCTTGAGTCACCCATGTTCCAGTAAGAAGCTCACTGGCTCACTGACCTAGACTCACATGACATCATCTCTTTGGCGTGTCATGAGTGTTTTATCTGAGGTAAACACACACTTGTTCACATCTCTGTACAAGAAGTCACTTGCCTTTTAATATCTCAAAGTGCCTAAAAGATGAATGAAAGGTGCTAAAATCAACCCATTGACAGTCTCTCTAAACTACCTATGAAAGCTGAAAATATGGGGCTCAGTGAGGTTTGGAAGACTCATGTTGCTAGGGTCTGAACAGTAATGTTGGAACAGAAGAAGACTTTTATTAAAAGATAAAAGTGCAGCCATTCATTTTTGTTTTCCTGTAGGATAAGTATATTCTTGGTGTTTTCATTTTATTGATTAGACTCCAAAGGATGGTTGTTTTGGCGTGTGTTGGGGGTGGGGGGGACTCCAGGGGGGGCCTAGGACATGCTAAACAAACCCTTTACCACTTACCTACATCCCTGTCCTTCAGGAGTTATTCAAGTATTTATAATACAGTGTCCTATATTTATAATACAGTGTCCTCTTCCTCTAGCTTTACCCTCTACTTGCAGGCTCTTGGCTTAAATTTACATCCACATTAACATCTTAGAGCATTCTTCCCTTATCAGATCTAACATTCTTGAGTTGAGAAACTGGTCTAGTAACCAGTTTTCAGCTTGTAAGAAAGTAAAACCCAGTCCTTCCAGCAGCAGGAAGTAAGAGCCTAACAGGAATGAAGTCAGCAGTCACAGAAAACAACCATCACACATCACACATGTTTTTTTCCAAACCGCAGAATCATGTTTGGAAAAAGACAAAGTATGTTAGTCAGCTTTCTGCTGCAAAAACAAATACTTGGGATATAACTTAATAAAGAAAAGGTTCATTTTGGCTCAAAGCTTCATAGGTTTCCAATTATGTTGCTTGACCCAGGTTGTATTGGGTCCTTAGTGGACTGGTACACCATGGTGGGAGCAAATGGTAGAAGAGGTCACCTCATGACAAAAGGAAAGCAAAGAGAGTGTCAGGAAGGGGTCAGGATCCCAATCTGTCTTCCAAGGACATTTGCCTAATAACTTCCTTCCACTAGGCTCTACCCCCTCCCAAAGGTTCTACCACCTCCCAGTAGCATCAAAGCCTAAGTAGGGCTTAAGCCCTCAACACATGGGCCTTTGTGGAATATTGAAGATGCAAACTCAGCACAAGGACATAACAAACCATAAAGGATTACATACCCTCCTCTTAGAGTTAAAAGAGGTAAATATCTCTCCTTTCAATGATGCATGTGGTTTCCATTTACGTTTCCATTTGCATTTACATTACGTTTCCATTTACATTTAATCTCATTCCCTAAATAAAAATTCCTGAGGTACCTGATCACAGAATTGAACCCATTTCTGGGCATTATCAACTTCAGTGCTGCACCTTACTCTCCTAAATCTCCTTTAGGACACTAATTCAAATCCAAATCCTGTAAAAAGTCTTCCTCTAGCTCTCAGTGAAAACTTCCCTGATGACTCAAAAGTGTGTTCTTACCTGCTAGAGTAAGAAAAATAATCCTAATTCTTTTTTT
>NW_008360321.1:3532351-3545208 GCF_000622305.1 Nannospalax galili
AGAAAGCGTGTAATGCCTTAGGCCAGAAGGAAATAGAAATGCAGGTTGGGGATAGGAGGGTAGAAAGTGAGGGGGCAAATTAAGGCCAGAATAGACTTGCAGTTGTTTGACTACAATGTGAGGTTGCCTTTGCATTAGGAACTGCTGCAAACTTCATAAAATCAATACATTAGGTGATTGAAACTACGAATTCACAGGGTTTAAAGCGTGTAATGCCTTAGGCCAGAAGGAAATAGAAATGCAGGTTGGGGATAGGAGGGTAGAAAGTGAGGGGGCAAATTAAGGCCAGAATAGACTTGCAGTTGTTTGACTACAATGTGAGGTTGCCTTTGCATTAGGAACTGCTGCAAACTTCATAAAATCAATACATTAGGTGATTGAAACTACGAATTCACAGGGTTTCACTTTTAAAACTAAAGAAATGCAAAGAATTATAAAAAGTAGAGATGTCTATTTCAGTGTACTGGATACTATGTGAGTTTTTCTAACTGGTTCTTAGATGTTTTCATTTTGTTTCTTATTGCTGTAGTAAAATACCCTGACAAAAGCAACTTAGGGAGAAACCAGGTCACAGTCTATCTTGTGGGGAAGTCACAGTGGCAGGAGCTTGAGAGACCTGGTAAGAATAGAGAGCCCAGACAGCTTTCTTCTTTTCAGCCAGTCCAGTATCACAAGCCCAGTAAAGGGTGTCACCCCAAGTGGATGGGTCTTCCCACATTCATTCATGTAATTAAGATAATTTCCCAAAGACATGCCCACAGGACAACCTAATCTAGACACTTCCTCATTGAGACTTCCCTTCCCAGTTGATTCTAGATTGTATCAAACTGACAATTAAAATTAACCATCACCAGGATTGATGGGACAGTATTCCAGAAGGATTTTTGGTATGTTGGCAGGGAAGTTGTCCATTAGTGCCTTTACAAACAGAATTCACAATTCAGATATAGTCTTGTTTTCATCAAAGACTCTTAGGTCCACTTAGTTTTGCTGGGCCACTTGGTATGCTGTAAAGCCTAATGAAATATTAAGGAACAGATGGATTTTAATACTTGTTTTCTACCTCTGTCTCTATCAGCAAATTTCAACTGACAAGTTTGTGATTGGACTGCTAAATCCACTTGTCTTGTGTCTTGACAAAACCTTCACAATTCTTTTTGTCTCAGATGGAGACTTCTGCAAGGATTTTATGACAGAAGACTTTTTTAAAAACATTTTTCTTCCAAATTTGTAATAATTTGCGTAATTTTGAGACTGTACTGATAGCCAATCAATATGTAATTTTTCCTCTCACTGTAACCCAATTCCCAAGGTATAAAAGATATGTACTACTTCCTTTCAGGATTCAGATTTTGAGGCTTGAGCCCACTGGACCAGGCTGCAGCCTAAGTAATAATACTTACTTCTCCCAGTGCCCTGCCTGATCTTTCCCACAAGTAAATAATTTGACCACATTTAAAAAAAAAAATCTATAGATGGAACTGGAGAGAGGGCTCAGTGGTTAAGAGCACTGGTTGCTCTTACAGAGGACTTGGATTTGGTTCCCAGCACCCACACGGTGACTAACAACCATTTGTAACTCCAGTTCCAGGAGATCCGACACCCTCTTCTGTCCTCTGTGGGCATTGCATGCACAGGTGCACCTACAGGCATGCAGGCAATACACTCCTACACGTAAAAATTAAAAACTGATAGTCTTTAGAGATAAATAAGCTATACATTACTTTTAATTTCTTTTTATTTTATGTATATGTTGTTTTGCCTGCATGCATGTAAGTGCACCTGTGCCATGCAATGCCCACTGAGGCCACAATAAGGGTATTGGGGCCCCTGGGACTAGAGTTAAAGACTGTTGTTAGCCACCATGTGGGTGCTGGGATCCAAACCCAGATCCTTTGAGATAATGTTTTTAAAAGGGATTTTTGATTAACATTTTGAGTGACCCATATGCATGTTCCTGGGCAAAGAGTATAGAAGCTTAGCTTTGCCTAACGTGTGTGTGTGAAACTAACTTGCTCTCTGTGTATTAAATGAAACATTTAAGCATTTTCATTCCATAGAAAAGGTGGCAACACTTCTGTAAAATAATGTTGGTGAGATATTTTGAAATTTCAGGTTAGAAGAGAAGGAATACTAGACTTTGTTAACTGCAAAAAATGATTCACATAGCATTCTGACTAGTAAGTAGCTGCTTAAATGATGTTAAGATTTGTTCTTGTCTATCTGCATTATTCTATGTTTTAGAGCACATTCATCATCATCAGAGTTCAATTTAAGGCTCAACTCTGAGATGATGAATGAGCAACTAACACAACAGGAAATTTAATACCAGTAATCAATAGAGTCAGCATTTAATAATGGTAATAAAGACCCAGTATATTTTAGAGCATGTCCTGATTGAGTAAAAACACACTGACTTCTTCAACAGAAGCATATACTGTTAACAAAGAAAGGATTTGTTCATTGATATATGTCAGCACTTATGAACTATTTCAAATGAAACTCACTTAAATTAGTAAAATAAATGTCAGAATTTAGTATCTATCCCTTATTGGTTGAATGTGAACTGTCCCCTACAGGCTTGTGTGTTCGAAATCATGGTCCCCAGAGGATGTGCTTTAGAAGGTGACAGAATATTAGGGGGTGGGGCCTACCTCTAGGTACTTGATCCCTGGGGATGTGTCTTTGAAGTATATACCCAGTCCACTGGTTCCTGCCTAGCCCTCTCTCTGGCACATGTTCCTGCTTTCCTGACATTCTGCCAAGGCATATGAGGCTAAGCAACGATGGACTAAAACCACTGAAACTTTAAGCCATAAAAAAATCCTCTCTTTTTAAAAAATATATTTTATCTATGTTTTTTTTAAATTTTATGTGTATGAGTGTATTGCCTGCATGTGTGTAAGTGCACCCATGTTGTGCAATGCCTATGGAGGTGAGAAGGTGTTGGATCTCCTGGAAGTAGAGTTACAGACTTCAGATGATTGTTAGTCTCTATGTGGTGCTAGGAATCCAACCCAGGTCCTCTGCAAGAGCAGTCAGAGCTCTTAGCTGCTGAGCCCTCTTTCCAGCCCCAGTTCTTCCTCTCTTAAATTGTGTATGTTGGGTATGGGTGTTTTGTTCACAGTGATGAATTTAAGTAACAATAACATCCAATCTTGATTAGGTAATAATAAAGAATTAGGGGTGCTAGGTCGCTTCTCTTCCTGTGACATTATTCCATAATTTGAGAGAGAGAGAGAGAGAGAGAGAGAGAGAGAGAGAGAGAGAGAGAGATCAGGTTAGGTTTTTGACCACTGTGGCAGTCTTCAAGAATGCTTTGTATTCACAGAGCCTTCACTCTCCAAATATTTAGCTGTGTGTGAAGACACACGAATGTGCTACTTTCAGCAAAGGAGAGAGTGAGGAAAATGCTGCCTGCCCTTCAGCAAGTTTGCTATCAAGTTGATCTTGATTGTCTGTCAACTCAAAGAAAGGATTAGCAGTAACCCTTTCCCTCTTTATTTTGTACATATTGGACAATTCACTCCTTGGTCCAAACGTACAGTAGGTTGAGCTGGGCTCTATGCCAGTCGCTTCTTTCTCAACCTCTGTGCCAAGAACAGTCTAATCTCTTTCCCCTTCCTTTCCCTTTCCCTTTTGTTCCCTTGTTCTCTTCCCCCTCCCTCTCCCTTTCTCCCTCTCTCCCTCTCTCTCCTAAATTTCCCTTGTTTTTGGAGACAGTATTTCACTCTGCAGCTTAGGAATTCACTATCCTCATGCCTTTACCTTTTACAGAAGTGTCCTACCAAGTCTGACTCTATTTATTTATTTTCATTTTGAAATAAATTTTATTTCTTTTTGTGTGTATGAGTGAATAAGTGTTTTTGCTGGCTTTGATGTAAGTGCACCTATGTGCAATGTCTACAGAGGCCAAAAGAGGGTGTCGGATCCCCTGGAGCTGGAGTTATGGATGCTTGTTAGCCATCATGTAGGTGCTGGGAACCAAACTTGAGTCCTCTGCAAGAATATCCAGTGCTTTTAACTGCTGAGCCAGCTCTCCAGCTGCTTGAACTTATTTTCAATTCCATAGTTTCTTTAAGAAACTCATAGAATTTTCTCTCTTATGCAATCCTTTCTTTGTTTTCTAGAGTAATTTAGGGCAGAATTTAAGAGTGTGAAGGGTAGAGCTAGTCTTTTTAAATTTAATTTCTACCCTCTAGCTATGAGACTTTAGGCCTGATACAAATTTCTTGTCTTAGTTTAAGCATGGGAGAAGTTGGGCTACGAAGAACTCTAATTTGAAAGGGTGAGTTCATATATACATATACACATACAAATACACACACACACACACGTGACTGTTAGTGTAATGCCTGTGACTAAATGCCAGTCTCTCTGGAATGCAAGCAAGGATCTTTGTTTCTTATGCTTGCTTCAGTATAACCATCCCTGCTCTGTCCTAATACATTGCTCAACTAGACTAGCTCCTGACACTTGTAGAATTAATCAGTTTATCCCTTCTTTTCTGTTTCAGTCATATTTACCTTAGTATTTCCCCCGTTCAAGCCTTGCTTCTTTCTTTCCTCTGTGAGATGCCTTTGTTTCCACTTGTGAATTCTTCCTCTCTCAGTTTTCCATCATCTATAGCTGATGTGCTCGTTCCTGTTTGGGTTAGGGGTTTTTAAGCAGAGTAAGGCATCACGAATCCAATATTTGTTAATATGTTTTAACCATGGGCTTACCTGATCAAAGTGAAAATAAAGTGGCATTTTCAATATAACATGTTGAATACAGTTTGTGGTAACTTCTCTTCTGGTCCCTTGTCTGACCTGTCACTTAATCTGCACTTTTAACAAATACACTATTTGGATGCAAAAATAAAACCATTTAAATGATTGTATCTATATTTTATCAAATTGGATGTCTTCCTCTTTTTCTTCCTCTCTCTCTCTCTTTCTCTCTTTCTCTCTCTCCACACACACACACACACACACACACACACACACACCCACACACACACCAGTGTATATACATTTGTCATTAGGAACCATTTGCTATCAAGTTGCAGAAATAAGATTTATTATATCAAAAGTATTTTAAAATTAATCCATAATGGGGCTGGAGAGATGGCTCAGTGGTTAAGAGCACAAACTATTCTTACAGAGGACCCGGGTTCGATTCCCAGCACCCATATGGCAGCTAACAACTGTCCATAACTCCAGTTCCAGGGGCATCCAATATCTTCTTCTGACTTTGTGGGTATTGCACGACACTGGTGTACTTACATTTGGCCAATATACTCATACACATAAAATAAAACATAATACTGAAATATCTTTTAAAACTAAAAAAATAAACTTGTTATATGGCTCAGGATGACCTTGAACTCATGATCCTCCTGCTCTACCTCCATAGCACTAGGATTACAGGCATGCCACACAACTGCAGGCTCTTACTTTGTATTCTTGATGTCTTAGCAAATTTTCACACATTGACTATTTTTCATGTTGGAATTTTTCTTTCTGTAACAATCATCTCATGGCATCTAATTTTCTTCCTCTCCCATTCCGGGGTCTTCTTCACTAACCTTGAATGATGTGATCGATTCACGGTCCGCTTCTACATAATTTTAGCCAAACCCATGGCTTGTGTTACCACCTGCATCCTGATGACTCTTGACTATATATCTAGATCCTGGACTTCTCTAAGCTTAAGACTGAAATATTAACTTGATCTCTCAGTTTGCTGCTTCAAACCTTCAATATTCAACATTCTAAGACTGAACGCACATTGTTCCTGCTCTCAACTGTCCCAGAGCCAGCCACTATTTCTGAACAATGTCTGAACAATTACTAGATACAAGTTTCACAGTGCAGAGGACTGGGGGTGGGGGTTCATACTTGATATTTGACACCGTATCGGACAGCCTCTAATAGCTCAGCTGTCTACTTTTCATTGTTATATTTGCCAGCATTCAGATCCAAGTTACTGCTGTCTTTTGTTTGCTGTATAGCCTCCCAGTTAATAATCACAGATTAATACTCTGCTTAACTCATTGATTTATATTATTTCTATCACATTGAAATACTTTAAGTGAAAATAAAGCCCTACACACTGTTTCTCTCTCTCTCTCTCTCTCTCTCTCTCTCTCTCTCTCTCTCTCTCTCTCTCCCACCCAGACATATATCTATATATATATTAAAAAAATTTAAGGCAGACAGAAAAGAATAACAAAAAATCAGGAACGGGGGGATATATCTTTTACTAGATATTTCTCTATATATTTATTAAAACTATTTGAGGCAGAGTTGAAAGTTTAACAACTGATCAGGTACGGTGGCATATGCCTTTAATCCTAGCACTTGGGAGGCAGAGGCAGGAGGATCTCTGGGAGTTAGAGGCCAGCCTGGTCTACATAGCAAGTTCCAGGCCAGTGAGTTCCAGATCAAAAAAAAAAAAAAAAAAAAAAAAAAAAAATATGATTTAAAAAAAAATTTTTCAAAATTTGGGGTCCACTGGAGTGGAGGTGGAGGTGAAAAATTCTGTAAGTTTTGAGATAAAGGAATCACCTTTAAAAAGTTGCAAATTAAATCAAATAGGAGAGGAGGAAGATTTGCTCCAGAAGGAGCCACCAGCAGAATCATCACAGTTTCTATACATGGGAAAAGAGAACCATCTCTTGTTGAGATTATCTTTTTCCTGGTCTAAAGGATGAACAAAGAACATAAACAGCCCAAGTCTTGGATGACAACATCACATCCTTTCTTCTACAACCCAGCTGTCCACATTGGCATATGGTCATCTTCATTTTCCTAACAAAACTGCTCCTAAGCTTTTAAAAATACAGCCGCTAACAGTGCCATGCAAATTGTATAGTTTGTTTGGAATCCAGCAAATTCAGGTTATGGTCACGACTTTACTACTTAAAGCCTGCACAACTTTGGATGAATTGTAGCATCACTGACTTAGAACTTTCACAATAAGACAACACTGCATCTGTCATAAAGATTATATTAATGTACATATAGTTTGACACAATTATCAGTATTTTGTTAAATGCTCAAAAAGCAGGTGAATTACCATTAGGAAGAAAATAAAGCTATAGCAATAGCACCAGAATGAGGCAGGAGCTACCCAGGCTGAGTCAAGGCTAAAGATGCTGAGCTTCCCAAGGGAAGAAATTAGACCACATTCTCCCAAGAGTTTTATGGACTTCTGTTACTTGGTATTCTTGCCTCCGGTACCTAGGACAAGTTTCTAGGTAACCACCGGCTAAGGATGACCTAAGCATAATTTAACCCTCAAGAAATCTTACTTATTATTGCATTTGCTGTATATCCATCAACTGCTTTGTTTTCTTTCCTTAGAATAAATAGCAGAACTTTGGATTTCCCCTTATTTTTGTGGCTAAGAATTTTTTTTTTGTCTTTTGTATTTTTGAGACAGGGTCTTCCTGTAGCCCCAGCTGGTCAGGAACTTGCTATGGAGACCAGGTTGGCCTCGGTCTAACAGAGATCCACCTGCCTCTGCCTTCCAAGGGCCTCCCAAGGCATGTGCAACCACAACTGACTGTGGTTAAGATTTTTAAACCTCCATGGGGGATAAGCAATAATTTCTATATGTCTAAGTCAACTTTATTGAGTCTAGTCAAATCCATGTGTTTATGTTTGCTTTGACTATAACTGGAGGTCAGAAACTGTGATATTTATTGCTTCCTTTATGGTCCTTGAAAATATATATACCTAGACAAATGGAAATCAAATTTAAAATAATGACAACAGGGCCAGGGAGACGCTCAGCAGGTAAAGGTGCTCGTCACAAAGCCTGAGTTTATTCCCACATACTAGAAGGAGAAAACCCACTCCCACAAGTTGTCCTCTGACCTCTGTGCCCATGCTGTGGCACACACGTGCCCCCTCCTACATACAAACACAAACACAAAACAAATAAATGTAATAAAAATAAAATGAAGATAGAATAAGATTATTAATTTAATTAAGCAATGAAATAAAAAGTATAGAGTTTTAGTTTTCCTTCTAGCACTGTTCAAACAGAATATAATCTTGAAGCATTTATTTCTCCTGGATCTTAAGTTCTTCTGTCATAAAAAGTTTATTATGATACAAAGAATCTATGCATATAGAATATGTCTGGGCTTACATGGAAGTTTTATATCTTCATATACATCTATATGTGAATTTCAGTTTTTTCATGAAAGAGCAGATTCTAATCAGGGGGCTGGAATAGGTTATGGGTAGTTCTATGCTGACAAGTTCAGGCACTTAAAATGTCCCTATCTTCATCCATCCAGGGCAACTGCGAACATAGAACTCGTAAATGGAAGTCCTCGGGCCCTGCCAGATGCTCACTGAATCAGGCACTGTGGAGGGAGGCCTACCATGGCTCTGCTGCAGCCCTACCCCTGACAAATGCAAACCTCTGAGAACCACCACTTGTGAACATTCCCAAGGAAGAGCTACAGCTTCCAGTCACAGTCAGAAGCAGTGTGCCAGTCATCAAAGGGGAAAAGGCCAGATCCTCTATGGAGACTTTGGATCAGAGGTCGGTCAGAGGTCCAGCCAGGAGCAGAGGATTGTAAAGCAGGAGGGGTTGGGATGTTAGGAGAATATGGAGCAGAAACCTGGTCCCTGGATAAATCACTCATTCTCATGCAGTCATTTCTAGCAGCAAGTCAAGAACAGCTGGCTCTACAGACATCTTCCTACCGTGAGTCCTTACAGAGGATGCACATCCTCCGTTCTGAGCCACAGTTACCCCATCCCCAGCCACTTGATGAAAGAAATCTGATGGGAACAGTTTATCAGGATGATTCTGAATGGTTTCTTTTTTTTCCAGGCCTTTTTCGACAACACCAGATTCGGTTGATTCTAGGTTTAATTCTCATCTCCCTGATAGCTAAGAGCGGGTGTGCTCTGGGAAAGCTCGTCGTTTCTTGGAGTTTCTCTGAACTAAAGGCGAGCCTGCCCAGAGAAAGGCGTGAGAATTAGCCTGTGGAAACGGCAGGGCAAGAACTCAGCATCGACACTCTTCAGGAGGTTTATAGAAGCCGTGTTGTCGTCCAGGACATTTCCCTGAGAGGGGAATCCCCGGCTTTGCAGCTTCCTGGCCAGGGTGAGGGCCACCAGACGGCTATAACCTTTCCTGCGGTGCTCAGGCAGGGTGTAGCCATGGCACATGGTGGCAAACTGGTCAGTGATGCCCCAGGACACGGGGTTTCCCTTGTCATCACGGACACACACGCTGGGGAAGCAGGCAATGAGGTTGGCTATGTACCGCAGACACTGTTTGTTGCCACCCCGGGACCAAGTCCGGTTGAGGAGGTCAGCATCCGAAACACTCAGGTAGGTGAGTCGTGGGGGAGACCCTGTTCTGGAAGGAAAGAAGAGGAGAAAAAGAATGAGCTCAGAGTCATGAAACTATAAAGAATGGCCATTTAGGGGCTGGAAAGAGGGCTCAGTGGCTAAGAGCACTAGCCTGCTCTTGCAGAGAACTCGGGTTTGGTTCTCAGCACCCACATGGTGCCTAACAACCATCTGTAACTTCAGTTCCAGGGGATCTGACGCCCTCTTCTGACCCCAAGGGCATTGCACGACATGAGTGCACTTACACGCAGGCAGGCAATACACTCATATATATATATATATATATATAAAAGAAATGCCCTTTCATGCATATTTAAAATGAAAAGCCATCTCTGAGATCATGCCTGAAGTTAGAACCCAACCACTTCCCACTCCACAAGCAATTTTGCAGTTTCATGTCTGAAAAGATAGAATTACTATTATGCCATATTTAAGTATTTCCTTCCAGGTTTACTGTTTTTGTCTGCAGTACAAGGCATGGCCACAGGCTGCCTCCACACCTTTAGTCTCTGTGAGAGAGAGGAACAGCAACTTAAATTCGATTTCAATTGCTTAATTATTAGTTCCAGTGGATAACAGACAGCTGGGTTTTAGCCAATTACAAGCAGCCAACTGACCAGAATCCCAAACCAGGTAGATGCTCTTGCATCTGTTCTGTGCGGTTCCCTGTTACACTGCTGGGTAGTCTCTGAATCTATTTAGATTTTGAATGCTGACAAATTCATGGATCATTCTTTATTTTATTATTTTTTTATTTTATGTTTATGAGTGTATTGCCTGCATGTAAGTGAGTACACCCGTGTCGAGCAGTGCCGCAGAGGTTAGAAGAGGGCTTCGGATTCCCCTGGAACTGGAGTTAAGGGCAGTTCATAGCCTCCATGTGGGTACTGGGAATTGAACCCGGGTCCTCTGCAAGAGCAGTCAGTGCTCTTAACTGCTGAGCCACCTCTCCAGCCCCTCATGAATCATTCTTTATGCAATAAGCTTTGCTAGAGTTAACTTAGCTATTTATTTTCTTTTAACACTGTCATTATAAAGATTTTATTTTATTTTTAATTATGTATGTGTTTGTGTGTGGTTAGTGCATGTGAGTACAGGAGTCTGCAGAAGTCAGAGGTATTCGAGTCCCTGGAGCTGGTGTTATAGGCCATTGTGGGAACTGGGAACTGAACCCAGAGCTAAGCCAACTCACCAGCCCCATTTTTCTTTTAATACATTTCTTTTTTTTCTTTTCTTTTTTTTTGGTCAGAGCTTCTCCTAAATCCCAAGTCTGGTAAAACTTTCTGTGATGCTTTAAGCAAGTCCATATTTTTGAGTATTAACATTTTCTGGAGTAAAATAGATATTAAAGCATTTAGGATACTTCTCCCTTTACCTAGCTATGACTAGAAAATAAATATGTTGCTAGGCATTATCACATGCTCTGGAAACATTAGCTCTCCCAGCCCTTCCCTTTGGTTGCTCCTCTCTGTATTAGTCACTAGCCTTTACTATGTTTTCTAACAGCATAAAAATTTCTAATAATTTTCTATATAAAAGCTGTGATATTAAATAAATTGACCAGCCCATTTTAAGGTCTGAAATAAGTTACAGCTTATGAGGCTGATCTGGCTTTGGAATTTACTTTTGTTGTGAGTTTATTAAATCATAAAAAATCATAAAATCATATCCAGTGAATGGTAAAGACTCATAATGTAGTTCCTTGTATGGTTTTATAATTTTATATAATTCTGTGTTGTGTTTTTCTTAGTGGCTGTGCAGTGTTAGGTCACATTCTAGGGATACCGTCTGGACATATGTCAGCTACATATACATATATACCTATATTGTCAGTTAAGCATTGGTCAAACTTCTAGCCACTAAGGAAGGGGTAAAACCACATAGGATTTTCAGTTCAATTTTAAAAATGTACTTCAGATAGGAAAGAGAACCTCAATCAGGAATGTTACTACAAACAAAACAAAACTGAAATAGAACCAAATCAAAACAAAAACATTGCCCAGGCTAGTATTTCAGGCATAGTTATATTACAGATTTGTACCTGAAGGACCGAGTATTTGAGAGTTGACAATTTGAGAGATGACTCAGATGTTAAAAACAAAATGTCACTTCTAGAAGAAAGCATGGGGGGAGAGAGCCCCACGACACTGGTAGCTCTGGCTGGCCTGGAACTCGCTCTATAGACCAGGCTAGCTTCAGATTCACAGAGCTTTATCTGTGTCTGTCTCCTGAGTGTGGGAATTAAAGGCATGTGCCACTATGCATGACTGGGCAGGGTTATTTTTGATAGGAAGACATAAGGATGGAAAACAAAAGCAAAAATGGGATTACATAAAACTAAAGGACTTCTGCACAGAGAAACAGAAAAAGAATCATCCTGAAGAATGGATGAAAACACTGGCAAATTATACTTTGATAAGGGTCCAGTATCCAGAATACAAAAAATGAAAGAAAGTAACAATGAAATCAAATGACCCAATTTAGTGATGTAGACCTATAGAGACAGTAAGGTATATGATTACAGCAGGATCTAGCAATCAGATTCCTGGGAACACATCCAGAAGGAATAAAATCATATGTAGACATCTGCACTCCTGTATCAATTGCAGCACTATTTACAACAGGCAAGAAATAGTCTACAAACTAATGAAAGAATAAGGAAAATGTGATATTTGCACAATGAAATATCACTCAGCCTGAAAAAGGAATTAAATCGTAACAGCTGCAAAAAAACACGGATGGAACTGCCTGGCATTACATTAATCAAAATAGTCCAGGCACAGAAAAACAAAACCACATGATCTCACTCGTGAAGAATCTCAACCCATATTCTCTTGAAAGAAAAGGGTTGAAGCTTAGCTGGGGAGGCAGGACAATTGCTTCTGATTTCTTTTGGTGGTTGGAGAGATGGCTCAGTGATTAAGAACACTGGCTATTCTTACAGAAGACCCAGATTCAAATCCCAGTACCCACACGGCAGGTAACAGCTGTTCATAACTCCAGTTCCAGGGGATCCGACGTCCTCTTCCGTCCTCCACGGGCATTGCGTGACACAAGTGCACTTACATACATGCAGGCAATACAAGCATATACATAAAATAAACTAAAATATTTTTTAAAAAAGAATCTTTATCTTTTAGACGTATACCTTAAAATAGTCAGGGATTAAGGGTAAGATTTATGACAGTCTGTGTGAAATAATCCAGCAGATGTGAGAAGTGCACAGGGTGGATACTGAAGATTATTCATGTGTTGATGGGAAGTATTTTAATATTATCCTTTCAACCTTTATGTTTTTCAAGTTTTCATATTAAAAAGAACAACAAAGGAAAGTTCCAGTGCTTTTCTAGGGTTTTAGGGTTAGTCTTATATTAAACAGTTCTGACTAGAGAAGCAAAAACAAAACAAAAATATTCAGAGGTGGCATTTTTCTCAAAGTACTTTTTTCACTCTTTTTTTTTTTTTTTTTTTTTTTTTTTTTTTTTTTTTAAG
>NW_008360321.1:3545359-3570299 GCF_000622305.1 Nannospalax galili
ACACACACACACACACACACACACAATTCTCTTTATTTTTTTAAAACTAAGAAGATTTTAAATTTGTGTGTGAGTGGGCATGTGTGCATGGAGGTCGCAGGTCAGAGGTCGACATCAGTTGTCTTCAGTTACTTCCCTGCCTATTTTTGGAGACAGGTGTCTCACTGATCCCGAAGGTCAGAGATTCAGCTAGACTTGCTGGCCAGAAAGCCACAGGAAGGTTTCTGTCAGAGGTAGAGTGACAAATGTGCACTGCTGCACACAACTTTTACATGGGTGCTGGAGAACCAAACCCAGGGCTTTGTGCTTGCATAGCAGGCATGTTACCATGAGCCGCTTACCAGCACCCATACCCCAACTCTGGAGAAGAAATTAAGGCTCAATGGGGATATGCTGAAGGAAGACATTTAGTGAAGGACAGAGCAAAGCCTCAAGCTAAGAGAAAAGAGTCAGTGTGCTTCCTGAAGTTGGACTTATTGGGGTTATTTCCTGCCTTCAAAACTTACTTATGTGTTTCCCTTCAATTCTCTTTTTTTTTTTGGTCTTTTTGAGACAGGGTCTCCCCATAGCACCAGCTGTCCTGGAACTCACTATGTAGACCAGGCTGGTCTTGAACTCACAGAAATCCGCCTGCCTCTGCCTCCCGTGTGCTGGGATTAAAAGTGTGCACCACCACACCTGGCTATCCCTTCAACTCTTTTAAAAGTGGAATAATAATAACTGTTCTACTTTTCAAGGCTGTGGAAAGAGATACAGGGAGAGGCATAGATTTAAAACATATATTCCCTTGCAATTAAAAGCTCCAAATAGTTACATATTGGTATCCTTAAAAGAAATAACAGCAGCTTTGGACTCAGACCATAGAGATTATTTAGAATTATTCTGTAAAGGATTAAGATTTTCTATGAAAATTCAGGTATTATGAGTTGATTGATAACTACAGGCAAAGATATTGAGTTCCAGAAAAATGATGAGTAGTGTGTCCCAGAGAAAGGGAAAGAGTAAACACATACACACACACATACACACTCACATGCAGAAACACATGTAAAGACACACACATGCACATATAGACACACACATAGGTACACAAACGCACACACACATACATGCACAAACACACATTCAAGTACACGTAAAGACACACACATGCATACACACATTCACAACAGGCATACACACACACATACACACACACACACACACACACACATATACATACACACACACTTTTAGCTCAGTGGCCCAGATTCCAAAAGTCTTAATTAATGACTCAAGTTTTTTATTACTGTTATTTGCACTTGCATAACAGTAAATCCTGCCGCAAACATAGAACTTGGTTTACATACAGGAAACTGGGGTCTGGCAGAGATGAAACAGGAGAAAAATGGACAGCCTTAAAGGAAGCCAGCTTTATATCCAAATCCAACTGCTTTGCATTGGCAACGGCTTTGGAAACAGCATGCAACTCACTTTGCAGCCCTGGATAAAGATAGACATAAAAATACAGACATTTTATTTGAGCCGACAAAAGGACCATTTTTTCTGCAACATTTTTATACTGAGTGCCATCAATGCTACCAGTTTGCTATTCTAGCCATATCTTAACCACTACATAGTGAGTATGTATTACTACAGATATCTCTAGCGGACCTTCAAATACACATCATGTTGTGATCACTGGCCACGCTCTTTCAAGGAAGTTTGTGTTGGAAATATCTCAAGGCAATTTGGAATTTCTTACAGGAATTTTTGTTTGTTTTTTTGATGGCTCAGATGATTTTGAACTCCTTGAGGGGACAATGTTTTATAACACTAAAAGCCAATGATCAACTACTTCAGTATGAGTTTAGATTTGTTTAGTGTGGGAGGGTATGATGGTTAGGTTTAATTGTCAACTTGATACAAGCTTAGATCACATGGAAGAGAGTCTCAATATGGGACTGTCTACCTTGGGCTGGCCTGTGGGTATGACTGGGGTGGACTGTCTTACCTAAGTTTACTGATGTGGGGAGAACTAACCCACTGTGGATGGCACCAGTGTCTAGGCAGGAGGTCCTGGACTGTCTGAGTGGAGAAGTGAAGCAGAACACAAGCAAGCAGGCGAGCATGCATGTAATCATTTCTCTGTTTTTGACCACATGTATGTGATGTGACCGGCTGTTTGAATTTCTTTGTATTCCCCACAATGTTGGGCTGTGACCTGGAATTGTAAGCTGAAATAGACTCCTTTCTCCCTTAAGTTGCTTTTTGTGAGGATATTTTATCATAGCAACATAATGCAATTACAAAATAAGAAGCTTTCTCTTCCTCCATTTCTCAAATGTCTTTTATGGTATTCCAGGTGTAACCTCAAGGTTGGTGAGAGTTATCCCACACTTAACTCCCCCAGATTCCCACTCATTTATGAGAGCTATACTGTATTATTTATATCTCTTTTTTCAGTACTTGTTGTATATAAAGCAGATTCTGGGATCTGCCTCCCAGTATATACAGAAAGGTCATGGTCTCTGTTCTTAAGAGCTGATAGTACTGCTTTCCTCTCCACTTCTCCAAGTCCCATTTATTCTGTCCTTTTCCAGTCTGACTCCTGATGGACAGAACCCTCTGACCTTGGCTTTTCCTCTCTCTAGCTCATTATTGTAAGCATGCTATACTTCTACTATTTCCTCCCCATTTATGAGCTACTTCTCGGCATGGCCTCAAGACCATGCCTGAATGGGAAGGCATATTGAATACAGTGTGATGGCTGGGCCTTAACTCCTCCCCCAGGGAGCTAAGCATCAGAAATGATAAGCAGGTTTTCAAGTTAATGCTATTAAAATTACAGCTGCTACAGCCAGCACTCATAAAATCAAATTACAGCTAAGTAATTAAAAGGATTTTATTATTTTTGAAACAGGGTTTTATTGCATAGGTAGCCCACGTGGCTTAGGCTGGCTTTAAACTTGGAATCCTTCTGCTTCTGCACCCCCCCACCAGGCCCTGGAATTATAGGTGTGTGCTCCCATACCCACCATTGAAAAGATTTTCTATGAGGGAAAAATAAACAATACCAATCAAAGGTACTCTTACAACACTCTAATACAGAAAGAGTAAATATATAAAACTTAAATATATGTGTGTGTGTGTGTGTGTGTGTGTGTGTGTGTGTATGTGTGTGCCTATCTCTATTTAGCTCCGTGGTGGTTTGAATGAGAATGTCCCTCATAGGTTCCAAGTATTGGGACATTTTTGCCCCCAGTTGGTGGCACTGTTTTGGAAAGTTTTAGGAGGTGAGGCCTTGCTGGTGGAAGCATATTACTGGGGGTGGGCTTTCAGAGTTCCTACGCCTTGTCAGATTTTCAGATGGTCTCTCTGCTTCCTGTGCCTGACTGAAGATGTGAGTGCTTGCCTCTCTGCTCTGGCCACCTCCTGCTGCTAGGCCTCCCTGCCATGGCTCCTAAACCTCTGGAACTCTTCCTTCTAGAAGTTGCTTTGGTCATGGTGTTATATCATAGCAACAAGAAAGTAACTAATACGAGTTCATATTTAAAAATATATATATGTGTTTGTCTACATGTATATATGTGCATCTGTATGCAGGTGCCTGAGGAAGCCAAAAGAAGGTGTTAGACCCCCTGAAGCTGGAGTTGCAGATAGTTTTGAGCCATCCAACATGGGTGTTGAGAACTGAATTCTCCTCCTCTGGAAGAGCTCTTAAGCACTTGAACCATCTCTCCAGTCCCTGTGAAACACCTTTCTATATCTTTCTGATGTACATGATAAAAAAAAGGAAAAACTGAATGTATAATGTATGTCTTAAACTTGACCTCACCTTGTATTTGAAAAACTTGGTCCCAGTTAATGACATCACGTTCTTCCAACAGCTGTTGGTAAGCTCTGACATCTTTGTAGAACACAGCATAGGCATTAGTATAATGGTCAAGGTTATCTGTCTCAGCCTAGGACAGAAGACACAGAAAATACAACATAATCATATCTTCTGGATAACCCATGTCATTTTTATTTATTATAATTATTCATTTTTTATGTATATGAATGTATTGCTTGCATGTGTGTAAGTGCACGCATGTAATGCAATACCCGAGGAGGTCGGAAGAAGGCGTCAGATACCCTGGAACTAGAGTTATATACAGATGGCTGTTAGCTGCCATGTGGATGCTGGGAATCGAACCCGGGTCCTCTGCAAGAGCAGTCAGTGCCCTCAACTGCTGAATCATCTCTCCAGCCCATAGCTCATGTCTTACAAAGATTAGTTATCATTGCCTGTCTAGCTAGCTTTCAATTACCCAAAGTAGCTACCTAGACATAAAGAAATAATAATGAAGCTAACATATCATAGTGAGAAAAAGAAATATTTTGTGATTTTTCTTCTCCTGATTCTTTACTACAGAACCAGGAAAATTTTAAAGAAATTTTGTATTTTTCTAGGATTTAATTTATTTATAAAAATGGGTCAACCACAGTGGCATGTAACTGCAGTCTCAGCTGAGAGGCTGTGGGGAGGCTGATGCAGAAGGATTGCTCGAGTCTAAGAGAGGCCAGCCTGGTAATGTAGTAAGATACCATCTCAAAAATAGAGAGGTTTGCTGGGAATGGAGCTCAGTAGTTGAGCATCTACCTGGCATATGTGAGACTTTAATGTTTCAGTTTTCTTTCTGTCGCAGTGATAAAACACTGACCAAAAGCAATTTAGAGGAGGAAAAGGTTTATTTAGCTTACACTTCCAGGTTACAAGCTGTCACTGAGGGAAGTGAGAGCAGGAAGTGAGCAGAAATGGAGGAATGCTACCTACTGGCTCACCCTTAGACTCATGCTCAGCTAGCTTCCTTATGCAGCCCAGCCCACCTGCCTAGGGCTGGTACTGCCAAGGGTAGGCAGGGCCCTCCTACATCAATCATTGATCAAGACATGCCCAGAGGCCAAACTGATCTGGGCAATGTCTCAATTGAGACTCCCTCAAATGACTCTAGGTTGTGGCAAACTGATTGCTGAAGTTAACTAGGACACCTGGTTTTAACCCCCAGCTCCAGAAAAATAAACAAGTAAATTAAATACAGAGGTGAAACTCAGAGAGTAGAACTTGTAGAATTAGAGCCTCTCACAATCGTCCTAATGTAGAGAGCAGCACATCTTGGATCACCCGAGCTTCTCTTGGCCTCAGCGGCAGACTGGGACCAAGCGCTGACTTCCCCAGTTTTTCTCACACGACCAGATTCATCAGTCATAAGAAATCACCTACTCAGTGAAAAAGCTAGCATGTGCAAACTGTGTGCTTCCTTCTTCTAGATATTATGAGACATTAAAGAAACACTTTTGGACTAGAGATCTTCCACATGACTAGACTCCAAAGCTAGTCAGTTACAAGCTAATGATAAGTTATGCCGCATGTTAAGATAATACATATTATTATAGTTATATTGTTATTGTTGATCTGTTCTTTCCAGTTGATGCCAATTTAACTTTTAAATTTCAATTATTTGCTGTTCAACACTGTACCTCGCGCTGTCGCCGGGTGATGACAGCTTTGAAGTCTGGCCATGAGTCTAATACTACTTCCTTTTGAAAGGGATTTCCACGATTTATGTTCATCACCGCTCCATAAACCTAAGCCAGAGATAAGACAATCATATTATTATTTTAGTAGTTATCTTCTTCTTACTGTATTATGAAATCATGGCCATAAGAGGGGAAATTTATATTTACACACATGTAAATTCTTTAGTTATCAGTATAAAGATGGCAATGAAAACTGGTAAAAAGTTCATTAATGGATGGTCTTGATATTGCTTGCATGTAGAGGATAGAAGAGGCTGTTAGATCCCTTGAAACTGGAGTTATGGAGAGTTGTTATCTGCCATGTGGGTGCTGGGAACTGAACATGTGACCTCTATAAGAGCAGCCAGTGCTCTCAACTACTGAGCCACCTCTCGGCCCCTCAGCAAAAAATATTTAAGAGTCTCAAAGATAGTCTTGATACTCAATTGTTTTGGAAGTTTACTATACTTTAGAAAAATTAATGTAAACTATAACCAGCCCTTCAACCCTGTATTACGGTTAAATATTATTTGAGGTCAAAACAAACTCAAGATAAAAAGAAAACCTTGAATTTCAGATTTGATGGGCCAATGCTTTATGGGCATCCACAGAGGGTAGTATCTATGACTCATGCATTATTATACCCATAAATCCCAATGTCCTATGTTCTGATAGCTCAGGGAATGAGCGCTTGGTGAATGAAAAATACTAGATAATATTTGAAGCCTGTTTTGTAGCATTCACATTTTTTCTTCCATTAAGAAAAATGTCCTAAAAAGAAGTGTGCTTATAAAGGTTGGGGAAAGTTATGGCGGTGACAAGGATTGTTGAATTGATGCTCATAGCATTTTAATAATAATAATAATTAATAATAATAATATAACAATAATATAAAACCTGGGAAATTACCTAAGAGTCCATCAACAGCAGACTAGATAAGTAAATCCTGGCATATTCATACCACAGATTTCAGAACAGCTATGGAAATGAATAGACCACAGCCACATGCAATCACTAGGGAGCACGCAAAAACGATGGGCAAAAGGAGATAAATAGTTCAATTCATATTACACTTAAAACAGGTGAAACTAAAGTTATGGCTTTGGAAGTCAGGACAGTGGCCACATTAGGGAGCAAGGAGAGGAAGTGATTAGAAAGGAACACGTTGAACTAATGTTCTTTCTCTACCCGAGTTGATCCTGCATAGCTTTTGCTCTGTGAAAATTCACTGAGCTGCATAATTACATTATGTGCACTTTACAGGAAGTGTCAGAGGGCAATAAAAAATTCATAAGGGCATAGAACATTTTATCTCTTTTATCATCATCTGAACCCAAATTACTTAGTCATGCTTCCTCAGTGTAGAACATTACGCAAGTTTTTTTTTCTATTTTATCAAATCTAGGACCTCACCTACATATTCTCATAGAATTTGTTTTTTCAACTGAGTTAGGTTTAGATTACCATGAAATACGGATCAAACAGTACAAACCCAGGAAGGAAAGTAATCTGGAAGGGTAAGGCTCACTCTGTTAATCATTAAATTTGGCCGGCCATCAACCAATACAGAGTGGTGTTCATTCAAATGGTTTCCTAGGAGGCCAACACATGTCCTCATTCAAGAATGTAGCTAAATATGACTGGATTCTTTAGAAGGCAAACATGAAAAAACATTTCATATTCAGATTCTGGAAGAAAATAAAAATCTGGCTTGTATAAGATTTAAATCAATTGAAATATTTGGCATTAATAAAAATCTCTTCCAATAGCTATGTATGCAAAAGGTGAATGTGGTGTGCATCACTGGGGATGGAGAGAGGAAGTAAAGTTGCTGCATAAATAGAGCTTGTAAAAGAAGTCTGGAAGGGCATTTAATCACTTAAGCTCTTAGTTGAAGTTATAAAACACAACCATAAACTCCAAAGAATAAAGGAAAGGTGAACAAAACACTGCTTTCTGTTTAAATTATTTTTTTTAGGATTTATTTTTAATTATGTGTGTCTGTATGTGGGTATGTGTATGTGAGTATAGGTGCCCACAGAAGCCAGAGGCATCTGATTCCCTAGGAGCTGGAGTTAAGGGTGGTTGTGAGCCTCCTGACATAGTTGCTGGGAACTGAATTCCAGTCTTCTGCAAGAGTAATATGTCTCTTAACTGATGAACCATCTCTCCAGACTTTCTTTGCAAATTCTTTAAAATCTTTTATGGTGCTGTGAAGGTAAATGAAACCTTTTAAAATTTTTTTTATTATTTTAATTTTATGTGTACGAGTGTATTGTCTACGTGTATGCAAGTGAACCTGTGCCATGCAATGGCCACCGAGGTCAGAAGAGGGCACTGGATCCCCTGGAACTGGAGTTACAAATGGATGTTAGCTGCCTTGTGGGTGCTGGGAACTGAACCCAGGTCCTCCTTAAGAGCAGTAAGTGCTCTTAACCCACTGAGCCATCTCTCCAGCCCTGATTAATGACATCTTTCACAGTGACAGTTATCTGCAAGCCCTCCTGGATTTCTGATTAGAGGCTCCAGTGACCAAGAGACAATGAACAAACTTCAGTCCGGCTGTTTACTCATGCTCTTAACTTCAATGCCACCCAATCCATAATCGTCTATCACTTAAAACATTCTCTTACTTTGGAAATAATGTAGCCTAGCATTACCTAAATTTCCTCAGGAGTCCTCTAGAGTGATAGCAAAAAATACCTCCCTGGGCCTTATCCAGGGTTCACTGATCCTCCGGGAAGAACAAGCTGGGACACTATCATGTGCTCAGTGTCTCATCAGAAAAGAGAAGGAATAGCCATGCATGTGACATTCTTTTACAGATTAATACAATGAAGACATTTAACACAGTCCTTAAATCTACATTACCTTGAGTGATTCAGGAAAGTGACTCTTCAACATTTTCTCCAGTATCAGTAATTTGGTAGAACACTTTAGCACCAACATCGTCTGGACCTAACTTGAAACTTAAAGATATACATTACATTTTTACTTTTTTTTTTTTTTTTTGGTCTGTTTGAGACAGGGTCTCCCTATAGCCCCAGCTGTCCTGGAACTCACTATGTAGACCAGGCGAGCCTTGATCTCACAGATATCCACCTGCCTCTGCCTCCGGAGTGCTGTGATCAAAGGTGTGCGCCACCACGCCCGGCCCATTTTACCTTTTAACATTTGAACCTACTTAGGAATATGCTTGAAATTATGGGGAATTTTTTTGGGGGGAGTATAATTCTGATTGCTTCTTTTGAAGGAAGAGGAAACTAAGGAGACCCTGGGGTCGCCAAACCAGAGAATATACTGGACTAGAGAGAACTGGACAGATGAGGCTAACTACATTCTTCTACAAATTCAATGTATTTTTAACTTTCCCTCTGGAGAACGGAAGCAGGTATAATTTTGCATTTACTTGTGTTTTATTTTACTTAGTCTACCTCAGATAGCTTGCCAGCAGCCTGAGGGAGGGCCCATTCACACTGCTGTGCAAGATCCTTCAGCTAGATTATCTGCCACAGGGCCTAGCACACAGTAGGAACTTTATAAGTAGTTACTGAATAGACAGTGTGAAGCTCAGGGTAAGAGCTTCAGGTCAAGCAGAGAAAGTTCTTTTTCATCATATGGAGCAAAGACAGGAGAAAATCTGAGTGGTTTGGTTGGTTTTTAAGGAGCGACTCAGAGATGTATGCCTGGAGGGAAGATGCTGATCTAACTAGGTAATTAAGGAGAAAGGGAGGGAATCTAAATACCACATATGTAACCTTGTCTATTCTCAGGCACTTAAATCTTGAATGGGGGATCTACCCTTGCTTTGTTCTCGAGGGAAACGTTCACCTCCATATTCTAATTGTGGCTTGTTTGAATAAGGAAGAAAGAAAAAGGAAGGGAGGGAGGGAAGGGAAGGGAAGGGAAGGGAAGGGAAGGGAAGGGAAGGGAAGGGAAAGGAAGGGAAGGAAGGAAGGAGGGGAGGAAAAGGGAAAGGAAGGAAGTTAGGATTACAATCAATTAGTGAAGGTCATCCACTTAAACTAGAATGTTGATGATGGTGATTATGATGATGATGATGATCTACAGAACTCTAGAGGATCGAGTGTTTCTGGAATTGTAGGGAGCTCTAGATTCCTTCCTTTATGCCATGTCTCCCAGGTAAATTGACTTGACTTTGCCAAGTGGCTTACCTGTATGATCTTAAGATATCCAGAGTGTTTGCTTTAGATTTGCCTAAAACCAATACTAGAATTTTATCCTGAGGTTTATGTGACTGTAGACTTCTAGGAAATAGCTAAACAAGTCCTGTTTGCTGAAATGGTGTACATGAGGTGCCTGTGTTCTTGAAAAGGGCCATGCAGTACCACAAAAGCAGGAGGGTTTTGAACACACAGTCTGGGTAAGTGTGAGACTGAAAAGACATCTGGGTGGGCATCAAGGTGGGCATCAAGACATCAAGGTCATCTTGGGCTATGTAATGATAGCCTTTCTTTCTTTTTTAAAAAAATATTTTATTATTTTACATGTGTGAGTGTATTACCTGCATGTGTGTGAGTGCACCCATGTTGTGAAATGCCCACGGAGTTTCGAAGAGGCCATCAGATGCCCTGGAACTAGAGTTACAGATGGTTGTTAACCACCATGCGGGAGCTGGGAATTGAACCTGAGTCCTCTGCAAGAGCAGCCAGTGCTCTTAACCACTGAGCCCTTTCTCCAGCCCAGTCACATCTTTTCTCAAAAAACAAGGAGCTGGAGAGATAGCTCAGCAGTTGAGTGTGTACTGCTCTTGCAGAGGACCCATGTTCATTTCCCACCCACACTGAGTGGTTCAAAACCTCCTATAATTACAGTGCCAAGGGATCCAATGTTGTCTTCTGGGCTCTGTGGGCAACTGTACTCACATGTACATGCCCTCACACAGAGATGCATACACATAAACAAAAATAAATCTTAAAAAAAAGAAAACAATGACACAACACAAAAAAATCCAACTACAACAAAAAAGAGATGTTTCCAGGTTTTTTTTTTTTTTCTTTGTCTTTTTTGAGACAGGGTCTCCTTGTAACCCCAGCTGTCCTGGAACTCACTATGTAGACCAGACTGGCCTCAAACTCACAAAGATCCGCCTGCCTCTGCCTCCCAAGTGCTGGGATTAAAGGCGTGCACCACCACGCCCGGCATAGTTTCCAGGTTTTAAGAAAAGCAAAATAGGGACTGGAGAGATGGCTCAGTAGTTAAGAGCACTAGCTGCTCTTGCAGGGGGCCTGGGTTCGATTCCCAGCACTCACATGGCAGCTAACAACGGTCTGTAACTCCAGTTCCCAGGGATCTGATGCCCTCTTCTGGTCTCTGGTGGTTTTGCACTACACACGTGCATTTACATACATGCAGGCAAAACACTCATACACAGAAAATTAAGATAAATAAATAACATTTTTAAAAGATACACTATAGAGAGAAGTATAGGTATCATGACTCCGCCATTGTATCTGTTTGGCTTCTCAATGTCTTTAAATAAAATACTAACTGTTTAGATACTAAGGTTCAACACATTCTAATTCAATATTTTCGGTAGAAAGTGAAAATATTTCAAATGGCATTTGATTAGGATGAATCACTTAGTTAGCCTTTTGATGTTTCAAGATCTTATTGTGCCCTAATGCTTAGAAAAGTTATTAAAGCAAGTAGGAATTATAACTATTTATTGATGATTTTCTAACTTATTTGGTTTGTTCCTGACTCCCTGGACCCTGAGAGAAGGAGAAACACAATAACCCAGATTGAATTTTTTTTAGTGGGTCTTTTCCCCCAGCAAGTTGCCATTTCTCTGTCTCTGTCTCTCTTTGTGTATTTTCGGCAGAAGTAACTGCATTTCTCCAGAACTGTACCTGTTAAACCAAAAAGAGTAGAGGAAGTTGGGGCACCCACTCTTACCCTAGTCAATCAACAAGGATCTTGCATTACAGCAAGGGACGCTATTACAGCATCTTCTATGCTCATGCTAAAACTGGGGGTCTTACTGCAATTAGTTTGATGTTCATGGACAGAGACAAAGACCCCAAACCTTGCTGTAGAAGGGCAGCATAGATACTTTTGGACCACTGGAGAAAGGGGGACCACCCTAAGCCCAAGTAGAAACCCTAGTCCCCTTAGACAGGAGTCTCCCTAGCTCTCAGGGGGCCCATCTCTGCCCAGGGAATCTGTATGCTTGCCAATAAACTTTAGTTTTGCCCTTTCCCTGAGCTCTTTTCCATTTTTGAATTCTTTAATTCATAGGCAAAAAGAACACACTTCTTAGTCAGTATAATTCCTAAAGAACATAAAATCATATATGAAAATAGACAAAATATTTAGAAAAATTAAGTTGAAATTAAAATTTGGGCAAAAGGGAAGCAGATGCAGAAGGACTACAGAGAGAAGAGTTGGGTATAGCCTGCAGAGCAGGAATATTGTCCTACAGATGAAACCTTCCTTAGTTCATGGGCGCCACTGGACTCACCTCACTAAAATTCATTTGTAAGCCCCAAATCAATACTGGCAATGCTGTGGTAATCTTTTGTAGATATGCAAAGAACAGTAAAAAAAACTCTTGACACACACACACACACACACACACACACACACACACACTTGCAGTTAAGGTGGAACAGAGCACCCTTGATTTTCTTGTTTCATGTCTCATAAGGTCACTAATGCTTTTATTTACTTTTTAAACTTTTGGTGCTTTTTTTTTTTCAATTTTGATGTTTAAAATGTAATGGCCTGCTTGGACCTAAAACAGATAGCAACACCATCTTTGCAAGGCTCAGAGAACACTGCAGTAGAGGGGGCAGAAAGAATGGATGGGGAGATATGCAGAAAATGAAAAAGTTTCCTGAACATCACATGACTTGCATTCATGAACTCACTGCTGTTGTGGTTACCTGCACAAGAACGGACCATTTCATCAAACATGGGGCCTGGGGCCCACGAGGCCTCCCTGAGGGACTATAGGCAATTAACAGTAGGATAAGTGGGTCTCCTTTACTTCAGTGGTCTAGCTGCTGCTAACTTCCTTGTGTACCATTTAGTTAACCTCCCACCTACGCTTGGGGGAAGAAACTCAAATTCAGTGACCACACATATAAAGAAGAGAAGAAAATAAGAGAGGGGCTTGTCAGGAAGAGTTCCATTGGGAGAGGGATGGAGATGAGGGAGGGGAATGGGAGAAGGGTGGGAACAACTAGAAGTCATGATATAAATATATGAAACTGTCAAACAGTGAAGACATTTATAATTGGTTCCTAGGCATAGGCTTAAATGCTGCTTAGATATTTCCAAGTACAAAAGGCTGTCATATGCCTTCAGGAAAAATACGTGCGGTTAGGTTCTTTTCAAGCATGAATTAGAACGTTATCGACCAGTTGAATGAGAGTCAATCAACCATTTATATCAAATAAACAATGTCTTTTAAACAAAAACAATCCATAAAGCAAGGTTATGTGTTGAGATGAAGCCAGTCTTGCAGGAATGTAACTCCCTATTTCTACTAAGAACGTGCTTCAGCATGGATTAAATCAATGTCCAATGTGACTTCATGGAACAAGTTACCCCATACGATGAGAAATGACTGGAGAGCAGGGGGTGAGGCTCAGATTTCACACTAAGATTCCCAGTGGCTAACACACAGAAACAAACAAGATGAGGGACCTGATTGAGAAGTCTGTAAAATTAACCTGATAGTCTTTTCCCACCAGTTGCCTGCTTTTGCACATATGCCATCTCAAAAGTCCAGTTTCCTGATAGCCAAAACCACCCTGGTCAGGCGTTTGTCTACCATTCTACACTAAGCTGTTGCAACCCCCACACAAATTACTCAGGTGAAAAATTATAATCAGAGAGACATTTTCCCAGGTATTCACACAGAGAGGAGAAATTCAAGAGAGATTTGAAAATATCTGTTTATTTAAAATGATGAATTTCATATATATCCTTCATTAAATGTGAAGATTTGGCTATTTGCCACAAAACAGAATACAGAAATTCCCACAGATGAGGAAAACATCTTTACACAGTTTAAAATTATATTAAATACCCATGATGACAGCTATTAAGTGTTAAAGCTACAAGATAAGAATGTCCTATCCTTCCTGGTCACCTACAGGTTCCCAGTAATCAGCATGTACTCAAGAATTGGATGTAAAGTCTGTAACTCATTTAGGTACGCTGCTATGATGAACAGATTCACACAATGAGAAGGTCTCCCTGTAGCCCCAGCTGGCCTGGAACTCGCTCTACTGACCAGGCTGGCCTCAATCTCTCAGAGATCTGCTGG
Source organism: Nannospalax galili (assembly GCF_000622305.1). NCBI lineage: Eukaryota > Metazoa > Chordata > Mammalia > Rodentia > Spalacidae > Nannospalax > Nannospalax galili. The sequence goes on from NW_008360321.1 coordinate 3,559,200, forward strand.
CCTCTGCCTCTTGAGTGCTGGGACTAAAGTCTTGTGCCACCATGCCCAGCCTGAAACTTTTCATTTTTATAAAGAAATAAAACATAAGGTCTGTTTTCTTCTGTGGTTCAGCATTTAGAAAACAATGGGCAACATTTTTTTTTTTAACAAGGGAAGGTTTCTATTTAAGCAGTTGCAATCCAATGCTGGTAATTATATTTCATATTATAGGTTTTGTTCAGTTAATCTCTACTGTTTTGCTAGCACACCACAATGCAGAGTTTGATGTTTTGTAATGCTTATTTTCTACCAAAAATTTGAAAAGGAAAAACAAAAATGCAACAGAAATGTCCTTTCCTTCAAATCTAATTATAATTTATCATTCTACAACAGGTGAAATTTCATTTCTTTTCTATTTTCCCCATTCTTTCCTTCCTAATGATAAACTAATGATTTAGAATGGATACTCTTCATGATAAAAAAAAAACGTACCTGTTGTTGAGAGTTCAGTCTGAAGCAGGTTGCTTAGCTGTGTATTGGTACAGAGCTCCTTCTGCATGAACGGCAAATTTATACGTCAAGGCTACTTTCCTAATTAATCCTCAGTGGGAAGAGGAGGTAGAGAAAAAGTACCCACACCGGTACAAGGGGAGGCTTATGCAGTGGCTCATTCAAGTGCAGCACAAGTATTTTCAACCCACGTCTACCTTTCCAGCCATCCAATCTTATAGTTTAAAAGGCAGTGTATATGAATCTCAAGTAGGAGATGGATATTTAGATACACTGTGGATGTAAGCCTACTTATTCATCAGGATCGTATGGAAGGCAATAAAATGGGAAACAGAACCCAGGCAAAGGCAGTACAGTAAGAAACGATATTGGTACTGAATCCTAAGGTATTTTTAAACTATTTACAAAAATGATTTTGCTGCCTAAACTTCCAAGGCTGAAAAGGGACAATCTCAGAAAAGTATGTTTGCAGAACTGAGAGTAGTTTTGAGAATTTCAGTTCTGTCACCCTATTCTTTTAAGTGTAGTTTTCTTTTTTCAAATGGCTGCAATTTCCACCATCAAGTGAGCAGTTACCAGAGCATCTTGGCACATAAAACAATGCCTGCATCTTGGAGTAACAAGCCACACAAATGTCTCAGTGGCATAAGGAGAATGCCTCAGTTTGAAAGCGGTCACAGGGGAGGACACTGTTTATCATCTGAGCTCCATCAGACTGGAAGTCTGGACATCTTAACTAAAAGACACTGGGCTAAGTAATGAAATGGGTAGCCAGAATGAAAGTGATTGGAGAAATTGTTAATGACATTTGTTAAAATAAAATGTGTTACATACTGGTATACAGATTAAGAAAATTTTTTAATATTTTATTATTTTTATTTTATGTGTATGAGTGTATTGCCTGCATGTATGTGAGTATACCCATGTCATGCAAAGCCACGGAGGTCAGAAGAGGGCTTTGGATTCCCCTGGAACTGGAGTTAAGGACAGTTTGTAGCTGCCATGTAGGTGCTGGGAATCGAACCTGGATCCTCTGCAAGAGCAGTCAGTGCTCTTAACGGCTGAGCCATCTCTCTAGCCCCTACAGACTAAGTAAATTTTAAGATGTGAGTTTATGTACATAAAATTTTTCTAAACATTAAAGAATATAGACTTAAAAATTCAACAGATGCTATTATTGCAGAACAGAAATTCTTGTATAGGATCTTAGGGAGGTATTAAAAAGTTAGGGGTCAGGTTATTTATGGCCTTTGAAAGCCATGCAGATGTCTCCCCATATCTGTTCCAAGTGAAGTCAAAACAAGTTCTACTCTGCTTTTTGCTCTATATAAATATTAGAACTCTGAGAATGGTTGCCTTTTTGGTCTAAAGGAAAAATAGTCACAAAGGCAAAATGTAGGTTCTAGGAAAAATGCCTTGGTTGAAGGTTAGTACTCTGGGGAATCTCCACTAGAAGAAGGCAAGCTTTCAACTCTATGCTTGAAAACGAGGGAGGGAGGGAGGGAGGGAGGGAAAGAAATGAGAATATGACTATAAATGCCAAAGATAAACACAAGTGATATATCTGTACTTCATATTATTTCCAGGGAAATACATGCATCTGTACTCTGTTGTAATAGGATCACCTCATATTCAGAAGTCTCTTCTCCTTATAGTTTACCTTTAAGTTTCTAAGCTTAAAGTCAAGGTCTCAACTAATTTTGTCACTTCCAAATTCTATCACTGTGATCCTATGACAGTTATTTGATCTCCACACACCTCAGTTTCTTCACCTGAAGAATGGAGACAATAGTGACTATTATGAATTTTAATCCCCATGAGGTTTTTATGACATTAAAAATATTTGTTTTTATTTTGTGTGTATTGCCTGCATGTATGTAAGTGCAACTGTGTCGTGCAAAGGCTGCAGAGGCCAGGAAAGGCTGTCGGATCCCCTGGAACTGGAGTTACGGACAGTTGTTAGCTGCCATGTGGGTGCTGGGAATTGAACTGAGATCTTCTAGAGGAACAGTAAATGTTCTTAACCACTGAGCCATCTCTCTAGCCCCAGGTTGTTGACATTAAACATCGATATAAGGACACGAATCTGTGGGTACACACACACATACACACAGGTATGTAATGGGCTTGAAGAGTGCTCTGCATGTCAGCCCTCTAACACTGTTATGGTCATAATGTCTCACTTAAAAAGTGACATTGATTTTAAGAACTTCCTTGGGAATGGAAATGGTTGCAACAGGCAAAGGCCTATTTGTTTCTATTGGCCCATAAATGAACAATTTCAATTTTAAATAAAATCTATTATGTCCCCTTTTTATTGACCTTAGAAAACACATTTCCTTTGTCTTTTTGTCCAATTGTAATTGAACAGTGATCACCCATTTTTATACACCTGCTCTAGTAACTCACAGCCCTGTGACAGGGGCAACCTCAGAGAGGAAAGCAAGCTGGGTATGGAGGTGCATGCCTGTAATCCCAGCACGCTGGAGCCAGATAGGAGAACCTACACAGGTCCCAGGCTAGCTTGGGCTACAAAGTGAGACCCTGTCTCAAACAGTAACAAAAATCAAACACCCAAGCCCAGGGAAAGTGGCTCTGTAGTGCTTTAGTAGTAAAGAAAAGTTTTTCCAAAAGGCAGAAGCACTTTGTAAGAAAAGCCGGCTCAGTCCCTTCAGATATGCTAAAGCTGAACTGAGAAAGTTCAGTTTCTGCTTGCTTTCCATCCCTCCTTTCTCTTTCTCAAAGCCTAACATTTCTTGACAATGAATGAAACATGAGAAGATTTAGACGTGTTTAGAAATCAGCCAATGTGAACAATTCAAACGCTAATTCCGACAGGTGCAACTGCGTATTTTTGGTAAACAGAGAATGCCAAGAAATAATATCCAACCAAATGAAGTAAATCCTTTAATTTTGGGTTCTACCACAGGTGTTTCATATTAAACAAAGACTAATTGTTGAAGATATGCCTGACAGAGCTGGCAGGTAATGGATGGACTTACATAAAGAATTTTAAATGTCTGACATTATATCGAGGCTACAACTCATCAGCATAGTCCATCTCCCAAAAGTTGTAACAAGGTACTGTCTGCAGATTTACTGGATGCCCACTTCCCAGTCAGCTCAACAATTTTTTAGTTAAAAAAAAAAAGCCAACCTGATCAGTGCAAGCACTTTGTATCTAAATGATTATTATAAGGCTGAATATATTTCAAACACTTCTTAACCTTTTAAACTCTTTAAAAATTATTCCATTTTCTATTGGTATCTTATATTATTGGTATTTTAGAGCTCTTTATCAATATTTTGTTTAATATATGCTATTTTCTAGTCTTCATTGTATTTGGTATTTGGTTTGGCTCTTTAAAAACTTTTCAAAGAATCAAAGTTTTATATAATTATTTTTTCCCCTTATAATTTAATTTTTTTTTATTTTATGGGTATGCATGTATTGCCTGTATGTAGGTAAGTGCACTCGTGTCGTACCATGCCTGCAGAGGTCAGAACAGGCTGTTAGATCCCCTGGGACTGGAATTATGGACAGTTGTTAGCTGCCATGTGGGTGCTGGGACTCGAACCCGGGTCTTCTGCAAGAACAACCAGTGTTCTTAATCACTAAGCCATCTCTCCAGCCCCGCCCTTATGATTTTATTTTTGCTTATAATGACACAAGGCTTTTGCTAAATGGATACCTGTTATTCATTGATAAGTTTTTATTTATTTAGCATCTATTTGGGCATAAAGAATATTAACCATGTAATTAACTCAAATTATTCACAAAAAGTATGCCAAAATGAAGCGCTGAAAGAAAAGCTGTGTATTTTTAGATTGCCTGCTATGTCCCAGACAATACACTAGATCTAAATTAAGGCATACGCTCCTAAACCCATGACAGTAGCATGCCCAGTTCATCGATGGCATGTGCTGTCACTCAGTGGTCATGATAAACTAGATTCCAGTTGACTTTCAATAATCTGATGCATATATTCTGAGGGAAAAGCACATATTTACGGAACTCCTCCATCCCCAGCATGCTAGTACAAATGTCCTAACACAACGCTCATCAACAACTTAGGTTCTACGAGCCAGTCTAAAAGCATGAAGTTTTAGTTTCCAAGTGAAGGTTTTAAGGTGTTCTGTAGAATCTGTTGCTTTGTCCCTTTCCTCCAGGCCTCCTTACCATCACTTCCTAAGATGATCCTGCTTCTCTTCCTTTCGTCAAATGGGTACCTGATCCTCCTGACCTGCTTTCCCTCCACGAGCATCAAACCCAACATGTTTAACCACAGGTAACATTGTGAGGATTTCTGCATAGAGGATAGTAACAGTTTTATGACATCTTCTAAATAAGGACAGATGCTCTAATTAGAAAATATAATCATAGTTATTTTAAATTAGACATATCAAGATGTACCATTGTTGCTTAGAAATGATTTTTGACATGTTTAAAGAATAATTTATTCACATATATGTTTATCATAGTGAGTCAAGACTGAGGCAAAAGGGCTTTAGGGATATAGTTTAATGTGACTAGTGTCGTCTCGGTCAAAATGTCAAAACTGCCATCTTGCCAGTCAGGTGATCATGGTACATATCTACTCTGTAGGATGACAAAGTTGTTGAGACATGAGATGAACATGTGTGGTAGTCATTGACACCAGACTGTCTCATAACTGACATGACATGTTAGTTTCTGAGAGAGCCCAGGGACATTTGGGTTAGCTGTAGGTTGTTGTGTTATTTAGTATATAAGCCCTTCTTTTCTACTGCAGGGTGCTGGAATTTCCTGTCCTACTATCCTTTATGCAGATAAGGTATCAAGTCTAATAAGATGAGATGTGTCTGTCCTCTTTGTCACCTCCCAGTACCATCAGCCTTTGGCAGCCGCTTCCCCTACATTGGGTTTTCCCAGCTGGTTTTTATTTTAGGGGAATATTCCTTTTGAATATTGTTCTTAAATCAGAGTATGCTTTGATGACAGCAGAAAATATTCAACATTTGATCATTCACCAACCAACCAAAGAACCAAAATGTTATTCCCTTCAATGTTAAATATGCCTGAGAAATATTAACAACAATCCCACAAAAAGTATGAACTTAAGGTACTAGGGGATTTCTAAGTTTCATGTGACCAGACAAAAATGAAGGCTGAGCTAATGGGTGAGGAGGATCAAACACCACCAACTGTTTTAATAAAAGATTTATTTGTGTTTTATGCTTAAGAGTGTTTTGACTGGATATGTATTTTTTAAATATTTTACTATTTTTATTATATGAGTGTATTATCTGCACATACATAAGTGCACCCGTGTTGTGCAGTGCCCGTGGAGGACAGAAGAGGCCGTCAGATCCCCTGGAACTGGAGTTACCGACAGTTATTAGCTGCCATGTTGGTGCTGGGATTTGAACCCGGGTCTTCTACAAGAACAACCGTGTTCTTAACTGCTGAGCCATCTCTCTAGCCCCTTCCTCTTCCCTTCATCAAGATGTACCATTGTTGCTTAGAAATGATTTTTGACATGTTTAAAGAATAATTTATTCACATATATGTTTATCATAGTGAGTCAAGACTGAGGCAAAAGGGCTTTAGGGATATAGTTTAATGTGACTAGTGTCGTCTCGGTCAAAATGTCAAAACTGCCATCTTGCCAGTCAGGTGATCATGGTACATATCTACTCTGTAGGATGACAAAGTTGTTGAGACATGAGATGAACATGTGTGGTAGTCATTGACACCAGACTGTCTCATAACTGACATGACATGTTAGTTTCTGAGAGAGCCCAGGGACATTTGGGTTAGCTGTAGGTTGTTGTGTTATTTAGTATATAAGCCCTTCTTTTCTACTGCAGGGTGCTGGAATTTCCTGTCCTACTATCCTTTATGCAGATAAGGTATCAAGTCTAATAAGATGAGATGTGTCTGTCCTCTTTGTCACCTCCCAGTACCATCAGCCTTTGGCAGCCGCTTCCCCTACATTGGGTTTTCCCAGCTGGTTTTTATTTTAGGGGAATATTCCTTTTGAATATTGTTCTTAAATCAGAGTATGCTTTGATGACAGCAGAAAATATTCAACATTTGATCATTCACCAACCAACCAAAGAACCAAAATGTTATTCCCTTCAATGTTAAATATGCCTGAGAAATATTAACAACAATCCCACAAAAAGTATGAACTTAAGGTACTAGGGGATTTCTAAGTTTCATGTGACCAGACAAAAATGAAGGCTGAGCTAATGGGTGAGGAGGATCAAACACCACCAACTGTTTTAATAAAAGATTTATTTGTGTTTTATGCTTAAGAGTGTTTTGACTGGATATGTATTTGTGCACCATGTGCATGCAGTGCCTATGGAAGCCAAGAGGTCGTTGGATCCCCTGAAATTGGAGTTACAGACCACTATGAGCTGCCATGTGGGTGCTAGGAACCAAACCCAGGTCCCCTGCAAGAACAGCCAGCGCTCATAACCACTGATCCATTGCTCTAGCACTACCCTCCCATTTTCAATTTTTAAAAAAAATTTAATTTAGCAGTGCTCTTAATCGCTGAGCCATCTCTCCAGCCCCCCACATTTTTGTATTTTTAAAAATTTTAAATTATGTGTATGTATATGTGTGTCTATGTGTAGAAATGTGCAAGTGACCACAGTGAATCCAGAGGTGTCAGATCCCTCTGGAGCTCGAGTTACTTACGGGTGGTTGTGAGTTGCTCAATGTGGGTGCTGGGAACAGAATTGGGTCCTTTGGAAGAGCAGTGCGTACTCTTAACTGCCAGGCATCTCACCAGCCAACACATGTTTTTATTCATTAGACACTATATACAAATACTTCATAAACGAAGCTAGAGTATTAGTTTCTTTACACTAACCAATAAATGAGTTCAATTCAGATACTATAAAATATCAGACCATGGCCTTTTTATTCTATTTTTAAAATCATTCTTACTAATGATTTTAGGCAAATATCCACAGATACAGCAGCATAAATATGGGTTTCTTATATTTAGAACTGATATAAACAAAGTTTTCAGGATTACATTAGATACTAATGATAGGCCCACAGAGGCTATTTGAAAGTGCGTAACAGAGTATAGTCAATCCCGCAGAAGGTTCAGCTTTGTAACATCAATACAGGTTAGGTTTCCTAAGTCCGGTGTGGATGTGCTAGCTCACACTCATAACCTCAGCACTCAGGAGGCTAAGGCAGGACTGGCATGAATTCAAGGCCAGCATGGGCAGCACAGAGTGAGACTGTCTCCACAAAGAAAAACGTTTTACAAATTCATGAACAGTAAATTAACATGGAACAATTTTTGAAAATACCATAAAAGCACTCTAAAAGCCATCAAGTTTCTCATAGGCTTTCTGAATGAATGCTGACATGGTCTTCATTGGGGATGAATTGTGCAGAACATCCAAATCCATTAGAAGAGCATTCGGGTTCGGAATTAGCGTCAAAATTTCATTCTGTGGGTAAGATAGTATATTTCATTTTAAACATTTTATTATGAAAAATGTCAAAATGTCTGTTACTTGGAGGCATGTATAATAATCTTAAGGACCCACTACCAACTTCACTAATTATCAGTAAAGGCCACTCATCTTTCAAATCCATCTTTCCTTCCTCCCATCCTGCTCCAGTGGTACATTAGAGATAGTAAAACAAACATTTGTACTACAGTACTGACTACCTCTAGATAAACTATCAACGTATAGATTAATGACAATTACTGCAATGCTATTTTATAAAGAGTTATATGTCATTGTTAGATGCTTAAACAAAAACTGTCAAAAGTTATAGAGAAATGTACCTATGGTTATGACTATAAAAATATGCAAAAATATATGTATAAGGGCATAAACGGTAATATAAAAATTATCTACTTGCATCATTAATTTACAATTATAGTACATCCCTGCAATGGAATGTTATAGAGCTGTTGATGAGCATGAAATTTACATGAACTGATAGGAAAGTAGGGCAAATTACATGTCAAATGAGAAAAGTCATTTGCCAAAAAGCTAAGCTTAAATCAGGCTTAGTTGATTTAAAGAAAGAAAAGGGATATAGTTTATGGATACATATGTAAGATAACCTGGTAGTTGTATGGTTTGGGGATACTTACTTGAAGTGTAGGTGCTTTAAGACTTTTCTGAGAAAGTTCTGGAAGAGACAGCACCCTATTACTATCCATGTGAAACACCTAAACAGAAACAGAAAGCTAAGGATTAGTTCAAAAAGATAATTTTGTTTACCATATAATACTCAAAAGCTGTCTTGGTAGCATTTAGGCATTAAAAATTATATTTACATTCTAGCAATATAGTTTTTAACAATTACCTCTTTGACTTTCTCCTCTTCTTCCTCTACCTCCTGTGTCAGAATCTGAATTTTGTTCTTTAGGCTCTGAATATTCTCGGTCATTGACTCTGTGGTCTCTACTATTTTGTCTATTTCTTCCTGAGTAAAAAAAAAAAAAAGCTAATATTTTAAAGTAAATATATTATCAAATGAAACTGTAGCAGATTATGTAAGTATAATGCTTTATATTTTAAAATACTTTTGGAAGAAAATGCTACATTTATTTTTGCTCATCTTTCAAAAACAGACCTAGAAAGCTAATTGTAGCAAACACAGCAGCATTGTAACACTGTAACTTCAAGTGCCAGAAAAAATGAGAATATTTTTCATTTCAGTTAGGAACATCTGAATGCTTGCTGTTTTGTAAAAAGAATACTAGGCGCTGGGGCTCAGATTTTAATAGAAACACGAATGGCCATATTCTAAATAAAGAAAATACATTAGTTCATAGCAAAAGAAGAAAAGAATCTGCACAGTGAATGACATACATATAGCAGCTCTGAGTGTGCTGACTGCAGGTCATTTTTCATTTCAGTTAGGAACATCTGAATGCTTGCTGTTTTGTAAAAAGAATACTAGGCGCTGGGGCTCAGATTTTAATAGAAACACGAATGGCCATATTCTAAATAAAGAAAATACATTAGTTCATAGCAAAAGAAGAAAAGAATCTGCACAGTGAATGACATACATATAGCAGCTCTGAGTGTGCTGACTGCAGGTCAATGACACCACCTGCCAGCCTCTTGCTTCTAAAGGTATTAAGAATGGAACTACTTTCAAACCTTGTCTTAGTTCATGAGAACAATACCCCTGGGGATTAGAGAACCACTGAATGAGTTGTAAAGAAAATACACTGAAGGCGGGGCGTGGTGGCACACGCCTTTAATCCCAGTACTTAGATAGCAGAGGCAGGCGGATCTCTGTGAGTTCAAGGCCAGCCTGGTCTACATAGTGAGTTCCAGGATAGCTGGGGCTTACAGGGAGCCTGTCTCAAAAAAAAAAAAAAAAAAGAAAATACACTGAGCTGGAGAGATACTGAGCTGGAGAGATAGCTCAGTGCTTTAACAGCACTGCACACGCCTTTAATCCCAGTACTTGGATAGCAGAGGCAGGCGGATTTCTGTGAGTTCAAGGCCAGCCTGGTCTACATAGTGAGTTCCAGGATAGCTGGGGCTTACAGGGAGCCTGTCTCAAAAAAAAAAAAAAAAAAGAAAATACACTGAGCTGGAGAGATACTGAGCTGGAGAGATAGCTCAGTGCTTTAACAGCACTGCTTGTTCTTGCAGAGGACCCGGGTTCGAATTCCAGTACCCACATGGCAGCTAACAACTATCTGTAACTCTAGTTCCATGGGATCCAATGGCCTCTTCTGTCCTCCGCGGGCACTGCAAGACACAGATGCACTTACATGCACGCAATACCCTTATACACATTAAAAAAGAAAAAAAAAAGGAAAAATAAAATACATTGAAAAATTCAATGCTGCTCAAGAAATACAGTAGAAGTTATGTCTATGTCATTCTCCAAATAGTGGGGACACAACTGTGCTGGCAGCTACAGCAGTTTCCAAAACCCTAGCATGGCTTCTAAACGACCATTAAAAACAAGCAAACAAGGAGCAACAACAAAAGGCCCTGGCACGAGCAGGGGGTTAGCAACAGCCCAAGTGATGCGTTTACATAGTTCAAAACCAGGAGTAGTTAAAAACAGAACAGAGAACACAGAAAATGAGTATTCAACCTAGGCTAAATATTTACTGCCTGGCCCTTCACAGGAACAGTGCACTAATCCTGAGTGATTTAGATTTGAGACTGTAGGTGTCACCCACTACAATGTAAACTCCAGAGGTAGAGATTTGTTTAAATTTGTTATGAATGAGAATTTTTGACCACATCCTAGGAAGAATGCTATCAGGAACTTTCATAGACCCATCACCAACTTCCACTTACCAACTCTTGGCAATTTGCTTCACTGCTTAAATACACGCACTTCTCTCTTTGCACATTTTAAAGCAAATCCTAGACACTATACCATGTCACTATATATATTTAGGTGCACAACTCTGAAGGACTTAAATATATAAGCCCAGAGTATCAACACATTAGTTAAAATCCTAATACATTCCCTAATGTTTACACAGGGTTATTTTACACTTTGATGGAATCAAGTTCAAATTGATTGTGAGTGGTTTATGTACTGTATTAGTCAGGGTTCTCTAAAGAAACAGAACCACAAAACCAGTGGAAGGGATA
>NW_008360321.1:3570348-3571007 GCF_000622305.1 Nannospalax galili
GGTCACAGGATAGAGTCTGAGTAGTCCAACAATGGCTGCACCACACTGGAGAGGCTGAGAATCTGTAGTTGCTCGGTCCACGAGGCTGGATGTCTCAGTAGTCCCAATCTGACACTGAAGGTCTGATGGATTCCAAAAGATCAGCTAGTGTTCAGTCTACAGCAGCAAGACTAACTCACCAGCCAGAGAGAAGGCAAACAGCAAGAAGGTAGGCATTCTCCTCTGCCATGGCCTTTTATGTAGGCTACCATCAGAAGGTTACACCCACATTTAGGGTGTGTCTTCCAGCTTCAGATAATCCAATCAAGAAGATCTCTCTCATTTCGGTTAATGCCAGATCCAGGCAAGTTGACACCCAGGATTAACCATTGCAAGTCCACCCCTTGTCAACTTGAAACCGAATAGCATCTCTCTGTGTCATGCTTAATTTTCAAATGAAAACAATGTTGAGGTCATAATTTCACCTAATATGATATAACTATCCCATCATACAAAGACCAATGCATTACATATCTTAGAGTAGGTGATGAGGTCTTCGAGGAATGCTTAGTCCTTTAGTATCTCATAACCCAATATAATCACATAGGTTCACAACACTTAACCACTTAACACTTATCTCAATTACACATTCAAAAGAGAATAATAACAAGTATCTGCTT
>NW_008360321.1:3571691-3572509 GCF_000622305.1 Nannospalax galili
TTCTATCAAGCCAGCTGCTTCAGGATGGTGGGGAACGTGGTAAGACCAGTGGATTCCATGACCGTGGGCCCACTGTCGCACTTTTTGGCTGTGAAGTGAGTTCCTTGGTCAGAAGCGATGCTGTGCGGAATACCATGATGATGGATAAGGCATTCTGTAAGTCCCCAGATAGTAGGTTTGGCAGAAGCATTACGTGCAGGAAAGGAAAATCCATAACCAGAATAAGTGTCTATTCCTGTAAGGACAAAATGCTGTCCCCTCCAAGATGGAAGTGGTCCAATGTAGTCAACCTTCCACCAGGTTGCAGGTTGGTCGCCATGGGGAACAGTGCCATATCAGGGGCTCAGTGTTGGTCTCTGCTGTTGTCAGATCTGGCACTCAGCAGCAGCTGTAGCCAGGTCAGCTTTCGTGAGTGGGAGTCCATGCTGTCGAGCCCATGCATAACCTCCATCTCTGCCACCATGGCCACTTTGTTCATGGGCCCATTGAGCAATGACAGAGATAGCTGAAGAAAGAGGCTGACAATCCACAGAGCAGGTCATCCGATCTACTTGATTATTGAATTCATCTTCTGCTGAAGCCACCTTTTGATGAGCATTTACAGGAGACAAGTATGTTCACATCCTTTGCCCATCTGGAGAGACTGATCCACATACTTCTTCCCCAATTGTCTTTCTCACCAATTTTCGAATCATGCTTCTTCCAGGTCCCTGACCATCCAGCCAAACCAGTGGCTACAGCCCATGAATCAGTATATAATCACACTTCTGGTCATTTCTCCTTCCAAGCAAAATGCACGACCATGTGCACTGCCCGAA
>NW_008360321.1:3572718-3574096 GCF_000622305.1 Nannospalax galili
GGAGGCATCGTAACAGGAGTAGGAACCATAGGCATTTGGGCAACTTCTTCATGTAACTTGCTTGTGCCCTCCAGGCCTGCTCAGGCCCGATCATGTATATACCACTTCCATTTGACAATGGATTGTTGTTGTTCATGGCCTACTTTATGGCTTGGGGGGTCAGATAACACCCAGCTCACGATGGGCAGCTCTGGTTGCATGGTGACTTGGTGGCCCATTGTCAAATGTTTACTTTCCACTAAGGCCCAGTAGCAGGCTAAGAGCTGTCTCTCAAAGGGAAAATAGTTGTCCTCAGATAAGGCAAAGCCTTACTCCAAAATCCCAATGGCCTCTGCCGTGATTCCCTATAGGTGCCTGCCAGAGACTCCAAACAGCATCTTTATCTACCACTGATACCTCAAGCACCATCGGGTCTGTTGGATCATGTGGCCCAAGGGGCAGAGCAGCTTGCACAGCAGCCTGGACCTGCTGAAGGGCCCTTTCCTGTTCCAGGCCCCACTCAAAGATAGCTGCCTCCCAAATCACTTGATATATGGGTGATAATAACATGCCCAGATGAGGAATGTTCTGCCTCCAGAATCCAAACAGGCATAGATCATATGGCCCAAGGGGCAGAGCAGCTTGTACAGCAGACTGGACCTGTGGAAGGGCCCTTTCCTATTCCAGGCCCCACTCAAAGGTAGCTGCCTTCCGAGGATATTGGGTAGTAGTAACACTCCCAGATGAGGAATGTGCTGCCTCCAGAATCCAAACAGGCCAACCAAGCATTGTGCTTCTTATGTATGTGGTCCCTGGAAACACCATGATTAATTAGCCAGTACCACAGGTCCATTCAAGTCATGCCATTGCAGGTATTATTTTGCCTTTGCCACCCATTATGATAAGTACGCTTACCTTGTCTATGGTAATTCAATACTGCCACCTGACCCCTACTCCGAGGTCCTGTTACACCTATTATATTTACATTTAATTTATGCAATTGAGCAGCAGCATCTCCAACTGTAAGATTCAGCATAAGGAAGAGAGCAAAAACAAAGCTCTTCAAACGTTCTGGTGTCTCTCTCAGTACTTTCCATCTTATAAAATCAGTAAAAGGCATTTCCTCTGGGCCCTCCCATTATGGAGAATTTGGTGTTGCACTGTGAATCCACTTGAGCATACCAATTTGCCTGAGCCTTACAATTCCTTCATCAGCACCAAACCAGGGGATATCAGGAATCTCCAGCTCTCTTTCAGTAGGCCATCTTTTGATAAATACAACAGCCAACCTATCAAATAAACTTTTAACACCTCTTTTAAACTCAGCCTGAACCAATTTTATGTTCCTTCCACCATTATCCCATACCCTTAAAATCCATTCCCAGACATATTCATTAGA
>NW_008360321.1:3574397-3579935 GCF_000622305.1 Nannospalax galili
CATTCTGGTACGGGGGAAATAACCACAGGATGAGTTCGGGGACCCACTGGACCCACTGTCAGTTGGACCTCAGCCAAAACTTCATTTATCACCTGACCTCCATAAGCCCCTACTTTAACTGGAGGGCTACAATGCTTTTTAGGATCTCCTGGAATCAGTGTCAACTCATTACGAGTATCAAATAGGCTGCGGAATGTCTGATTATTTCCTTTCTCCCAATGTACAGTTTCTCTAGTAAAAGGTCACAGGTCCCTCTGGGGACGGATGGGTGAGAGGTGAACAGCATAACTCTTTGGTTCTGTAACAAGGTCCTTCCTCAAGGGCACCCAGCCTTCCCTTCATTTAAGGGGTTCTGGGTCTGTAACTGTCTCAAGTCTGAAAATTGGTTGACTGAGATTCTCTATTGCTACGATCCAATACTGACTTTCTGTCATTTGTCCTAGAGCTTTTCTGCTTATACAGGTCAAATAAAAACTTAGTAGGCTTCTTATGTATGTGGTCCCTGGAAACACCATGATTGATTAGCCAGTACCACAGGTCCATTCGAGTCATGCCATTGTAGGTATTGTTTTGCCTTTGCCGCCCATTACGATAAGTACGCTCACCTTGTCTTTGGTAATTCATTGCTGCCACCTGACCCCTACTCCGAGGTCCTGTTACACCTATTATATTTACATTTAATTTATGCAATTGAGCAGCAGCATCTCCAACTGTAAGATTCGGCATAAGGAAAAGAGCGAAAACAAAGCTCTTCAAACGTTCTGGTGTCTCTCTCAGTACTTTCCATCTTATAAAATCAGTAAAAGGCATGTTCTCTGGGCCCTCCCATTGTGGAGGATTTGGTGTTGCACTAAATCCACTCCAGCATACCAAATTGCCTGAGCTTTATAATCCTCCATCAACACTAAGTCAAGGGATATTGGGTATCTCTAGCTCTCTGTCAGTAGGCCATCTTTTGATAAATACCCGAGGCAACCAATCAGATAGCTTTTAACACCTTTTTTAATGGCACGAGCTTCCATATTAAACCTAGAATCTCCAGTCAGGGGGCCCATGTCAATAAACTCAACCTGATCCAATTTTATGTTCCTTCCACTATTATCCCATACCCTTAAAATCCATTCCCAGACGTATTCATTAGATTTCTGTTTGAAAGAATTAGCAAATTCACTAAGTTCTTTAGTGGTGTAGTGCACCTCCTCATGGACCACACTTTCTATCTCTCCTCTAGGGGCCTGCTTAGCTTTGAGTCTGGTTATAGGTCTAGAGGCAACAATAACTGGGCCCTGAGGGACATCAGCTTTGTCTTGCAAATGGGATTAGTTTCCTCAATGGCATTAGTTTCCTCAGACAAGGGTGGGGAGGGTTGGTCTGCTGAGGGTAGAGAGATTAATTCATCAGGTGAATTAAATCCCTCAGTCTGAAGATTCAAAATCCTCGGCCTCCTCAGGGTTCTCCCAAACATCTCCATCCCACGTGTCAGGATTCCAATCTTTCCCTACCAATGTCCTCAGCTTTACTGCTGACGCCCTTCGAAGCTGGGAATTAAATTTGCATTGTAGGTCAGCCAAGTGCATAATAAGGGCTCAGGCTTGATTTTCTGAAGCTTTAGCTCTCTGGATGCTGGAGAGAAGATTCTCTTCCAGGGCACACTATGAAACTTTTAAACTGTTGATTAGAATCTGGAGCATGTCAATTTTATTATTAAGCTCATTGTTTATCTTCATCACTTTATCCAGAGATGCTAGAAGTAACCAGCCAGCATCATTATTTTTCTTATTCTCCTGCCATATGCTGTGAGTTCTGTTTTGTTTCTAGAGGTTCTACAACTAGTGGTTTTTATATTCAAGTCTACAATATAGAGTGAATTACAGTCTTGTAGATGGTACAATGCACAAAGTCATATGGAAGCCTACTATAAAAACTTCTTTCGATATGTTCCTATATAATATGAAAAGTGTTTAAATATAACTACCCTATAACAGGTGTATTAGTCAGGGTTCTCCACAGAAACAGAACCAGTAGAATGAATATATATATATATATATTTGTCAGCTTAGCTCACAGGATAGAGTCCAAGTAGTCCAACAATGGCTGCAGCACACTGGAGAGGCTGAGAATCTGCAGTCACTCAGTCAACGAAGATGTCTCAATAGTCCCAATCTGGTGTGAAGGTCTGACGAATTCCAAAAGATCATCTAGTCGTCAGTCTAGAGCAGCAAGAGGAACTCACCAGCGAGAGAAAAGGCAAGCAGCAAGAAGCCAGGCCTTCTCCTCTGCCATGGCCTTTTATACCGGCTGCCATCAGAAGGTAATACCCACATTTAGGGTGTGCCTTCCAGCTTCAGATGATCCAATCAAGAAGATCTCTCATTTCAGTTAATCCCAGATCCAGTCAAACTGACACCCAGGATTAGCCATCATATGTATCTTCTAAGTATTTTTTTCAATCAATTCTTTTGTTATTGGAATTTATGGGTAGAACAAAGTGGGTAGCTTGCTTTTAAGACTATAATTTGAGGGGTTAGAAAGACAGCTCTGAGGTTAAGAACACTGGCTCATCTGGCAGAGGACCTGGGTTCAGTTCCCAGCACCAACATTGTGGCTAACAATCACCTGTAACTCCAATTCTAGGAATCTGATGCCCTCTTCTGGCCTCCGTGGGAATTGCAGGTATGGGTGTGCTTACATACAGCCAAAACTCATACATATTGAAATAATTTAAAAAATTAAAAACAAAGAAAAAAAAAGAAGCTCGCGATCTGCATTCTGTGATGAAGTTTAACGTGTTTCTTAGCACTGCACTGCTATGAACGAGCTTGTGGGCTTATAACATGCTGGTTAAAAACAATCATGAAGTGAACCAACCACATCTATCAGTTTACTGTGGCTGCTCTAACAGATTACCAGAAGACTGGCATACAACAGTTCATTCTGTCACCATTCTTTTGAAGGGCAAAAGTCCAAAATCAAGGTGGTAGCTGGGCTATGCTCGCTTTAAAGATTACAGGGGAAATGTGGGCACAACATTTGGGAAGTAGAGGCCAGAGGAACAAGAACTTGAGGACAGCCTTGGCTATATAAGACACCATCTCAAAAAACAAAAAATTAATAGGGGAGACTGCTTTCTTTTCTGTCCAATGTCTGATGTCTGTCAGCATCACTCAGTTTCTACCTTTGTCTTGACATGGGCTTCTCTTTTCTTTCTCTCTCCATTTTCTAGTAAGGACACTTGTCATTGGATTTAGGAACTATCCATGAAATCCAGGATGAGCTCATCTTGAAATATTTAATTCCAATAATGAATGAATGAATGAATGAATTTTGAGACAGGTTCTAGCTAAGCAACAGGCTCAGTTAATGCGACCTACTGAGACCTACCCCAAAGAAACAAAACCCCAAATGTACAAGTAGACTTAACATCACTCATGGAATGAAGTTACATACAATATGGAATAAAAATGTTCACTACATCAGGAGTGGTGGTATATATCTATAACCCAGCACTCAGGAGGTGGAGGCGGACTCGAGTTTATGGGCAGTCCTGACAACTTGGCAAGGACCTGTTCCAACATAATATAAAGTTTGGAAATGCAGCTCTGAGGGAGTGCTACCTCTGCATGACAAGGCCCTGGGTTCAATTTTCAGCACCACTGGAAAGTCAGAAATCGCTGTAAGACTTAAAATTTATTTTGCTCCATTGCCTTTGTTATCTGCTTTGGATACTGTTACCATACTGATGCTGTACCTCAATTCCTTCTATGAATGTCTCTATGGTACAGTACTTCATGGAGTAACAGAGCACCACGGACAACTCAGATCGTACTCATGCCTCTGTCAATCCATACAGTGTTAGCTGGAAATCAGAAACACTTTCCAGGGAAGTCACAGTGCTGGTCAGTGCTTCTGAATACTCCTAATTCATAGGCATAGTAAATGTTAACATTCACATTATCATGATCTAAAATAGTTACATAAAAACTATAATAATGTCACTAAGTAGAGGTAGTACAATACTGAAAAGATGCTCTGAAAAAGTAGTAACCTTAGGATGGATATTATGATACCTATGGGTAAAGTAGGGCCACTATTCCATAAATATACCCTTTTAATTTATATCTGCGAATTCATTGCTCAACGTTATTCTTCATACCATGGAAAAACTGTAGTGCAGTATTTGTGAGTTTGAATTATAAGAAGATCTTCAGGATTTATATCTTGTGTCAACTACTACCATGCTGCAGTTGCCGAGGAGCCTGTCAACACCAAGCACCTGAGAGTCCAAACTGCTTCAAAGTGGTTGACAAAGATGTGGTCCAATTTGTTCTTTTTAATCCTTTTTTTTTTTTTTTTTTTTTTTTTTTTTTTGACAGGGTCTCCCTGTAACCCCAGCTGTCCTGGAACTCTATGTAGACCAGGGTGGCCTCGAACTCACAGAGATCCACCTGCCTCTGCCTCAGAGTGCTGGGATTAAAGGTGTGTGTCACCATGCCTGGCTCCTTTTCATTTTTTAATGTGGCTATTAGGAGATTTAAGGTTACAGGTTTGGCTTACATTATATTCTTATTGGACATCAATACCTTAGATAGCAAGGTTCTGATGCATGGAAATGTAATCTGATTCACTGAAATAAGTCT
Source organism: Nannospalax galili (assembly GCF_000622305.1). Taxonomy (NCBI): domain Eukaryota; kingdom Metazoa; phylum Chordata; class Mammalia; order Rodentia; family Spalacidae; genus Nannospalax; species Nannospalax galili. The sequence goes on from NW_008360321.1 coordinate 3,579,035, forward strand.
GATTTAGACAAGTGAGCATTTCAGCTTCAGCAGCCTGTCTAAGGCTCAGGTAGAAACAACAGCATGTCATTTTTCTCAAATTAGTAAGATAGAGGTTAGACTTTTTCAGTCACTGTGAGTCCTCAATACACATGAGCTACAATGATAGTAACAATCCTGACAATGACTAGAACCTTCCCCAGACACAGCATGGAACTAACATGTTTTGCAGTTCCACAGCCTTCAGTGACAATGTCCTGATTTGGTAACTAAATTATTGCAAGTTCAGTTAAAATAGTCCAAAATCAACCAACAAAACAAAAAAACAGGGTTGCTACTTCACTCCAAACATATCAGAAACATTACTTCAGCTTTAGAGGCCCTAAGTCCAAGTGGAAGTTTTACTTTCATTAAGGAAAAAAGAAAAAAAAGCAAACTAATCTCCAAACAAAACCCACCTGATCCAAAGTCTCTACTTACTACTATCACAATGGAGGGAACCCACTTCTCAGCTCCCTTATGAAGGAGCCCCATAACGATGGCGGGAACCCACTTCTCAGCCCTCTTATGAAGGAGCCCTATAATGATGGAGGGAACCCGCTTCTCAGCCCTCTTATGAAGGAGCCCTATAATGATGGAGGGAACCCGCTTCTCAGCCCTCTTATGAAGGAGCCCTATAACGATGGAAGGAATCCCCTTTGTAGCTCCCTTATGAAGGAGCCCTTTCCAGATATCGTACCTGCAGGGATGCCCGACTTTCTTCATTAGCTCTTTCCTGTGCCACTTCTTTTTTCAGTAGATCTGACACATTAGTTAAATAGGTCAGCTTTCTGGGAGGGACTTTCAATGTTTGACACTGTTGTAGTAATCTTTAGAACAGAAGGAAACACAATTATGATTATTTTATTTATTTTTGAGTATA
>NW_008360321.1:3580046-3611713 GCF_000622305.1 Nannospalax galili
CAACCTAATGGACTAACAATACAAATTAGATAAGAGAAAGATTTCGGTTGGGGTGACCTCGGAGTACAAAAAACCTCCAAGTGACTCAACTCTAGGCCTACTAGCCTAAAGATACTTAAGTAGTCAACAATTGATCCAATCATGAAATTGATCAACGGACCAAGTTACCCTAGGGATAACAGCGCAATCCTATTTAAGAGTTCCTATCGACAATAGGGTTTACGACCTCGATGTTGGATCAGGACATCCAAATGGTGCAGCCGCTATTAATGGTTCGTTTGTTCAACGATTAAAGTCCTACGTGATCTGAGTTCAGACCGGAGTAATCCAGGTCGGTTTCTATCTATTAACAACTTCTCCTAGTACGAAAGGACCAGAGAAGTAAGGTCAACTATTCAATAGCACCTTTAACATAACATATGAAACTATCTAAATATACAAAATATGTGTTACCACCACCCAAGACAAGGGTTATTAGGTCTTATGAAGGAGCCCTATAACGATGGAGGGAACCCACTTCTCAGCCTCGTTTGTTCAACGATTAAAGTCCTACGTGATCTGAGTTCAGACCGGAGTAATCCAGGTCGGTTTCTATCTATTAACAGCTTCTCCTAGTACGAAAGGACCAGAGAAGTGGGGCCAACTATTCAATAGCACCCCAAACCTAACATATGAAACTATCTAAATATACAAAATATGTGTTACCACCACCCAAGACAAGGGTTATTAGGTCTTATGAAGGAGCCCTATAACGATGGAGGGAACCCACTTCTCAGCCCTCTTATAAAGGAGCCCTATAATGATGGAGGGAACCCACTTCTCAGCCCTCTTATAAAGGAGCCCTATAATGATGGAGGGAACCCACTTCTCAGCCCTCTTATGAAGGAGCCCTATAACGATGGAAGGAATCCCCTTTGTAGCTCCCTTATGAAGGAGCCCTTTCCAGATATCGTACCTGCAGGGATGCCCGACTTTCTTCATTAGCTCTTTCCTGTGCCACTTCTTTTTTCAGTAGATCTGACACATTAGTTAAATAGGTCAGCTTTCTGGGAGGGACTTTCAATGTTTGACACTGTTGTAGTAATCTTTAGAACAGAAGGAAACACAATTATGATTATTTTATTTATTTTTGAGTATCACCATTACTTTCGTTTTGAAAGTTTTCATTTTTTCCTGCTACCATCCTTGTAAGGGCTACAATTACTCTTATTAATCATGGCTAATTATGGTACGAGTTCTTCCCCAAACTGCTCTGACTCATCACCACTTAACTTTTCTTTTTTTGGTCTTTTTGAGACAGGGTCTCCCTGTAGCCCCAGCTGGCCTGGTACTTGGAACTCACTATGCAGAACCAGGCTAGCCTTGAATTCAGAGATCCGCCTGCCTCTGCCTCTGGAGTGTTGGGATTAACGGCGTGCCCCACCGCACCTGCACTACTTAACTTTTCAAATGATTAATATTTGTCTCAAATCACAAAGCCCAGAGGCTGCTTACTAGAATATTATCTAGTTTACTATGTTAGTATTTCTATTTTAAAATCGAGAGGTCCTTCCACTATTAAATACAGTTTTTATACTATGGCAGCACATAGTCAGTGTAGACTGTTGGGTAAGAGAGAATACTAGTGTAGGAGTCTCAACTATGACTCCTAACCCCAAATCTCAGTTTTAAAGCATTCAACCAAAAAAAGGTTAATCTAAATGTTTTCAAATAGAATGAATTTTTTAGTTTAAGGCATATTAAAGTGCTTTATTGTATAATTGACATGAATTATACTAAATAACCTAACTTAGAAATCTCTAAAATTTGGGTTGGTCACTAGTAGAAACGGATCTATTTTGCCTTTACTTCCAACAGAGTGTAAAATAACTTTCTCACATGTGACTGAGTTTTATGAAGAAATCAAGAATAAGAAAATTTCAACTGCATCTTCTGACAGCAAAATCTGTAGGTTCTAAAAACTTCTACTGTAAATTGAACACTCCAAAAAAGCTAAAATCTGAACAGCTCTAAAATCAGAACATTTTCAGGAGATAAAAACAACACCACAAGTGGAAAATTTACCATCATACAACTTTGACTCATGCAAAAAATCATTAATGTTGTCTAAGGGTGGACGAGATGGCTTAGCGGGTAAAGGCCTTTACCATGCAAGCCTGATGACCCAAGGTCAATCCCTGGAACTCACAGTTGGAGGAGAGAACCAACCCCAGAAAGTTGCCTTCGAACCTCCACATGCATGCTATAGCACATGCATGCCCCCGCCAAATAAAAATAAAGCTTAAAAAATACTGTATAAAATTAATTCAAGCTAAATGTATAAGATAAATAAATTTTGTGTTTAGATTTGGGTTTCACCTTTTGGATTTTATTTTCAAATTTCTTCAAATATAAAAGTAAGCCCAGATCTGAAGCATTTCTGGTTCCAAATATTTTGAGCTATGGATATCTGTACTTAAGATGTGAAAGTATTTGAGTAAAAGTGGAACTCAAGATTATCTTTCTGGGCTCATGTTCATAATTTTCTTTATAAAGGTTGGTAGTATAAACTCTACAAATAATTTTCATTAAACTGCTATAACAAACTTCAGTGAGCCACAAAATCATCACTTGACTACCGTAACAGGCACATCTGCCTATAAAATTTCCTGACATAACTTTTAGCTTTTATTAATGTAAAGACTGTAATTCTTCTGTTTACTAAATCAGTTATGTGGAAAGCTCCAGTGGAAAGCTCAATTTACTGTTCCTAATGCTCTAAATAGTGGTGAGATTTCTAAGAATTTCAAAAACTCTTATTAAACTATATAAAAGTATATTTTGAACATATGTTACTATATCAATAACATGTAATCACCATTTACTACACTGCTTCTAAAGGCAGTTTTTAAAAAACTCTGCAAAGGCTAACAGTTCTGTCTACCACCATTCTGTCTGCTGATGGGGGTAGGCCCACGACTCTGTTCCTATCAACCATGCAATAAAGTCAGTCCAAGGAACATTATGTCAGCAAGGCCAATCAGAGACCATCCCCAGAATTTCTAACTGAAGGTAAGGACTAAAGGATTTCATTTCGTCTTTCTTTATAAGGATGTCAGGGAGCTTCTCTGTCTGTAGTTTTATCTACTGTGAATGAAAAGAAGCACTTAGGAAACTCAGGCAGGATGAGCAAGAACTTGAGGTCAGCCTGGACTACATCCTGAGGCTATGCCTCAAAAACAAAACAAAGAAACTAAAAGAATAAAGGCAATATGCCAAGAAAAGAAGATGTTAGACTAATGAACGCAAATGAGTTCCTGGGGTAAATATCAATATGGGAGATACTAGGCTAAACAAAATTAAATAATTCATTCTAATGTATTAGAATAAATTGGGTACTACTGTACCTAACATAATTTACCAGTTCGCTTTCATTTATACAGTATCCTTAAGAACAAGTTTTTCAAATATGTTTGAAAAATGCTGCTAAAGAAAAAAATGTACTTAACATTCCAATTAGAATTTGATGACCCTTGATGCATACTCTGATATATTAGAAGTACAATCGCCTTGTGTATGACCATTTTGCTAACTAAAGAATTATGACTTGCATGTGTGGAAGCCTGAGGTCACCCATAGGAATTGTTCCTCGGGTATCAGCTACATCGGTTTTGGGGACAGGAGGCTCACTATTAGGCCAGGCTGGCTGGCCGATGAATTCCCAGGATCCTCCTGTCTCTGGGTCCTCAGCCCTGGGATTATAAGCCTGGCTTTTTTCCATAGGTTCTGGGAATTGAACTCAGGTTCTTATGCTTATGCAGCAAGCACTTTACCAACTGAGTATCTCCACATCCCTTAATTCTACACTCTGCATGTAAGAGGAAAACACAGAGTCTGTCTACACATTTACGCATTGATCTATGTGTAGATCAAGAAACTAGAAAAGGGATCCTGAGCACAGAAGAGATCTTGTGGTGGGTGGGGGGGGCACGTATTAGAATACATGTGATAAGAAAGCAAAGTGGGAGCAGGGAAGTGAGCAAGTCAGAGGGTTAGCAGGGTGACAAGACAACAAATGGCAACAAAACATAATGACACAAACGTATGAAGAAGCCATAATGAAGTCCACCACTGTGATATGCAGACCTAAAATATCAGTAGTTAAAAAGCTATGAAAGTAAGAATAGGGAGGAAAAAGGTAAGCGCTGCATAAGTTCCATGTGCTGAAGAGGCTGCCCACATGTTGAATATTATCTTTCCTGATAACCCAGGTAATCACTCTGACGGCCACCACTATGAAATATTATCTGTCAGACACCAAAGCTATTTGTCCTATATTAAAACAGACTACAGTTATATTAGATTATTTTTTATCTTCTTGATAGCTTTACTGTTTTTTAATAGGCTATAATGCTTATAGTTTATGAACAAACTTTTAGAAATTCTTTAATGTGCCCACCTCTCAACAAACTCCCACCTGATGCCATTTTCTATTTTGCTATTATGAGTTGGGAATCATACTTGAAGGAAAAGTAAACAGAATTGTGTTCAAGGACTCCTCACAAGAGAAGTGCTCGGTCACAAACATTTCAGGCAAACCTGAAACTAAAAAGTAAAGCATTCTTTTATGGTAAGAAAATGGTGTGGAGATGCTAGAGAAAAGTAATCCCTGAAAATTACGGATGATGGTGTGGATTTTAGGAGCATTTGAAAAGCAACCTCTGTTAGTGATTTGCCACAGATGAAGAGCAACAATTGTCTGAAAAATCACACTTGTTGCTTGTGTAAGTAGTTATGTAATACAACGTGAGGCGAAGGAAAAGCACAGGAAACAACGGCAGGCTAAGCAGCAGCAATAGGAGCAGCAGACTAACAGAGAGCTGTTACTTTACATTGTTAGAAATAAAGTTTAAGGGACTTAAAGTTGAAAAATATTTTTGAAATACTGACACAGAGCACAGAAAAGTGAAATATGCCAATAAAAGTTATATGGTGGTCACATTCTTTTGCATAAATCTTCTGAAAGGTAAGTTAATTAAGCATACAAATTGCAACAAATATAGATTTTTAAACTGCTCACTTTCTTAAGAAACAATAATAAAATGTGCAGTATACAAATATCTACTTCAGAACATGGGAACAAACATTTTAAAAATAAATATAATTTAATCATTTTCAATTGTATATTACCTTTTCTTCAAGTAGTTGAGATGGTATTGAATTTGTTCTTTTTCCTTAATGCTATTGCTTAAAATTGCTCTGGGTGAAAAAAGGGAGACTGAATAAATATTACTATAAAACACTCACTAGCCAGGCAGAGTAAGTCACCTTTCCTTTATAGGAAGTACATTTTAAAACATCATAACTTATCCTTAATTGACATTCATTCATATGAGATTTTTGTTTAGTATTGTATATCTATGTTTTTATTATTGTTCTGGTAACTATAGTGGGTTTCACTGACATTTTCATACATACATAATTTGATTTCCTCTATTACTCACAGAACAATGAAGCACTCTTGTCTTTTCGGTTGTGAGCCCGAGCCTTTAACAGCCACACCAGCTCTCCAGCCCATAAACAATGAAGTACTTTTGAACTATACGGTATTGTAATAATTCATACGCCTGATTCTTCTGAAGCAGTTCAGTTCTACCATGGCAGACTTTTGCTGCATTTTCTTTGTATCTCCTGTAGTATGGTAGCGTCTATAGTGTTTTTTGAACTCGAATTCTTCTAAAGAATCATATTGACAGAATTAAGCTTTTTAAATTAAAAATATTTTTATTTTATGTGTATGAGTGTATTGCCTGCATGTATGTAAGTGTACCCAAGTCATGCAATGCTGAGGAGGTCAGAAGGGGGCATTGTATCCTCTGGAACTAGAGTTAAGGGTGGTTATTACCCACAATGTAGAGCTGGGATTTGAACCTGGGTCCTCTGTAAGAGCAGCCAGTGCTCTTAACCACTGAGCCATCTCTCTAGCCCCCATAATTAAAAATTTTATTGACAACATTTCAGTCCACATAGACTGGTTTTTATCTTAATAATAGAGTCCTAAATTTCTACAATTAAGAAAAAAATTTTTTGATAAAGGCTAATGCCCATCACACATCACTGAACTTAAAAGAGTTATTACACTTTATATTTGACTTATCTGCAACTGGCACATGTGTGAATGCTTGGTCTCCAGTTGTTGGAGCTATTTTTGGGAGGTGGTGAAAATTTTAAGAAGTAGGGCTTGGCTGAAGGATGGACGGGTCTGGGGGTGGGGGGTACACTGTTACAGGGAACCATTGGCCCTGGTTCCTGGCTTGTGCTCTGCTTCCTGCAAGCCATGATGTAAACAGCCTTTGCCTCCCGGTCCCACTGCCATGGTGCTCTGCTTCACAATGAGTCAGAATCAACAGAGCCAAGGACTACAGACTGAACCTTCTGACACTGTGAGCCAAGATCAACCATTTTCCTTGTAAGTTGTTTATGTTAGGCAATCTGTCACCACTCCTAAAAAGTAATAATATAAATATGTAGGAACAGAGAAAAATGTCTGCAGTAAACACCTAAGAGGAGTCAAAAGAGTTGAAAAGGAAAATGTTTAAACTCACAGTATTACTGATTCCATCATATTTTGCAAATGCTCTCTAGTATTCTTTGGAAGAGGTTGCCAAGTTGTTCTCTTGCTGGATGCTATTTTTATCTGTTTTAGTTTAATATGCTTTGCTTGTTCTATTCCTGGTGATACAGGAGAGATTCCAATCAATTCAGAAGTTTGCATATTTTTACTTACAAGTGACTTAAATCTAAAGAATATTAGTGGCATTATGAGATTAAAATACTATACTATTTAACTCACATCAGTATTAATGATGAATCTGCTACCCATTGTGATAGTAAATACAAATGCTTTTAAATGAAGAAGCAAGCTATAATTCTTAAAATTTGCTTTTAAAAAATAGTTTGTAGGCCAGACGTGGTGGTGCATACCTTTAATCCTAGCACTTGGGAGGCAGAGGCAGGCGGATCTCTGTTCAAGGCCAGCCTGGTCAACATAGTGAGGTCCCGGACAGCTGGAGCTACAGGGAGACCCTGTCTCAAAAAGACCAAAAAAAAAAAGTTTGTATTCCTTAAGAGTTTCAATAAAAAAAATCTGGAAAGCTATCAGTATCAAATATTGGAACACCAAAGATTGATCAAACTACATATAGACATGGAGTGGCAATTGCAGGTACTTTTTTCTACTTACAAGGAATAAACAAACAGCACAGGAGTGGCTTTCATGACGACAAGCTTAGGAAAGAAGGGATATTAAATATTGCAGGTGTGCAGAGCATTGCAAAAGGAAAAAGCGCTACACTGCAGAAGTATAAACCAGAACCCAATCTAGGCTGAGGAGGGGTAAGGAATCTTCTCATAAAGAAATGATGAATAAGAAAAACAAAACTACTCGAAACTAATTACTTAGAAAAACTTAGACAGTGGTTCCAAATTAGTCTATCCAGTACCAGCAGGACAGAAAGCACAGGAGCCTTGAATCTTTGTATCACAGATGAGTAGTTCAGAGTGGGAGTAATTTTTTTCTTTTTGAGACAAGGTCTCCTTGTAGACACAGCTGGCCTGGAACTCACTATGTAGACCAGGCTGGCTCAAACTCTCAGAGATCCATCTGTCTCTGCCTCCCAAGTGGTAGGATTAAGGTGTGCACCACCATGCCCAGCTAAGGGAACAATTTTTTTCTAGTTCCTATCAACGTGGCGTATAAATACATAGGGTGGCACACAGTATTTGCTAGAAGTGTCAAATAATATTTGGTCAATCAAATCATAACCAAAGATGTGACTGGCTGTTTATGAGCACCTTTTGCTTTAGCTGAACTCATAAACCAGATGATGAACATAGGGAGCTTGTGAAGACACATCAAACAAGAGAGAACAGCAATACCTTCAGAGGATGGGAGCTTTGGAAAACGCTTGTTTCTTTTAGCAGTGTTTCGAACCTAGAGACACACACACACAGAATTAAAGAGCCAATAAAAAAAGTTTTTGCAACACAGTATTCATGTATATTTAAGAGTATTCATATATAATGCTATTTCTACAGATCTGGTATATAAGCAGAGAATATACTAAGGTATATGATATCAATTATGGTTTGTAGTAAAACTTATTTTTGGTTTGTTTTCTGAAACAGGACCTCCCTATAGCCTTGGTTAGCCTGTAATTCTTTATGTAGACCAGGCAGGCCTGGATCTCACAGAGCTCTGCCTGCCTCTATCTCCTAAGTGCTGGGACTGAAGGTATGTGCCACCTCACCCTGCCCTTAGAACATATAACTTCATAACTTCAGGGGTGAGGATGTAACACTGATCTTTACCTAGTCTTCCATTAAGAGAATAGATAATTCTAATGAAAGAGACCTAAAATGACAGATCTGTTATTTTTATTACCTCATTCTCTGCTAACTCCACTTCCTCATCAATTCTTCTTTTTGAAATTCTTTTAACCTTTTGAGTCTTTTTCTTGGAAGCATTTGCTTTACCAGACATTTTGATCTGATAGTACAATCATATAATGTATAAAAATCTGCAAAGGTGAAAAGAACAGAGAAAAATGATAAAGACTTGTACGTTTTATTGAAAAAGACTACATATAATTGTTCCAAATTCTCTTTTCAAATTTGGGAAAATTATTTTATGTTTTCAATACATTTAAACACTTTTATTTTTATTTTGAAACAGAGTCTCCCTGTAGCCCCTGCTGGCCTCAAACTTGCCATGTAGACCCAGCTGGCCTCAATCTCAGAGATCCCCTGCCTCTGCATCCCAAGTGCTGGGATTAAAGGTGTGTGCCAACAGGCCCAGCCCTTAAACATTTTAAAAATATTTTTTAATTTATTTTTTATTTTCTTTACGTATATGAATGTTATGCCTGCATGTATGTAAGTGCACCTGTGTTGTACAGTGCCTGCGGCAGACAGAAGAGGGCATTGGATCCTGTGTGGCTAGCTGCTATGTAGTTGCTGGGATTTGAATCCAGGTCTTCTGCAAGAGCAGCCAATGCTTTTAACCGCTGAGCCATCTCTCCAACCCTACTTAAACATATTTTAAAACAAATAACTTTGGGGGTGGGGATGTAGATCAGTTGGCAGAATGCTTATGTAGACTGTAGGAAACCCCGGGTTCAATCCCCAGCACTGCATAAACCTTAGTGGTACATGCCTTAATCCTAGTACTCATAAGGTGGAAGCAGGAAGATCATAAATTCAAGGCTATCTTCAGTCACAGAGTTTAAGGTCAGCCTGAGACATGATTTGTGAGACTCTGTCTCAAAACCAAGAAACTTTGGTGCTTTATACAAGGATACTAAATTTAATTTCATGCCTCCAAACAGCTTCCACTGGGGGTTGGAGAGATGGCTTAGTGGGTAAGAGCACTTGCAAAAGAAGAGCTTCTTTGATGAGTGGTGACTGGCATACTTGTCTATAAATATAAGGATCCACATTTAGCATATGGTGTCACATCTAGGGATGTGACAGCCTTAGGGTTTTCTTAAGATTTATGACCTCTCCAGTCATGTGTATTTGGCTATGTTCAGTGTCACATGAGTAGAATCTCTACACCTACGGTTCCCTGAACATAGTGGAACAAGGGGTAGAGAGAATACTAATGCATCGCTCAACTCTTATCAACAAAATTCCCCAACAGAGGGTGATGAACACAAAAGGCCACAAATGGCCCAAGTGTAGAAATTAAGAGTCTGCAGAGTGTGGGTCCCTGTTAAACTTCACCCACCCAGGGTTCAGGGACCATTGTGGAAGAGAGGGCAGAAAGATTTTAAGAACCAGGGGAGGAGGTACATGACCATATGGTAACAGTCTTACAGGCTCCTGGACTCATATGAATAGACAGCAATGGTGTCAGCATGCACAAGACCCATACAAACAGACAAAAACCCAGCGTACAACTGGGGAAATGGGCATCAGGGCCCAATCTTAGTGGAAGAAGAATATTGGCAGGTGATTACTGCAGGGTGATGGAGAGTTGATTGTTAAGGGAGTGACTCCATATAGGCTGACTAGACCCCAGTGTGTGTGTGTGGAGGGGATATGTATCTAATTTAACTCAATAGGCTGTAACATATAGGACAGAATGCATGAAATTTCGTGGTAGTGGTGGTGGGGCTATCAGGGAGTGTGGATGGGGGAGGGGGTATAAAGATGACTAAGATGTTTTGTGTGAAATGCAAATCAATAAAAATTTACATTAAAAGGTGGGATCAGTAGCCGGGCGAGGCACCCCCTTTTTTGTTTTCCTTACCTGTTTGCTGAAACGTGAAGACCAAGTTATCTCAGTTTAGACTTCCATCTAAATACACGTAAGCAAGGACTTGTCTGGAACTCGGTTGAAACTCATTTGCAAGGCTGCCCTTTGCTTCAGGACTGGCTACAAAGAGAGATTCAGAAATGAGGATGGGGAGGGTCTCGGGAAATAGGGAGGAATAGTGAATGACTTCACTGCTCCGTTGTCCTACAGGAAGACCCTGTCTCAAAAAGACAGACACACACACACACTCACCTCACTTTCCTTAAAGACAAGCGAAGGCGTTTATCTGAAAGTCGAGAGGCTCAAAACTCACCCTCCCGGACCCACCAGCACTTGAAGCGCTTTCTCGACTCACCACTGAGCGTTTCAGAAGCGTCGCTCCCTCTTTTCGCGCCCAAGGGTTTGAAAACCCGGGAAACGAGGAAGTAGCTTTGAAGAAGGCGGAAGCGCTCGTAGCGGGAGGCGGGCCCGCAGCCATTTGATACGTCATCAATAACGCGCCCGGCCTAGAGACGTTGGATTGGCTGGACGAAGCGAGGTGTCGGCTACGCCCCCCGATGGGATTGGCTGAGCTCCGGGGGCGCGGCGCTTCCATCTGCGGGAGTTGGTGACCCTCGGGGCTCCGGGGCTACGCGGGGGCTGCCCGGCTCCGCCCTCCGAGCGGCTGTAAGTAGGCCCGAGCGCTGTGCTGCGCGCCGGGCTGCAGGGAGCCCCTTTGGGCTCATCCCGTCTCCTGCCTTCGCGCCTCCGCCTCATCTCCCTTCAAGCTTTGGCAGGACCTCTCTCTCCTCTGCTTTCTTCCGAGGTCCCCACTGACTTGTCACTCTGGTAGGTCCTCGGGAGTTCCGGGGTTCCAGGGAAGTGCTTCCTGACAGCCAGGCGGGCATGTTGCCGTCTTCCCTGCGGGGCCGAGGTCACCTCTAGTAAGATACGGGAGTGGTCGCGAGTAAGAGAAGCAGAAGGAAACGCAGGTTTAAGTTGACGGAAAAGTGTGCTTTCGGGGAGACGGCCCAGCTGTTAAGAGCACTGGCTGTCCTCGCCGAAGACCCGGGTTCGGTTCCCAGCATCCACAGGGGAGCTCGGTCTTCTGTAACTCCAGTTCCCGGCAATCAGACGCCCTCTTCTGTCCTCCGTGGGCATTGCACAACCCGGGTGCACGTAGGTACAAGCAGCAAGTAACACTCATACAGATAAATAAAAGTAATGAAAAAGTGTAGTGTGCATTTCTACCTTATGAGTTTTGTTGTTCAGGAGCCTGAGGCCCCGAACATAACATACACCTGTGAACTTTTAAGCTACTTGCTGGTTATCTTCCAACATACTTTAGTGTTTAATGATTCATTTAAATCAATATTGTTCTCCATGATCTGGGTTGCCCCTCCTTTCCGAATTGGACAGGGGAGGTGACTAGCTTGTCTTGAAGTATTAATATGGAAGGACATGTAAACGGTTCAACTTTTATTTATTTTTCTGAATTATTTTTTCTTGGGATTATTTTTTGGAGTGTTGAGAATGGCCTTTATTATTTCATGTCAACAGAATCTTATCAGTAACAAATACACCTTACATGTCGCTGCTTTGAATGCTTGAAGCCTCTTTGATGGGTCTTCAAAGGAAATTTAGAATTCTCTCATCAACAGTACTGTTAGCTTAAAAAGCAGTTTTTAGCCTTCAGGAATTTGGCCTTTGATTTTTCCGAAGTCCTTTATATAGGGCTCTTTTCTACCGTTTATCCAGTTTGAAGGAAAGGTTTGTTAGAATTTTGTTAGAAATGGTGTAGCCAGGAAATGACTTATCCATTCTTTTGAAGAGCATGAACTACCAGCTGGCTGGGAAGAAGGGTGGAGCCAAGCTGCTCAGGCTTTTTAGCATATGCAGTGAAATTTTGGTATGCTAGTATTTCTAGAACATGCAGTGTGTAGATGACAAGGGCAGAAATAAGTTTGGCAGATGAGCAAAGACCAGGTCGTGGAAACTTTGAATATTTGTTTTATTTACTGTCTTTTCTCCATCCACCAGTGTAATGCCTACTATAGACTAAACGTTATAGGAACACATTTTGAATGAAAATTAATTGGGACACTGTATCACATCTTTGACGTGATGTAGAACTGTTCTGGGCAGTGTTGATTAGTCAGATTTGCACAGGTGCTAGTATAAAATGGACTGCATTGGGACTGAGACTGGTTAGTAAGGCCAACTAAGTAGCTGTGGAGGAAGAAGTCTGCACTTGGGACAATAGTGTCCCAGTGAAAAACAAGGACAAACAGCCTGTAATGTCAGCTGCTGAGAGCACAGTGGAAAAGATGAAAGAATACTAAGTAGTGTCCCAGTGAAAAACAAGGACAAACGGCCTGTAATGTCACGGCCTGTAATGTCAGCTGCTGAGAGCACAGTGGAAAAGATGAAAGAATACTAATATGCTATCTTCCTTTTTCCCCTCTTCACAAGAAGCTCTCATTTTGCTTCTCACTTCTAAATGTATATATATTGCTTTCTCTTCTTTTCTACTCCCTAGGTCAGTTTTCATTGCCCTTTGGGAATTTCCATGCTTCACCATGTTGAGAGCTAAGAATCAGCTTTTTCCTTTCTCACTCCATTACCTGAAGCAGCTAAAAGATTCATCAGCCTCCAGGTTCACATGGCAACGGCTTCTACATCAGCAGCAACCCCTTCACCCAGAATGGGCTGTGCTGGCCAAAAAACAGCTGAAAGGCAAAAACCCAGAAGACTTAATATGGCACACCCCAGAAGGGATCTCTATAAAGCCCTTGTATTCCAAGGCAGATACAAAGGACTTACCTGAGGAACTTCCAGGAGTGAAGCCATTCACACGCGGACCGTATCCCACCATGTATACTTACAGACCCTGGACCATCCGCCAGTATGCAGGCTTTAGTACTGTGGAAGAAAGCAATAAATTCTATAAGGACAATATTAAGGGTGAGATTTTACTGCGAGGCGTGATGTTTATGATACCTCCTATTCTTAGCTTTTGGAGCAGAGGCCAGCTCATCTCTGTAAATACCACATTCACTTTGTACTGCAGAACTATTCACTGTGAAAAAAATGGATGTCTTTCAGATTTCATGCCTAAAGAGGCATGAGTCAAGGCAGAGGGAGAAATTCTTGGAGGCACACCACAGTTCTGTGGGTGTCATATAAAGAAACGAGGTGAGGTTGTGTGACCGCGAGAGAGAAAGGGCTCTTTTTTTGGAGAGTTTTTACCTAATCCTGTTAGGATAAGAATTGGAGGGAAAGAAAGCCTGAATGATGCCCAGAAAGTGATATGTGGTAAGGTGATAATTATGTATTTAGTGACATCTGTCATTCATTCTTGGAAAATTATTATCTACTGTTTCTAATGCATAATAAAATTTTATTGTTGAGTGCTAAACTTGACAGTTTCTAGGTATATATTGCTTATGGGGGGACTGTGTTTATAGTCAATGTAGACTATGTTGTTTGAAATTTTGCATGGGACTGTGGATGTAGCTGAGTGGTAGAGTGCTTGCCTGCCATGCCAAGGCCCCGGATTTCATCCCCAGTTCCATTAAAAACAACAAACAACGATTCCTTTTGGGGTATTTTCTGAATATTTGAATAGCAAAGATATAACTGGTAAAGAATTTTTTAAAAAGTGTACATATGCTAAATTGCATTAATTATGTGTGATCAGCTAGTTTCAAGAGTTTTTAGAATATCTTCATCAAAACTTTAGATAAGAAAAAATTAACAAAAATAATATGCTGCATGAGCATAAGCAACAAGTCCTTGGGCAAACATGAGATAAATGAAAGATGAGTTTCTTCTATTATTTCTCACATTGAGATTCAACTCTCAGTTTGTGTCTCAGCACAGTAGAAACAGCTGATTCCTAGGAACTGTTTTTCAAATTTGTTTCCTGTCTGAGCATGGACCTGTTATAAGTGTACTATGATGAGATGAATCTGCTTTCAGTCATTTTAGAATAAACCATTTTACTTTGATGCCAGACTCTAATACAGCGTATTTTTTTTATGTGTCTAGCTGGTCAGCAGGGGTTGTCCGTCGCCTTTGATTTGGCTACACATCGTGGCTATGACTCAGACAACCCTCGAGTTCGTGGTGATGTTGGAATGGCGGGAGTTGCCATCGACACTGTGGAAGACACCAAAATTCTATTTGATGGGATTCCTTTAGAAAAAATGTCAGTTTCTATGACAATGAATGGAGCAGTTATTCCAGTGCTTGCAAATTTTATAGTAACTGGGGAAGAGCAAGGTGTGCCCAAAGAGAAGCTTACTGGCACTATTCAAAATGATATATTAAAGGAATTTATGGTCAGAAATACTTACATTTTTCCTCCAGAACCATCCATGAAAATTATTGCTGATATCTTCCAGTATACAGCACAGGTATGCTTTACTATTATACATTAAAAAATGTAATTAAAATTTTTTTATTTTATGTGTACGAATGTTTTGCCTCCATGTATGTAAGTGTAGTACATATGTGCCTGGTGTCCTCAGAGGCCAGAAGAGGGCATCAGATCCTCTGGAATCCTGGAACTGGAGTTAAGGATGCCTGTTAGCCACCACTTGGGTGCTGGGAATCAAACCTGGGTCCTCTGCAAGAGTGGTAAGTACTCTTAACTGCTGAGCCATCTCTCTACCCCTACTGTTAGATTTTGCTATAGTTTGTATGGATTTTTCACAGAGTGCTATAAATTGACTTTAGTAACTGAGTCTGAGTCAGCATATTTTACAGTTAGCTTTTAGGGATTTTTTGTCTTTAATAATGTAGGAATTTTATGGTCTGTCATTACCTAAACAGTGTGCCATTTACTGGTTTTTTAAAAACTTTTTTTATTAATGTAGTTGTCTGGCAGAATTAGGGAAGTCTCATGGTTTATACTTCTTTAGTTCCATGTAGAATTGAAGTGGAGTTTTGGTACACACTGGTGTCAGGTGGGTGAGCATCGGAGTATCAGGCTCATTTCTGCCACAAGCTGGGTTGTTGGACAGTCTGTGTGTCTGCAGCCTTGGTGAAGTCCCTCATGTCACCCTGAATTAGATACATCTTCCTCAGGCAGGTCTGTGGGAGAAGAGGGTTCCCGTGGTGTTGCTATAGAAGCCGTATTCCCTTCACAGGGAACTGTTTCCTTCCTTCGTTTTCCTCTGAGCAATTCATACATTTCCCCTGTGATTCACACTTTGCTTCTTCTCACTTAAAAGTTTTTAATGGCAAAGAGAAACTCTCTTTTGCATCAAACATTTTAAAAATCTTACTTACCTTTTGTATTTGGTTATATCAGAAATTATGTATTTCCTGTATCCCACATTTGATATTTAAGCCTTTATAGTTTTGAAAAAGTAGTTTCATGTTTTGTGTCTGCTCAAGTTAATTGTGTGTGCATGTGCGTGTTGTGTAATTGTGTGGTGTATAATTGTGTTTTTCTACCAAATTTTTAGATTTCCAAGACATATACTGGAAGGCTGTATTTATCAACATGTCACACAAACATAAATAGCAATAGCTTAACCTAACTAGAGGTCAATTCTGTTTGCTCTCCAGCAGTCAGAAGGTAGGCTGTGAGGGGTTTGCTCACAGGAGCTGTGGTCACCTGACTCCAGGTCCTTTTTTCTTGTTTCTGCTTTCTTTTAAAGAGTATCAGCTTGAAGTAAACCCAGTGTGGAGGGAGGGAGCTACCCAGCTCCTAAATGCTAAGTGTCCTTCTAGAGGAAAGCAGCAAACTCCTACTTGTATCTCAGTGGATACACAACAGTAAGGAGGGTGGGAGTGTAGGGCTTAAATTGTGGCACTCTAAATTTATGATTTGGCTGTCAGGAAGAAGGTGAACAATGGTTACTGGTGTAGATAATATCAGTCTGTGCTTTTAAGAAATATTATTTTTTATTTTATGTGTATGAGTCTATTATCTGCATGTAAGTGAATGCACCCATGTTGTACAGTGCCCATGGAGGTCAGAAGAAAGTGTCCAATTCCCTGGAACTGGAGTTACAGATGGTTGTTAGCCACCACGTGGATGCTAACTGAACCAGAGTCTTCTACAAGAGCAGCCAGTGCCCTTAACCACTGAGCCATCTCTCCAGCTCCCAGTCTATGCTTTTATATCTTTCTGTATATCTTTTCACCTTATAAAAGAGCCTAATGTTATTCAAAAGTTCAGAATTGCTTTATATCATCCTTCCTGTAAGACAACATTCCAAATTTGAATTCTGATCAGTCTTCTTTGATATAAACTGTGAACTTTTTTTTTTTGGTCTTTTTGAGACAGGGTCTCCCAGTATGCCTGGAACTTCCTCTGTAGACCATGTTAGCCTTGAGCTCTCAGAGATCTGCCTGCCTCTGCCTCCCAAGTGCTGGGATTAAAGGCATGCACCACCAGGCCTGGCAACTTTTGTATTTTTTAAGAGAATTCTTAATTTTGAGAAAATGTACATATCATAGTATTAACCTCCTAACTACTTTCTTTTTGGAGACACATGGCCTAGAACTCTCTATATAGACCAGGGTGGTCTCTAGCTCACCAAGATCCACCTGCCTCTGCCTACTCAGTGTAGGAATTAAAGGCTCATGCCACCACACCTAGCTTTCTTAACCACTTCTAAGGGTACAGTTGAATGGCATTGAGTGCACTCACATTGTTGTGTAACCATAACCACCACCCATCTCTACTCTTAATTTTAAAAAAGTGAAACTTTATTCAACAGAAAATTCCCATTCTCTCCTCCTCTTCAGCTGTTAAAAACCAGCTTCTGAAAATTTGATTACCTTAGATAGCACATATAAGTAGGATCATGCAGTCTCTCTCTCTCTCTCTCTCTCTCTCTCTCTCTCTCTCTCTCTCTTCCCCCTCTCTCTCCCTCTCCCTCTCCTTCTCCCTCTCTCCCTCCCTCCCTTCCTCTCCCTCTCCCTCTCCCTCTCCCTCTCCCTCTTTCTCCCCCCTCTCTTTTTCTGCATAGGCTTATTTTATTGATCATAGTGTTACCATTGTCCGTTTTACTGTATGTCAGAATTTTCTTTTTAGGTGTGAATAGTACTGTATTCTGCTCATATTTCTGTTATGTTAAAGTTCTGTCAGTAAACTCTGCATAGTGAAGTATCTGCTTCTTCACTTCATGTATGTAAACTTCAAATATATACTTATTTTCTCAATTCCATGTAATTGTATCCCCTTATTGATTTTGTAATAGAATATATTTGTGGAACTGTGGGTCAGTTATAAATAAAATACTTGAAAATGTAAAACACAACTATATTTTTGGTACAATATATAAGAATGTGTTTATGTGTGGTACATGTATGCATGGTACTTTTTGTTTGTGTGTTTTTGTTTTTTTTAAATATAGTCTTTTAGACGGGCATGGTGGCACATGCCTTTAATCCCAGCACTTGGGAGGCAGAGGCAGGCAGATCTTTGTGAGTTCTAGGCTAGCCTGGTCTACATAGTGAGTTCCAGGACAGCTGGGGCTACAAGGAGACCCTGTCTCAAAAAAAGCCAAAAAAAAAAAAAGTTAAAATACGGTCTTTCTGTAGCCCCAGCTGGCCTGGCACTCTGTGTAGACCAGGCTGGCCTGGATCTCACATAGTGCTGGGATTAAAGGTGTGCCAACATGCCCAGCTTGGTATGTTTAATTTATACCATATGTTAGCAATGTCAGCTAACTTTTTAAAAAAAAATTTGAGAGACAGGGTGTCCCTGTAACACCAGCTGGCCGGGAACTCTTTATGTAGACCAGACTGGTTTCCATTTCGTTGAACTCCACCTGCCTCTACCTCCTGAGTGCTGGGATTACAGGTATACGCCACCATGCCCAGATTCAACTAACATTTTTGAGTGCTTAGTATATGCTGTGATAATACTAAGTGATTTAGATGAATCGTTTAACCTTAATTCCACAAGGAAGGTACAATTTTTATTCATCTGTGTCATGCAGTGTCTGTGGAGGTCTTAGGAGGGCATTGGATCCCCTGGAACTGGAATTGCCTATTATTGTTAGCTGCCATGTGGGTGCTGGGAACTGAAACTGGGTCCTCTACAATAATAGCCATTGCTCTTAACCACTGAGCCACCTCTCTAGTCCACTTTCTTCTTTTTTAAGCTATGCATTTTATCTCATTTTGCTTCAAAATACAGTACTAAGCATGAAATCAGTTTTGTCTACTCAGTATATATTCATGTTTGATACTTTCATTCAAATAAGAAAATAGTGTAATTAGTATGGAATTTTTGCATATTCAACATAGAAGGCAAAATAGGGCTTTATGAAGTCTTCTAAGGTTAGAATATTAGTTTGGAATTAAAGAAATCATCTTTTGGCTCGTCTAAAGGAGGATGACCAGTGCAGCTGTTTCCACTAAAAAATAAGCAGATTTTTAAATGTAACAAATATTAATATTTTCAGTTAAGATTATAAACTACCAAGTATATCTGAGTTGAGCTGCGCACACCTTTAGGCCCAGCACTTGGGAGCAGAGGCAGGTGGCTCGCTGTGAGTTCAAGGCCAGCCTGTGCTATATAGTGAGTTCAGGTCAGCTGGGACTACAGGGAGATCCTGTCTCAAAAAGACAAACACACACACACACACAAATATCTATATCTATATCTATATCTATATCTATATCTATATCTATATATATCTATATAATATCTATATATATCTATATATCTATATATCTATATATATTTACTTTTTTATTGGGCTTTTGGCTACTCTTAACATTCCTCCCTCTGAAGAGGTAATCCTAAAAAAGTAAATAAATCAAAGAAGAAGAAAGCGTACACGAAGTTATCAGAAAAAAGTGATGGGGAGATATGGGAGGAGTTGGAGGGGAGGGAGTGGGCATGGATTTGATCAAAACACTTTATATGCATATATAAAATTCTCAATAAATTATTTATTTAAAAAATACCATTTTTGTAAACTAGAACCTTTCCATATTTTTATTCATTGTTGTATTTTGTTATTTTATATAGCACATGCCAAAATTTAATTCCATTTCGATCAGCGGGTACCACATGCAGGAGGCAGGAGCTGACGCCATTCTGGAGCTGGCCTACACCATTGCAGATGGGTTGGAGTACTGCAGAACTGGACTTCAAGCTGGCCTAACAATTGATGAATTTGCACCAAGGTGAGTTAAGTAAACTTAGATATATTCTCATTAAAAATACATAGGGCCATTTTATGCCTGGTCAGCAAAATACACTGATAAAAATAAGCTTGTAAAGAAAAATGCCATGCTAGATTTAGATTGTTTCATATTTTATCTGAGTGAGAAGTAGAGAATAAGCCAATATTATCTATAATAAAAATCAGGATTTCTTTAGCCGGGTGTGGTAACACTCTTGAATCCTATCACTTGGGAGGCAGAGGCAGGTAGATTTCTGAGTTCAAGGCCAACCAGTGTCCATAGAGAGTAACAGGCCAGCTGGGACTACAGGGAGACTCTTGTCTCAAAGAGACCAAAAAAAAAAAAAAAAAAATGGAGGCTGGAGAGATAGCTCAGCAGTTAAGAACACTGAACGTTCTCACAGAGGACCTGGGTTTGAATCCCAGCATCCACATGGCGGCTAACAACCATCCATAACTACAGTTCCAGGGAATCCAATGCCAGCTTCTGTCCTCTGTGGGCACTGCATGACACAGATGCACTTACATACATGCTGGCATAACACTCATACACATAAAATAAAAATAATAAATAACTTTTTTTTTAAAGAAACTGGTTCTGTCACTGACCTTTGCCTCTGGTTCTGTGTTAAGTATTAGAAGAAAGGCTCAAAGAGGGAAAAATATATAGGAAATACAAACACTCCAGCAAAATATGAGAGTGGAGAGATTGCTCAGCAGTTAATAGCACTGACTGCTCTTGCAGAGGACCCAGGTTTGGTTCCTAATACCCACATGGTGGTTAGTAAGTTCCAGGGGATCCTATACCTTCTTCTGACCTCTGCGGGCATTACATGACATGGGTGCACTTACACACAAACAAGCACAAACAAGCAATACGCTCATACACATAAAATAAGAATAATAAATAAAATTTTAAAAAGATTTCAACTGTCTTCTTTTAAGGCACACATTCAGGAGATGCACAAAATGTAAAACAGGGCTGGGGAAATGACTCAGTAAGTGTTTGCAGAAGACCTGAGTTCAGTCCCCACAACCCATATAATAAAGGTGGTGGTAATGCTTGTAATTTCAGTCCTGGGGAGGCAGAGATGGGTGGATCCCTGGGGTTTACTGCTTGGCTCTTTCAGCCTCCTTCATGAGCTCTAACTCAGTGGGAGACCCTGTCTCAAAAATAAGCAACAACAACAGTAACACAAAGTTGGAAGGTACCTGAGAAACAAACCTGAAGTTGTCCTCTGGCCTCCACATGAATACACAGGCACACAGATGCACACATACACACACACGCACAAAATGGGCCTGCAAGATGGCTCAGTAGGTAAAGGCTCTTGCCATCGAGCCTGGCAATCTGAGTTCAGTCCCTGGAATCCACATAGTGGAAGGAGAGACTGGACTCCTTCAAGCTGTCTTCTGACCTCCACAGGCACACCTTGGTACTCAGGTGCCCCCCAACAAAAAAAAATTAAATAAAAAATTAAAAAGCAAAATTTCTTTTATTACAACTTTTTATAATAGAGGTTAATTACTCTTCATAAAAATGCTACTTATGTTACATGTCGTGGCTTATTTTATATGAACTAATGAAATAAACTACTGAACTACCAAAATAAAAAATCTCTTTACACTCTTCAGTAATTTTTAAGAATGAACACAGATCCTGAGACCAAGTGTTTCAGTACATTGAGAAGGTTTATTAAGTTTAATGACTTAAAGCTCACTCATTATGTAAGATATTATAATCTTTGTGCCTTTAGAGGCAAGTTAGTATTATAAATATCTAAATCAGTTAAATCAGTTACAGAACATGAGCTAAAAGGAAGTAGTCAGACTGGGGACAAATCAGAGAGAAAAATATGACTAAATGCACAACTGTTTACTTATTTTTTTTTTTTTTTTTTTTTTTTTTGGCCAGGGGTCCCCCTTTTTCCCCAGTTGTCCTAAACCTCATTATGTAGCCCAGGCTGGCCTTGAACCCAAAAAGCCCCCCCTGCCTCTGCCTCCTGAGTGCTGGGATTAAAGGCGTGCACCACCGCCTTTTTGTATGTTTTCTTAAACATACAAAAAAGTAACTTTGTGCTACTCAAAACAAACTTGTGATGTTTTTCCTTTTATTGACAATCTCTGCCTTACATACTTGGTATTCCTAAAATATCTTTTTTTTTTTTTCTTTTTAAAGGAGTTAATCTCGAGCTGGAAATTGGCTTCATTTTAGAAGCATTTGCCTACAAGCATTAAGACCCTAGGTTCAGTTCCTACTACTAAGGAAAGACAGGAAAAAACTTCTTTATTTCCATGCTACTGGGGCTAGAACCCAGGGCCTTTTGCATGCTACATTAGTACTCTACCACAGAGCCACATCCCCAGCTAAGGATACAAGAGGAAATTCTTTCCTAAAGAAAATCAGTTGCAAAGTGAATAATTCTTACAAGAAGCAAATAACCACAGCAATTTCTATATTTGGGTTATAATTATTCAGATGCATTGCTGTTATCTCAAATTTAGTTGTTTGATGTTAAAATCTGGACTTGATTTTTCTAGTGTGTTATACGATTAGTTTTGGTTTCTCATGGTTTTGGTTTCAGCAAATTCTGGACTTGACTGTTGTAGGTTGTCATTCTTTTGGGGGATTGGGATGAACTTCTATATGGAGATAGCAAAGATGCGAGCTGGGAGAAGACTGTGGGCTCACTTAATAGAAAAAATGTTTCAGCCCAAAAACTCCAAGTCTCTTCTTCTAAGAGCACACTGCCAGACATCAGGATGGTCCCTCACTGAGCAGGTATGTCTCAAATTGAAAATATGGAATAACAGCCGGGCTTGGTGGTGCACGCCTTTAATCCCAGCACTCGCGAGGCAGAGGCAGGCAGACCTTTGTGAGTTCAAGGCCAGCCTGGTGTACATAGAGAGTTCCAGGACAGCTGGGGCTACAGGGAGACCCTGTCTGCAGCCTGGTTACATAGAGAGTTCCAGGACAGCTGGGGCTACAGGGAGACCCTGTCTCAATAAAACCAAAAAAAAGAAAGAAAATATGGAATAAGGAATAAGGAAAGTATTTTCTTCTAAGCAACATGGCACAAGAGGAACTGAATTTAACAGCCTGTGTGCTAGTGTTTGAAACACAAAGCTGTCCTCAAGCATAATGCACACCTAGAGTTGAACAAAGTTGGCTCCATGGTTAACAGTATGAAATCATTCACATCTGAACTTGTGCATAGTGCTGTTTTCCTGTCTTAGTATATTAGGTTAGCATACAAAGTAATGGGTTCCCTCCCCCATCTCTTCCCTCCCCTCTGGTTCCTGTTCATCTCCTCTGTGGTCCCTGGTTTGCTTTCTGACCACATGCATCCCATTGTCCTCTCATTAGAAAGCACGGGCTGTAAGTAATCCACCCCCCATCCTCTCTCTAGTTTTATGACCTGCAAACACACTCAGAAATACACACACACATATATATGTAATTTTAAATCTATGCCCCATGCATAAGAGAAAACATGAAGTACTTTTTCTTTGTGTGTAGCTTATTTTACCCAATATATGATTTCTAGTAATCTGTCTATCTATCTGTCTGTCTGTCTTGTGTCTGTCTATATATTTTTTTTACCTGAAAATGTCATGATTTCATTTTTCTTGATGCATAAAATTCCATTGTATATATGTACCATATTTTTTATTCTTTCATCTGTTGATGGACATCTAGGCTTCATTTACTACACTATTGTGAAGAGAACATCAGTAAATATGGGTGTGGGTGTATCTCTGTGCTATGTTGATTTAGAGTCCTTTGTGTGTGTACTTAGCAGCTGGTATAGGTGTATCATATGGTAGTTCTAGCTTTAGGGTTTTTTTTTTTTTTGAGACAGGGTCTCCCTGTAGCCCTAGCTGGCCTGGAACTCATTATGTAAGCCAGGCTGGCCTTGAGCTCATAGAGATCTGCCTGCCTCTGCCTCCTGAGTGCTGGGATTAAAAGCATGCTCCACCATGCTTGACACTAGCTTTAGGTTTTTTAGGAACCTCTACAGTGATTTCCATAGTGACTGTACCAGTTTACATTCCCACCAGCAGTGAGGAAGGGCTTCTCTTTCCCCACATCCTTGCCATATTTGTTGTCATTTTTTTTCTTTTATTTTATAAGTGTTTTGCCTGCATGTATGTACGTGCACCTATGTCATGCAGTGCCCACGGAGGGCAGAAGAGGGCGTCAGATCCCCTAGAACCAGAGTTACAGATGGTTGTTAGCTGCCATGTGGGTGCTGGGAATCGAACCCAGGTCTTCTGCACAAGCAGTCAGTGCTTTTAACTGCTGAGCCATCTCTCTAGCCCCTGAATATTTTTGCATATATTTATTTGTCATTTGTAAATCTTTGGGGGATTGTCTGTCCAGCTCATTACTCCATTTATTGATTGGGTGGTTTGGGTTTTGGCGTTTGATTTTTGTGGTCTTTACAGATCTTTGCTATCATTCTCCTATTTGTGTAGGTGGTAGGGCTTGTTAAATCCCCCGTCCTGCATGCTCTCTCTTTACTCTGGTGGTTGTCTCCTTTGCTATGCAGAAGCCTTTGAATTTCATCTAAGCCTATTTGTCAGTTCTTGGGATTATTTCCTGTGCTAATGCAATGAAAAATTATTTGCCATTTATGAAGAAATTAAAATCTTATTTTAATTAATAATTTTGTGTAAGAAATAAATCAGCATAAAACTGCCTCTTTAAAATTTGATATTATAGGGGCTGGAGAGATGACTCAGCGGTTAAGAGCACTGACTGTTCTTGCAGAGGACCCAGGTTTGAGTCCCAGCACCCACATGGTGGTTAACAGCTGTCCCTAACTCCACTTCCAGGGGATCCAATGCCCTCTTCCTACCTCTGTGGGCATTTCATGACAAGGGTGCACTTACATACATGTAGGCAATATACTCATACCCATAAAATAGACATTTAAAGACTATTACCATTTCAGTAGTGTAATTTTATTCCATTAAAATTGTGTGGTGATAGTCTTCCTTCTATATACATTCATTTTATATGTTCAGTTTCTGTGACACATATAAAGTAATCACAAATTTACAGTTACGTGGCTTTTCTACATTTCAAATTGAATAGCAAAAAACTACTCTCTGCAAATAGGGGAGTAGAGATTCTGAGGTTGGAAGGAACTTTTATAATCCTGTCTGTTTTATAATCTACTGATTTTAGAATTAATAAAACTTGGAAGAAGTCAGTGACTTGCCCACATCCTAGTAGGGATATAATAAACTAGAATCCAAAGCTCCTACCTGAGAGTTTTACTGTTATTCAGTTTTATTTCATATTTCTGTGTACTTGGTACTCATCCGTTATGGTAGATATTCTGAGGTGTCAAAATAATTAAGTGATAGTAAGTTACAAAAAAAAGACTCATCTAAGTACGAAATTATACTTCATGTTATATTTATGTAAGAGTAATCAGTATAAAAGTTGGTACAACAAATGTCTGATATTTGAGAGGAATATAAGACACAAGGCTCTAACACCCACACATGGACTAGACACTGCTCTCTCTTCCAGCCTGCTTATGTGTTTCTCAGTGTTGATTTGACACTGAAGTTTACTGTTCAGCCTATTGCAAATCACTTTGGACATCGGCATAGTTTATATCAGATGCGACTTATTTTGTGTTTTATAACTATGATAGCTAAGAACTGTTTTCCTTGTTTTGTTTTCTTTTTGACGAAATGCTTTAGGATCCTTACAACAACATCGTCCGTACTGCAATAGAAGCAATGGCAGCCGTGTTTGGAGGGACTCAATCTTTGCACACAAATTCTTTTGATGAGGCTTTAGGCTTGCCAACTGTAAAAAGTGCTCGGATTGCCCGAAACACACAAATCATCATTCAGGAAGAATCTGGGATCCCCAAAGTGGCTGATCCTTGGGGAGGGTCCTATATGATGGAATCTCTCACAAATGATGTGTATGAAGCCGCTCTCAAGGTCAGGTTCTCCTCCTTACTGCTTTGCTTATTATAGATTTTTAAAAATCTTTTTATTTAATTTTTAGATTTATACAAAAAAATATAAAACGTTTGTGAGAAAAAAAATTTAGTTTTAATTTTATGGTTTCCAATACTGAAACTCAAATTAAAAACGCAGTTCTTATTTTATGCAGTGTTTCAAAAAACTATTAAATAGCATATACATACACACAGAGAAAACCCAGCATTCCTTTGCCTTCCAGTTCTTATTTTTCTGTTTCCTTAAACTGCAGTCTTTTTCAGTCTCTTTACTTTAATAATTTTTTTGATTTATTTATGTGTATGACTATTTTGCCTGAAAGTGTATAAGTGCACTTGTGTGTGTAATGCCTGTGGAAGCCGGAAGAGGATATCAGATCCCCTAGAACTGGAGTTACGGATAGTTGTTAGATACCATCTGGGTGCTGAGAACTGAACCCAGGTCCTCTGAAAGAGCAATGAGCACTGTTAATTGCTGAGCCATCTCTCCAGCCCCTCACTGTGTGCTTTAAATCTCACATGTAGATGCCCTATATGACTGTGCCTGAATAAAAACAGCCTGGGTCTTAGCATCCATTTTAGCCAAGAGGGCACCCCAGTTGCTCTAAGAATTCTGTTCCTTCAGAATTCTCTCAAAACTGCTCTAGAGAACAAGGGATTTCCTGTCTTTTATTGAAACTGTATATCCATCATGAAATGCTGAAGGAAAAGAGGCACAATCTTAACAGAGGATTATGTCCTTTCTAACCCTACTGACTTAGGACAACACATACACAACCATAAACAGATGTCATCAGTTTAATATAATCTATTTGCAACATAAGTGGGATCATCTGTTGCTTTCAACAAATCTCCAGCTTGCTGTGCTTGATATGCAGAACACCCCCCACCACACACAAACACAGGACCCCTCCCCCACACCAGCATTCATACATTGTTCTGGTTCAAGGGCAAGGAAAGGTCATGAGGAATTAAGACTCTGTTTTAGGTTACAAGAGGAGCACAAGAGTCAATGAGTTTGTCTATGTTATAAACAAGCTAAAATTAATATATGAGTTACAGGGGTAAGTGAGAGTCATTCCTACATGCTTCTTCCAATTTGTTAGCTTTATACATTAGATATAAAACTTCAGACATTGTCAGTTGCTGTCTTGGTGCAGTAATATTTAGGGTTTCAGCTGACTAATACCACTTATTTCCTTTCTCTCTTCTTACCACTATATGTACGTTTCAATTTCTTTCCTGCAGCATTCCAGTGCTCTCATTTGATATGAACTGGTTGCTCTCTATGAGGAATTTAAAACACCAATCCCTTGCTTCTCTGTTGTTTTGAAGTACTTTCAAAGTGGCTTCTTAGAAATGGTTCATGGAGGATGAATTATTTAAAACATGATATGTTTGAAATGTTCTGTTGTCATGCTTCATTAGTAATTTGACTAGATTTGGAATTGTTTCTGTTCAGACTTTTATAAGAACTTTATAAACACTAGTATACTTTTTATTCTCAGTTCTTACAATGAAAACTGTATTCATGTAAGTAAAAATACTTGACAAAAATTTCATGTTTCCAGAATGTAATTTTAGTTTTCGGTTGTCTTTTCAGATAACTTTGAACACACAAATTCTAATTATTTTCCCTTGCATTTGTTTACTTACTTTTAAATAAACTATTAATATTTAGCTTATAATTGGAATAGAATTAGGAATTATACAGTATTCAGGACTAGTTTGAATACTTTAAATGTTTATATTGTCCTTTATGCTTGCTATTTTTTTCTTCCTTTGCATTAGCTCATAAATGAAGTTGAAGAAATGGGTGGAATGGCCAAGGCTGTGGCTGAGGGGATTCCTAAACTTCGAATTGAAGAATGTGCTGCCCGGAGACAAGCTAGAATTGATTCTGGTAAGACAGTGTGCAAAGGTTTATGTGTGAAATTCAGTACTTGAGAAGAAACCTTCGTTTCTGCCTGTAGAGGCCATGCACACATAATGCATGCTAATAAAAAAAAATTAAAAACAAAATAATAATGGAAACATTGAACTTCAGGAAAAAATTTCTCCTATCTATATTTCCACATATCTTTGTATGTCTGTATCTTACATCTTTACATGCGTGGTCTAGGCAAGCATGTATACATGTGTGTATATGTACACCCATCATATGTAATTGGTATGCGTAGGAGTGGATGTGGCCAATGATAGTATTTAGGACTCTTGATCGTCCTCATGCTCTGCAGTGGCGTGTTCAGTCAGTGGGTAGTTTTTTGCTTGCTTGCTTGTCTGGGCATGCAACTGTGAATAGGACAGACTTGAACTCAGTGTGCACAAGTCTTTCATTGAGTAAAAGAGAAAATGAACAAGTAAAGAAACAAAGAAAATACAGATTACTGAAGGAAGTTAGAAGAATAAATAGAGCCTGGGATAGAAATGGTAAGTAATCTTTAGGTAAGAGAAATAATAATTTGAGACCACACATTCCTTATAGTGTAAGAAAGTATATTAATAATATAAATGGATTTTAAACCTATTTGTCTTTTGTTTAAGAGCAATGGCTTTAAGAGAATTCAAGAAAATATTAGAAAAGCTATTGGGCATTAGTAGTCTCTGCCATGTAAACCTCATGGTGACTGTTCTAATTGTTCTGGTTTCTGGTGTTAGAGAAAGGCTTATTGGAAATGCTGGGGAAGTTTGTAGTTTAGGAGAATAATAAAATCCCTTCCATATAGAGATTCTGACATGTAACTTTTCTTTCTCTTTTGCATCTTTGTCTCAGAATGGGATTTATTGATTTGTGCTGAAATTTCATTTTGAGTTAAGAATACCATGTAAAATATTAAATTTGTAAGGAAAATACATGACAACCCAAGCATTATTATTGCAGAATATCTATGAATAGAATCTACATTTTATTTTCCTTTTTGAAATGAGCAGGCTCTGAAGTAATTGTTGGCGTAAATAAGTACCAGTTGGAGAAAGAAGAGTCTGTGGAAGTTCTGGCAATCGATAATACCTCAGTGCGTAAGAAGCAAATTGAAAAACTTAAGAAGGTATAATTAACTGTTATTCATAAGTATTTCCTGAGTTCGGGGCACTAAGTCCTTACATTGTTTACATAGCTTTTATAGCAACCACATGAGGTGAATATTACTTTTCTTGATTTTAAAAAGAAAGAAGAAATTGAAAAACTTGCTTGAAATAATTGGATAATCATGACTCATTCTAGGTCTGTTAAAACTTGAATGTTTTAAACCATGGTATCTGCCTCTGTGAAACTTGCATGTTAGTATTAAAACATATGCTACAGTAATAGCATCTGTATTAGTCACTTTTCTGTTGCTGTGATAGAAACAATGACCCAAGCAGTTTATTGAAGGAAGAGTTTATTTGAGCTTATAGTTCCAGGAGAATTACAGTCTGTCATGGCAGGGAGCCATGGTGGCTGGAAGTGACTGGAGCAGGAGCAGCAGAAGCTAAGCTCTCACATCATCACACAGGCACAGGAAGCAAGAGAGTGACTAGAGATCTTGCAAGGCTTAAGAACTCTGTAAGCCCACCCCCCAGTGATGTGCTTCCTCCGGGATAGCCACATCTTCTAAAACCTCCCAAAACAGCACCATCATCTGGGGACAAAATGTCCAAATACTTGGAGCCTATGGGGGACATTTTCATTCAAACCACCACATTCCTGGCCACCATAGGCTCATGACCATATAAAATGCAAAATGCATTTAGTCCAACTTTAAAAGTCCCCATAGTCATTATCAGTCTCAATACTATTCAAAAGTCAACAGTCCAAAGTCTATTCTGAGGCCCAGGTAAATATCTTAACTGTAGGCCTTTATAAAATCAAAAGACAAATTATATATTCCCAACATAGAGTGGAACTGAATACACATTACCATTACAAAAGGGAGGAATAGAAGCATAGTAAGGAAACACTGGACCAAAATAAGACCGAAAACCAGCAGGACAAACACCAAATCCAGTGGCTCCACATCCAGCTTCTTTGACTTTACTTCCAAAGGGCTTAGATGGCTCAGCCTCTCTAGCTTTGCTGTGAGCAACACACATCTCTCTCTTGTGCTGGTACCACTCCCTGTATGCAGGTCTTCTTGGCAGATGCCTCACAGCTCTGGCATCATGAACTCCTAGGGGTCTCCATTGCCAACCAGGCTTCACCTTCACAGCTTCATGCAATGGCCTATCAGGGCCTTCTCTAGGCAGGGGTACCCCTGCTTCACGCTGCCTGGCCTCCGAGGCTCTCTGAAACATCAGAGGAAAAATCGATGACCCCTTCACTCTTCCATCTTTCATACCTCTAAAGCCAACACCTGGTGAACGACACTGCCAAGTTTGACTGCAAGTTTGGGATGGACTCCAGCTTACTTTATCCATTTTAGAAATTTTTCTCTTCAGTGGTCCCTTCAGTATTTTCCTTTCACAAGTTGGAGGCTTAGCTGGATGTGGTCTTGCCCTGGAGACAGTCTCTCCATTGTTTTAAGTTTGAATCTCTAGGCCCCTCCTTAATCACTTTAATCTCCTTATCAATGGGATCCTCTCCATCACATGCCAGGGATCCAACATTAATTAATCTTCCTAGTGTTCTTTTTCAATCCAAACTGTATTTCTTTTTGCCCCATTTGCTCTCTTTTACTGTAGATTTGCATAATATTCACCATTAATAGCCACACCACCATTTCTACATTAGATTGTCTTGAAATTTCTTCTGCCAGAGAAATTAATCCATGGCTTTTCAACTTCTCCTCAGGTAAGCTTTTTGGCTGTGGGCAGACTCCAGCCAGACTCTTTGCCAAAATATCTCAATTGCTGCTTAAGTCCTTATTTCCCTCTGGAACTACATTGCTCTCAGCACTACTTTCTTCCAGGCCCCTACTAGAATGGCCTTTTAAGCTCCACTTACAGCAGTCAACCACTTTTCTAGCCCAACCTTCTAAAATCTTCCACATTTCTTCAAAACCCCACATGGTCAGGTTATTCACAGCCAACGGCCCACTCTCTGGTACCAGTTACTGTATTAGTCACTTTTCTGTTGCTGTGATAGAAACACTGACCTAAGCAATTTATAGAAGGAAGAGTTTATTTGAGCTTACGGTTCCAGGGGAATTACAGTCCATCATGGCAGGGAGGCATGGTGGTTAGAGGTGGCTGGAGCAGGAGCAGCAGAAGCTAAGCTCTCACATCATCACGCAGGCACAGGAAGCAAGAGAGTGACTGGAGATCTGGCAAGGCTTAAGAACTCTGTAAGCCCACCCCCAGTGACATGCTTCCTCCAGGATAGCCACATCTTCTAAAACCTCCCAAAACAGCACCATCATCTGGGGACAAATGTCCAAACACTTGGAGCCTATGGGGGACATTTTCATTCAAACCACCACAGCATCTTCTGTAATTTGGAGGTTAAACTACAGTATTGAATCTAGGGATTTCACTGTAATTTTTTTCTCCACCAGACCATGGTTCCTGGTACTACTATTAAAGAATGATTTGCATTTTATTTCTTAAAATGTATAATTGCTACTTTGGAAAACATCAGTTTATAAGGAACTTTATTCATTTTGCTCTAGTATGCTGTATGTTATTTTTATTTTTTTAATTATTTAATAACCACATGATTAGAAGAGGCATTTCATTATAGCATTAACATATTAACAGTTTCCAGAGCAAAGATGCATCTCTTTCAACTGTAAATTTTTAGGTTTACAGTTGAATTAATACATTTATACAATATTGTACTCCGTATAAACCCTATAAGACATAAAATTAAATGAGGTTTTAAACTTTAAAAAGATCTAGATCTCCATTAAAATATACTCTTTCATACAGAAAAATTCATTTTTAATGCTACTAACACTTAAATGTTTGCACATACATCTCTAATCTTTATATATCTGATTATTACTAGTCACAGTTGGTTACTTTCTGAGATCCTTGGTACCTGTGCATGGATATAAAGTCATCAGGTAGATTTCAATGGTAATATTTTTCACATCTAATTAACATGAAGCAAATTTTTATGCTTCTTCCTCAAATATAACTCATTTTTATTGATTTTTTTTGTATTTCATACAGAATATCCCAAACAATCTTATTCATCTATATACCCACATCCCAACTGACACCATCCCATGCCCCTTCCTCCTCCCTACTGGAGCCCATATACTCTGTCATCCCTGTTACTGTCCACTGTGTTGTCAGTGCCCCCAGCTGTTCCCCAGTGCT
>NW_008360321.1:3611757-3657152 GCF_000622305.1 Nannospalax galili
CAATATTTTTCCCATTTTCAGTTTATTGATATTTTTTGTGTGTATTTCATACAGAACATCCCAAACAATCTTATTCATCTTTATACCACATCCCAAATGGCACCGTCCCATAGCCTCCCCTACAATTGGAGCCCATATACTCTGTCATCCCTGTTCCTGTCCACTGTGTTATCAGTGCTTCCAGTTGTTACCCAGTGCTAGTCCATCTGCTGAGTCTAGTCAGCCTATCTAGAGTTCCTTGTTCAGCTCTTCCTCATCCAGCAGCAATCAGCTGCCAACATTCCTTTAGATAAGATTGGGGTCTGCTCTTCATTTCCCAGTTCTATGCTGGGTTACTGTCTGGGAGTCTCTTGGGCCACCCTGGCCAACAACTCAAAGGAATGTAGGCTTTAGCTATACACATGGACTTTTAAAGAATTATATTGATCCCTTTAATCTTTGGTTCTACTTTCCTTTTGGGTGTTTAAGACCATACAGGTGGCCCAGATAAACTAATTTATTTTTACTTTGAAGGTCGTTTGAGGATCTGTTCCTCAGGGGTCACGTGAGCTTGGGAGGAGCCCCTGGCTCCTTTCTTTTACCAGTTCCATCTATGTAAAGATAAGTCAAAGATCCTGCCCGACTGACTGTGGATGGCTTCACTTGGAAGCACAGAGGAAATTCCTCTGTGTTGACCCTCCTCTTTGTAGACTGGACACTGGTTCAAGTCCATTTGGTGAGGTCTCTATGGCTTCCTTGATCAAGAGGACATGTGACTCACCGTTACAGGACATTTTGAGAGATGCTCATAGTCCTCTGGAACTTAGTCAACCTAGGAGGGCAAGGAGCAAAAATTGTACTTTATGTCCCTCTAACCAAATTAGTATAGGCCTCAAAGTATGACTGTTAAACATCCAAGAAGGTTAGTTCCAGCAGTCTGGTACTTTTAATTACCGTGTGCCATGTAGATAAAGCTTGGGCAAAGACAAAATGTTCTCAGATGAACCTTGCCTAGACATATGTTATGTTCCTTGATCTAGTTGTACGTACAATTTGTCAGTAGGATGTTAGACTAATATTGTTCCCTCTGTTTTTCTAAAACTAGCTAGGCATTATTCATCTCTTGCATTGTCTAACCCTTCCATCATGGTTTCCCCATTCTAAGTGTCCCCATTTTTCCCCTTTCTCCCTTAATAATACCACCGATGGTTCCTTGTATAAACCTCCCCCCCCTTAAAAGAATCCCATTGTTATCCATATCTCACTTATTAATACCTGTTTCATTCTGTTCTTCTCTTTCAGATTCTTTCTTTTCCTTTACCTCCCTGGTTCCTTTTCATTAACCTGGTTCCTGTAGTTATGTCTGGATACATACCCAAAAGGAGTTGGTGCCAGGAACCCCATATTAGGGAGAACATATTTCCTTTTTTTTTTTTTTTTGGGTTTGTGTTAACCTCCTTAATATAACAGTTTCTAGTTCCATCTATTTACATGAAAATTTCATGATTTCATCTTTCTTTACTGCTGAGTAAAACTCCGTCGTATAAATGAACCACATTTTCATTATCCAGTCAATAGCTAAGGGATGCTTAGGTTGCTTTGATCTCTCAGCTATTGTGAAAAGAGCAGCAACAAACATGGATGTACCCGTCTCTCTGCAATAGGATGAGTTCTTTGGATATATGCCAAAGACTGGTATAACTGGGTCAAATGGTAGATTCACTTTTAGTTTTTTAAGAGTTCTCCACACTGCTTTCCATAGGAGTTGAATAAGTTTGCAATCCCACCAGCAGTGGATGAGCGTTCCCCTTTCCCGACATCCTCTCCAACATTTGGTATCATTTGTTCTCTTGATCATAGCTAGTCTGACTTGGGTAAGGCGAAATCTTAAAGTGGTTTTAATTTGCATTTTCCTAATTACTAGTGATGTTGAACACCTTTCAAGATGCTTCTTAGCCATCTTTATTTCTTCTTTTGAGAACTCTCTGTTCAGCTCCTTAGCCCATTTTTTAATTGGGTTACTTTCTTTTTTGATTTGTTGTTTTCTGAGTTCGTTATATATTCTGGATGTTAAACCTCTGTCAGATGTGTCACTGGTTTAATGCAGTTGTCTCTCTATTAATTATCTGTCCTGTTGACCTATCTAATGGAGACAATGGGGTATTGAAGTGTCCTGCTATTAATGAGTGGCGATTAATCTGGGTCTTAAAGTCCTGTAATACTGTTTTTATGAAGTTGGGTGCATCAGAGTTTGATGATTATATGTTCATGATTGTAGTATCTTAGTCAGTTGTTCATTTGATCAGAATGAAGTGGCCTTCTTTATCTCTTCTAATTAGTTTTACTTTAAAGTCTATTTTGTCAGATATTAGAATTATAACTCCTGCTTTTTTCCTAGTACCATTCACTTGGTATATTTTTTTCCATCCTTTTATCTTAAGGTAGTGCCTGTCCTTGAAAATGAGATGGGTTTCTTGCAGACAATAAAAAGATGAGTTTTGTTTCTTAATCCATTCAACCAGTCTGTGTGTTTTGACTGGGGAGTTCAGTCCATTGATATTTAATGTTATTAATGAAAGATGTGTATTGATTCCTGTAATTTTTATTTCTGTTCACATTCTTTATATAGCTGTGCATTTCTATAGTTATACCTTCATTAAGTTTCTTTCTGTAGTCCCTTGTGTATAGTTGTTCCTTTCTTCACCTCTTTGTATCGCTTCAAGAACTCTCTGAAGGGCTGGTTTTGTGGACATGAATTCTTTCAGCCTATTTATGTCATGGAAGATTTTTCTTTCCCCTTCGACTATAATAGACATTTTGGCTGGGTAAAGTAATCTGGGTTGGCATCCGAGGTCATTTAGAGCTGGGAATACTTGGCCCAGGCTCTTCTGGCTTTCATAGTTTGCACTGAAAAGTCAGCTGTAATTCTATTCAGTTTTCCTTTATAGGTGACTTGTTGTTTTTCTTTTGCAGCTTTCAGAATTGTCTCTTTGTTTTATACGTTTAGTGTTTTTACTATGATGTGCCATGGAGGGTTTCTTTTCTGGTCCTGTCTGTTTGGTGTTCTATATGCTTCTTGTATTTGTGTGGGCATGTCTTTCTTTAATTTTATGAAATTTTCTTTAACAATCCTGTTGAAGATCTGGTCCATACCATTACCCTGAGTTTCTTCTCCTGCCTGTGTGCCCATGAGTCGTAAGTTTGGTCTTTTTATGGTGTTGCACAATTCTTGCATATTCCATTCTTGTGTTTTCTTACATTTTTCATAATCTTTGCTTGAATGATCTTATTCGTCCACTTTATCTCCCAGTCTTGATACTCTGTTTCCATTTCATTCATCCTATTGGTGAGGCTTTCTCCTGTCGTTTCTAATTGGCTTGCTGAGTGTTTCACTCCCTTCTTCATTTCAGCCTGAGTAGTCTTCAATATTTCTAACTCTTTTTCTGAATTCATTCAGAAATTTATCCCTATCTTCTTTCAGTTCTTTGATTTCTCTGTGTGTTCCTTAAACTCATGGAATTCTTTTATCATGTTTATAATTGTTCTTTTGAGTTCCATGTCCTGTGTTATCTCTAGGGGGTTCCCACTGTACTCCTCTAGAGGACTATTGGTACTTGGTGCAGATATATTATTTTGGTTTTTCATGCTATCATTTTTTTCTCTGTGACTTTGACATGTAGATTTCTTTTGTAGTTTCTGGTTCTTGTGTGAGACTCAAGCCTTCCTTTTTTGAGTTTGGGTCTGCTTCTTTTTGTAAACCTATGTGCCTTTGTGATTTACTTGTTGGGCATGAAAAGCTGATTGGTCTAGGCTTCAGGTTCTCTCCTTTGATTTTATATTGAAGTGGCCAAATTGCTTTCGTCTTTCTGCTCAGGAGTTCCCACAGAGGCCCAAGTTGGATGAGGATCAGATGCTCTCAGCCTTTCTTTTAAGGTCTGGATCTTCCCAGGAAAGATGCTGGCCTCAGGAATTTGAGGCCTAGCTGGCCTGGGAGCAGGGCCCAGGAAAGATGCTGGCCCCAGGAAGCTGGTGGCTGTGCCCCCCAGGGATGCAAATGGAGGTGGGGGCAGGAAGAGACCCTGGGGAATCCTGGGGCCTACAGGGATGAATAGGGTTGGTCTGGATGCAGAGGATCAGGAAGCAATGGGGATTCTGGCCTAAGAAGTTCATTCAGGGGTCTGGGGAGCCAAGACAAGAAATGAGCCAGTACCCAGGCTAGGAGGAGAGATGGGTTGGGGGAGCTGGGAAGGTGAATGAGGTTGTGGAGTCAAGGCACAGTGGGTTCTGCCAAACTTACCTAGGAAAGCTTCTGGTTCCAGGAAGCTGTGAGGCTGGGCTTCCCAGAGATGCAAAGGGAGGTGGGGACAGGAAGACATGAGGATTCCTGGGCATTGGAGGGAGAAATTGGGTTGGTCTGGATGCAAATGCTCAGGAAGCAGTAGGGAGTTTGGGCCAAGAGGTTAGTCCAGATGATTGGGGTACCAAGACGAGAAATGTGCCCGTCCCTCTGCAAGGAGGAGAGATGGGCTCGGGGAGCTGGGAGGGTGAATGAGGCTGGGGGAGTCAAGGCACAGTGGATGCAGCCAAACTTACCCAGGAAAGCTGCTGGCTCCAGGTAGCTGTTGGGCTGGGCTTCCCAGAGATGCCTACTATGCTGTCTGTTTATTTTGATGAGTACTGTTTACTTCTGCAAGTTCTTACTGAAGTGATGCAATTAGATGGAATATGAAACATTAATTTTTACTGTTGTAACCTATATACTCTATTGTCTGAAGATATTCTGTCTTGAATATAGCTTTATTTTTTTTTCTGTTTACTTTCTTTGATTAAAACATGACACTTTCCTCATAGTACAAATGGTCTATAAAAATCGAATATAATTTTGGTGGGGGCTGGAGAGATGGCTCAGCAGTTAAGAACAATGGCTGTTCTCATAGTGGACCTGGGTTTGATTCCCAGCACCCACATGGTAGCTAACAACTGTCTGTAACTCCAGTTCCAGAGGATCCCACGCTGTTTTTGGACCTCCATGGGCATTGCATGGCCCTAGTGTACTTACATACATGCAGGCAATACATTCACACACATAAAATTTAAAAAATATGTATTTTTAAATCTAATAGACCTTTTCAAGTTAGAATGCTTTACTGTCAGCTTCACATTTCTGCTTTCATCCTTAATCAAATCAGTTATTACATTTTATCACTTTCCAAAGGCTGTATTAAATAAGTCTTCTCTTCAGTGATCATGAAAGTCTCAGTGCTTATTATATTTGGAAACTCTTTTTCTTTTCTCTTAGAGTTTAGTGGCTTATTAACTGTATACCATCCTAGCTTGGAGGGGTCTGTTTACCATAGACTGTAATAAGCCTTATTTGAGGCAGGATAGGTCAATAATGACGCACAGTTCATTGAGTGTTTTTCTTACATGCTATTTTGTTTTCTTATTTTAACAGGTAGCTACTATTTTTATTCTTCTATTTTTATTCCTTTTAGTAGCTAAAAGTAAAACCATAAGTGGGAAAATTGGGCTTTAAATGCAGACTTCCTGACTCTAGTGATGTTCAGGAGGAATGGAGGTTCTGATGTAGCTTCTTAAAAATTTTAAACCTAATATGACTTCTCAGGACCATGACCAAATCAGATTTCTTCCACTATAAAAATTAATTTGAAAATCAAGAAATTTTTTAGTGCCAAAGTATATTTCCTTGAGCTCTTTCTAGTACTGGATTAAGGTTTAGATTTTCCCATATATCCCTTTCAGAAGTGATTATAACAGTTCACTCTGCATGTTAATGTTTACTTTTTCTTCTGACTGAACCACATCAACAGAATTTTTAAAATTCCCTTTATTATTTTTATGTGTGAGTGTATTGCCTGCATGTATGTAAGTGCACCAGTGTCATGCAGTGCCCATGGAGGTCAGAAAAGGGCATCGGATTCCCTGGAACTGAAGTTATGGACTGATGTTAGCCTCTGTGTGGGTGCTGGGAATCAAACCCAGGTCATCTGTCTGCAAGAGCAGCCAGTGCTGTTAACCATTGAGCCATCTCTCCGGCCCCTCAACAGAATTTTTTTCTTCAATTCCCAGTCCCTGTTGATTTCAGCATATAATATTTACTATAGTATTCTAATAATCTATTGTCTAAATAATTCTAGATAACTACTTAATCTCAGGAACTTGAGAGTTCTAGTGAACCTAGAAAGGTGTGCTTTCCAGGCCTTGACTCAAATGTGGCTTTATCTAGGAAGCTTACAGTAATCCCTATGTAAATCCCTGACTCCACTGTGCCAGTCACTTTAAACTGCTGTATTTTTCTGTTACCTTAGATATTATTTGTTATTTGCTTATTGTTTTGTCTTCAAATCCAGGAATAAATAGAATGCCATGAGGACATGGACATTGTTTTTGTTTTGTTTATAGCTATAATTAATTGCCATGATGACAGTAATGTTGCCATTAATTGCTGATTAATACATAACAATTGTAATTAGAAAATTTTGTTAATGCTAATTATTGTTTGAATTGAGTAGCTTAGAATTCCACACATAATCGTATGTGATAATCATACTTGTTGAAAATCCATTTTAAAGTTGGAATGTTGAGCCGTGTGTTTCAGGCTATCGATGTCAATCATTCTTGCAGAAGTTCTTGTTTCCTATGAGGGTAGATTCTTATTTTCACTGCAATTTTCTCAAAATTAATATTTATTGAGTACCGAGGCCATGCCAGCAAATTGCTTTAGCACACATTTTTCTCATAGAATTCTGTTAAGAGCCATATTCCTTTCATCAGGTCAGTCTGACAAAAGGCTGGTATGACAAGATGTCAATAATGTTCTTATGTCCCATCACATAGTGTCAGGTGGGAGTTGAACCCAAGTGTGATTCAATCCCTGTGTCTACTCTCTTTATTACATTTTGAGGTCTTTCCAACCCTTTGACCATAACCCTCAGAGCAAGAAGTTTATTTTCCTACATGTCTCTCTGTGTGCAGTGTGTCAGTGCACTTGTCACCAAAGTAAATTTTACATCTGTAGAAAGTTGGGTTTTGAGTAACTTTGATCACACAAGTTGTTGACAGAGCAGAGTAGAATTAGGACTAGGGGAAAATAGTTTTATCCATGCTTTTTGTTTATTTTCTGTCTCATTCCCACTCTTTGTTTTTGTCTCCTCTTAGAATTTTAAATATAAGGAATGGCAATATACAGACAAGTGATTATTGCCAATATGTTGTTAATCATCTAAGGGAAGGTCATATATAATAAGTCTCCTCTCAGCTCTGATGTGTTGTCTTCTTGCTGTTCATCCTTCGTGTCCCTTGAGAATGCTCTGTAAAAGACCACTTGCTTTCATTGCCTGGCTGTTTGAGAAAATCCCAAGTCCCAAGGAGCTACTTGGAAGTCATCACCTGTGTGCTTCTGATTTGTTGGCTTTGTACCAAATTAGGATTTTTATTTTTTTACAGACTACATGAACACATGTACTTCTTGGGTTATATAATATTCTTTTTGTTTTTTTCCTCTTATTTTGAGGTTACGATTATGGAACATGTTCAACATAAGCATGTACCAGGGTTTGATCTCTTGCTATCTATTTCAGTCCACTTTCATTACATTCTCCCTTCTGTTCTTTCTAAGATCAAATCCAGCAGGGATCAAGCTTTGGCGGAGCAGTCTCTCGCTGCACTCACCCAGTGCGCTGCCAGCAACGATGGCAATATTTTGGCTCTTGCAGTGGATGCAGCTCGTGCAAGGTGAACATGTGGAAGTTTGGAGATTTCCAGCTACTCAAAGTTTGATTAATTTAGCTTTTTAGAGTGTATTCAAATACAAGATTGCGCCTGTAAATTCTGTGAAACCAAAGCAAGATAATGGAAACAATTATAAACTTTATTCTAGTTTTACTCAAATAGCTGTACATGTAAAACATTAAAATATTATGAGGGATAGTAATGCTTGTGTAAGTCACTAGGTCAGAACATTTGTAACTATTACAGTGAATCAATTTCATTGATTTGCAGGTTGAGATTTGATGTACTCTCGAGTGTATCATTGGTTTATGTGTTTAGACGCAGATAGCCTTTGATGGGGAGGGAAACATTTATCTGATAATTATTAAGGAAAAATTATTGTCATGCCATTGCTTTTGGATTATATTAATAATGAAGCAACCAGAAGAATAACCAGGACCCCCATCTCAGTCCTTTCCCTTTCGGCGCTAATGCTGTATTGTAAGATGAAAACAGAGGGAGGGTGAGAAGCAAGAGGGGGGAATGGAGAAAGGCCTTCGTATAGTGCTCACCTGTCTTTTACTCTGTGGGTGTCTGGGCCTCTCTAGGTGGTTTTCCCCTGTGATCTACCTGGTCTTCCAGAATTCACCACTCTTTGATAAACATGCTGAAAGATTTACTTCTCATCAATCATGCCAGTGGTACTTCTACTCCTCCAGTTTGTGTTGATAAATGGGAAATTGTTACATTGCCTTTAGGCACTTACCTCCCTGTAATTTTAAGGTCATTTTGTTATTATTTTGGTTGACAAGATGTTATCAAGAGATTATAGTTCATAAAGACATTAAGAATAACTTTTACCTAAGTATTCACAAGAAAGAAGTTTCATAACATTAACATTAAGTTTTTGACAGCCTGTTTTTACTTATTAGTAAAATATGCCTGATTGATTGTTGAGGTAGACATGTATTTCTTATAAACTTATGATGTGCTGGAGCCCCCATTTAATACTGTAGATGTACAGTTGGAGAAATCACAGATGCCATGAAGAAGGTATTTGGTGAACACAAAGCTAACGATCGCATGGTGAGTGGAGCGTATCGCCAGGAATTTGGAGAAAGTCAAGAGATAACTTCTGCTATCGAGAGGTACTATGAGATTTATGAAGCTACAATTTGATCTTTCTGTTCC
Source organism: Nannospalax galili (assembly GCF_000622305.1). Taxonomy (NCBI): domain Eukaryota; kingdom Metazoa; phylum Chordata; class Mammalia; order Rodentia; family Spalacidae; genus Nannospalax; species Nannospalax galili. Next base: position 3,620,659 of record NW_008360321.1, read on the forward strand.
CACAATCCCCTTGGATCTACTGAAGCCTCCGTTTTCTCCCTATTGGGAAAATATTGAATTGACTTTTCTATTAGTCTCTTATTGTATAAAACTAGTAAGTATTAAATATTTATATTGTACAGTTAATAATATAGTAATGTTTCATAAAATTTATTACATAATTTATGATATGTAACTGTAATTATTAATATATAGTCATGTGTACAAATACACAATATGTGAAACATTGATGTTTTGGCTAACACTGGATTGAATGCACAGTGGTGATCTCTTAGGGTTATAATGGTGCCACCCAATTCCTGTCTCCTAGTGATGAATCTGTAGCTGTAGTTATAGTGACAGGGCTCCTCACACATGTCTGTGCTGGGGCTATGAGAGAGAATGACGGCACCTCTTGTGTGCAGTGTGTAATACTTCATCCACACAGACGGCTCTCTTGATAGTTTACTGTTTTTTTTTGTATATCTTTTTATTGAATTTCTGTATATTTTGTACAAAGCAGCGTAATCATCTTTATACTCCTTCCCCAATCAGCATCCTCCCATAGCGCCCCCTCCCACCGGATTTCATGCACTCTTTCACTTATATTAAGGCCTATCAAGTTAATGTACACAGATGTCCCTTAGTGCAAGCTCATCCACTGGAGCCTCATCAGCCTATCTAGAGTCTCTCCCTTAAAGAAGATCAGGTCTCCCTCACCCAGCAGTAATCAGATGCTAATAATTTGTTAGCAACTTGCTCTTCTTTTAATTATTATTTTAGAGGATACTCTTCCCACCAATAAGAAAGGTTTTCTGCAAAATAGTGGCCTCATACAACTTTTACATACTGCAGCATAATTGCATAATCTTCTCTGGAATTTGATTTAATTTTGTGACTTTTTTCAACACTGTTGTCTGAGTAAAAGGCTATACTTCTGTCCTGGCTCCTTACTGTTGCTGTGAGAAAAACACTGACCAACTTGGGGAGGAAGGGGCTTATTTTATCTTATATCTCTCAGGTCACAGTTTATCACCTAGGGAAGTGAGGAATTCAAGCAGGAATCTGTAGCACAGACTATGGAGAGACTCTGCTTACTGGCTTGTTCCCCTGGCCTGTGCTCAGCCCACTTTCTTATACTACAACCCAGGACCATCTGCCCTGTGGTAGCACCACCCACAGTGGGCTGGGCCCTCCTACATCACTCTTAACAGTCAAGAAAGTGCCCCATAGACATGACCATAGGCAATCCAATGGAGGCAATATCTCAGTTGAGATTCCCTCTACTCAGGTATGTTCAAGTTGCCAAATGAAGCTGTTTAGCACATGCACACACACATATATACACACACATACATACACATCATAGAGCTTGGATAAGTAGTAGACTGTACTATCTAAGTTCAAGTATACCATGCAATGTTTACATAGTCACCTTGTGATATGCTTCTCTAAAGGTGTCTTGATCATAATAATAAATGAGTATATTAAATTATATCATCATATAAAGTTTCCTGTTTTATATGTATATGTATGTAAACATACATGCACATATATGATACACATACATAGTATTTACTAACTAATAAGGATGAAATTAAATATTAAGCCCAGTATTCATTTTAGGAAAGCTGATAATATTTTCAGCTCTCACCACAGCCCCCTTTGTCACGTCAGACACTTGCTTCTGTAACTGATATGGTTGCTTCACGCCCTCCAGGCACATGACTTGCAATCCCATTACTAGAGACTTTCTTATTTTTCTAAGTTTGTTCACATTGTTCAGTTGCTTGAATAATTACAAATTTTTAATTTTCCTATTTGAAAAATAAACATCTGACTGCTATCTGTGCATAAATTAAAACCGGTCTTCACAGAACTGACGGTGGGGACTATTGCCACAGCCTGGCGTGGGGATGTAGACTACTGTGGTCCTGTCTCTTGGGTATGAAAAATGGTTTCTGGGTGATTGTTGTTCTCAACTTCTATAGACTTCCTTCTAGATCCTTTGTAGTGACACTCATATACTATGGAAATGTTAAAAGAACCATGGTAAAATTCGTCAGAAGGAGCATTTTTTTCTTTTAGCAAAGTTAATGTAGTACTTTGTTATGTTATTATAAATTTGTCATTTTACACATGCAAGCATTTTGATTATACACAATTATAAGGAGCTGTGCTATAGGTAGTACTGGCTTCACTGAATGAGTTTGGTAGTGTTTCTTCCCTTTCTGTTTCATGCAGCAGTTTGAAGAGCATTGGTAAAACTTCTTTAATGGTTTGGTAGAACTTAGCAGTAAATCTTTCTGGTCCAGAACTTTTCTTTGTTGGGAGACTTTGTGCTTTGGTCTTACTGCCCCTTGTGGATCAGTGTAAGGTCTTTATTCCCTCCTAACTTAAAACTGGCAGGTCATGCACGTCTAGGAATTTATACATGTCCTCTAAATTTTCTACTTCTTTGGCATACGGGTTCTTATAGATTCTCTCCTGATTCTCAGGTTTCATGGAATTTATTGTAATATTGCCTTTTATGTTGCTTCTGCTCAAGAAGTTAGAGCATTATTGTTTTGGTCTTGTTTCATTGTGATATTCTTGGGTTTCTGAATTAAAGGTTGTGCCATCTTTTAAACTTTGTGGTAAGCAGATGGCAAACACATTTATGGCTTTAACGGCATTCCCACTATTAAAGTTATTAACAGGGTGCACATAAGCAGATAGTTGTCCTTGAAATCATTACTGTTAATAAACTGTAGTTTTTATATCCTATATCTGCACAATTAATATTTAACTATTCTTGTCTTCTCAAATATTCCCAGAGTTAATAAATTCATGGACCGTGAAGGTCGGAGACCTCGTCTTCTTGTGGCAAAAATGGGACAAGATGGCCATGACAGAGGGGCCAAAGTTATTGCTACAGGATTTGCTGACCTTGGTTTTGATGTGGACATAGGCCCTCTCTTTCAGGTATGAAAAATTAGGAGGATCGGTTTCAATATGTGTCACACTTAGAAAAAGTAGAAAAGTGATAAACAAGATGATATTTTTAAACATAAAAAATGTTCAACAAATTCATTATCTTTAAAGTGTATGCAATCCATTTACTTATGACAAAATACCATCAGTTCAGAACTAAATTTTTTATTAGGCTTTGGAAAGTAGAGATTACTTCAAGATTTTATTGTATTCTTTGGGAGTTGACTGATATTTTGTGGTCCTTAAAGCTTTACCTTGAAGAATCCTTGGGGAAGTTATTTTTTATTTTAACGTGGACCTGATTAGTACATTCTGGTGCTGGAAGCAAGAGTAATGTTGCTGTTGTTTGTGGCAGCAGTTCTGGTGCTACTTACTATAGTAAGAATGGGGAAGCAGGTCGGGACTGTCATGTTGGTTTCCAGTAAGACTCCTAGGGTGTTGACTCCAGTAGCTCAGTGCTCCGCAGCACATTTGGCCGCTCTTACCAGTGATGCACAATATCAGATAATGGTTTGTCTCTTTGCTTTCTGCTTGTTTAGACTCCCCGTGAAGTGGCCCAGCAGGCCGTGGATGCAGATGTGCATGCTGTGGGTGTGAGCACACTTGCTGCTGGTCACAAAACCCTTGTTCCTGAGCTTATCAAAGAACTTACTGCCCTGGGACGGCCAGATATCCTTGTCATGTGTGGGGGAGTGATACCACCACAGGTACTTTCCTCTTGATATTTTTACACACACACACACACACACACACACACACACACACACTCACACACTGTTGTCTAGAAGAGTTTTCCTGGGGATGATGAGACACACACCTCTCACTCCAGGTAGGGAACCCACCACAGACCAAACTAAAGATTCTAGCAAAATCTGACTTTGTGAATCAGTGAGTTTTTGTTGGGGTTGCTGAAAAAAGTGTGGGTGAGGGAGTACCCACAGGAGGGATTACTCACAGATTACTCAAAGGCAGTGGCATCACCAAAAAGCCCATCCCAACCTGGGAGATGGCTCAGGAAAGCTGCATTTCCGGAGTTCTCTACAGTACTTATTGGGAGCTTGATGTGTCCAGGAAATCTCCCCTTGCAGCTCTGCCGCGCATCCTCCTCTTCCATCCCTCCTAGTTCTTGCAAGTTTCAGCTCTCCTAGAGTGAAGGTCGCTTACTTTCCGAGTCTCAGGACCCTCCTCTCTCCTTCCCTGAAGGAATGTTTCAATTCGGAGGAAATGACCTTGCAACACACATAAAAGTACAAATATGTGAGGCCGTAAGATTGATGATATGTGGGACCAGTGTGTGTGTGTGTGTGTGTGTGTATAGGCATGTGTTTGTGTGTATATTTATATTTATGTATTCTGTATAGATATTTTTTATAGCATATATAATATATTTGTAAAGATAAATGTGTCATCAATATAGTGCCAAATTATATCTTAATGATTTCACCAAGTGAATTCTACACACAATGGGCAATATTATTTTCTGTTAAGTTTATTATATAGGATTAGATTTAACCATTTACAAAGATTCTATAAGTACACTACCTCCTTGCAAGCCAGGAACTTATACCTTAATTCTTATTTGGTGAACAATGTTATAGAAGGACTGGGATAAGAGTAATAAACTTCACAACTAGACCAGAGAGGAATGATGTAAATACAGTGAATGTGTCAAACCCTACACGGAGATTCAGTGAGGATTCTTTTTCCTGGAATTAGAATGAGGCCTTTAGGTAGATTGCACCTGTTGGAGAGGCACTGTCTTGTACCTTTCTTCCATGAGCCCATCCCTAAATGTTGCCCTACCTCAGACCTATCTTAGTTACTTTACTATTTAAGCTGTGATTAAAACATAGTTTTTCTGGAACTAAAAATACCTTAATGCCAGAGAAGGAATCTTCTTGTCCTAAATACTATAGACTGAATGGGAGAGGAGGTAAATACTTGAGCAATACTGTGAGTTCCCTTAGGAAAGAAGAAATGGATGATGATAAGTAGCAATCAATGATGTCAGTTAACTATTAATGAGGTAAGAGGACACCACCTATGTATTATATTACTGTTGGGGTAGAATAATTACCTAAAATACAGAAAGGGTCTATTTCCAGTATGGTTTCCCATAATAGCTACTTTTCCTTCTTTCTGAGATTGGAAAAAAAAAAAAAAAAAAAAGAACTATGTAGGAGGCTGTTCACAGTAAATGATTTATAAATGCCACAAAAACCTCAGCACAGTAGCCCAAATTGCAGCAAAGTATGTTTTTTGTTTCTAGCTCTGCAATTTTTATTCCTCTATTACAACTCAGAAAATAGAGTAGTGAATTTATATACTGTTAAGAAATGAGAAAATACATATGTATGTGGCTATGAGATTGGTGATAATGTGGGACATGAAAGAAGAAGAAGCAGCTTTGAAACAGGCCCGAGGGCCCCAAGTCGTCTACTAGATTCCACTTCTCAAAGTTTCTCCTTTTCCCTTGGTGCATAGCACTGGGTCCAAGCCTTTAATGCTTTGAGGGACACTTATCAAACCATAGCTTGTTGACCATATGAAGTGCTGTTCTCTTTCAATTCAAAGTCTCTTAGTCTTTAAATTAGAAGATATTAACATACAGTGTTGAATCAAGCAGCTGCAGTCCTTAGCAATGTACAGCTTACAGCTTCTGCAATTTGATTAAATATGGTCCATCTTCACTCATGTTTCACTCAACGAGGATTGTCCAGCCCTCTGAATCACTGTCCTCAAGTGAGTTTAGCTAGCTGACTAAGGACACGGTGCCTGCTCACAATGTGAAGCAGGGTTTTCTTGGCCTGGCCTGTGGACAACATCATAAAATAACATTTATTTGGAAGTGCTTCCAAATTAATACCTACTTGCAAAAATAAAAATAGTACAAATAACATCCCTTTGTTATAGTATGCCCTTTGTCCGTATTCAGGAATTGCTAACATTTTACCTACTCACCAAGGTACATTTTATGAAACTATGTATAAGGCATAGGCAAGTCAAAACCTCCTTTTTTAGTTATAGATTTTCATAGTTCTCTCCAAGCTAAATACTGCATTCCAAATCCATAACTCAGGGGTCAGGATAATGCTGTGGTTCGTAACATTATTAGGAAAAGGAAAGGCTGCAACTTGCAAACGGTTGTTATCAGATGCTTCCATTTCCTTAGGCACTCTTAAAGGGTACAGTACCTGCTCCTCAGACAGTGACGTGTTTTGAGTGCTTTTGTAGGTCAAATTTTGAGGATACACAGATGATTGGACACAATCTCTACTTTCATAAATTTAGACAAGGACACAGGTTCAGTAAGATGTGTTAAATACCACTGCAGAATTCTAGTATTGTAGGAATATTACAAAGGTAGGAAAGAGTATTTGGAAGCTAATTAGTATACTTTGTAACTTACCAGCTAATTTTGATCATTTGAGAATAGCAAGAAAAGAGTGTTGCAACAGTTAAACACAAACTAGACCATCTGTCCTGTGTGATAAGGATCAAGGCCTCCAAGCACATCCTAAATTTGATATTATAGCTGAATATGTTCTGATGTTAGCACAGCCTAAAGCCTGAGGATGTATTTGTGCCCTGGGAATCCTCATAGCAAAACTTTGACTGTCATTAAAGTTAACCAACAAAATACAGCAATGGAATGGGTGGGAAAGCAAAAACAAAACTGGTGTTTATTCATAGAAAATCAATTGATCATGAGGCCATATTCAAAGTACCCCTAGTCACTCATGACAGACACATACCTAGGAGGAAATAGACTTTTAAACTCAAAGCCATCTCATATTTAAAACAAATAATGACAGTGAAGATTTAGGTGAGAGAAAATGATGTTTTAAAGCTCAGAAGTTCCTAGTAGGTCCTTACAGCTTCTTATCACAAATATGTGGCCGACTATTTTTTTTCTTTGACTTAAGGTCTGAAGATGGTGCTACTGATTATTATTAGCTGCCTCAGTCAAGGAAAATTGATTGAGTGATTGATTGATTGATTGATTGATTGATTGATTGATTGATTTAGAGACAGGGTCTCCCTGTAGCTTCTGTTGGCCTGGAACTCACTATATAGACTAGGCTGGCCTTAATCTCACAGAGATCTTCCTGCCTCTGCCTCCCGAGGGAGGGTTAAAGGCTTGCACCACCATGCCTGATTCAAGGAAGAATTTTTTAACACCACATGCCAACAGTGTTAACAGTTGAGAAAGTTTGGGCCATTAGTGATGAAGAGGAAAAGAAAAGATTCATTTTTTTGTGTGTGTTATTTCTTTGAAATAGTAAATAATGTATGCTTATTAACTAAATAATTTCTTTCAACAGGATTATGAATTTCTATATGAAGTTGGTGTTTCCAATGTATTTGGTCCTGGAACTCGAATTCCCAAGGCTGCCATTCAAGTGCTCCAGGATATTGAGAAGTGTTTGGCAAAGAAGCAGCAGTCTATGTAACATCTGAATTTTGTTTAGTCCTTTCTGAAAATCTTCTTTTAGTTATGACCAAAGAAGACAGTAAAGCTGTGTCTTCAGTTTAATTCCAGCACTTGCTAATCTGTTTTCCTTGAAAGCCGCACATTAAAATATCTGGAGTGTAGTCATGCTAAGAAGTATATATATACAGATTGACTTTAAAAATAAAAATCTTTGAAAATTATCTACAATAATTGTCAAACGTTTTTTAAGAAATCATGATACATTGCTTAGAAATAATTCTAATAATCCAATTACTTTTCAGTAATTAAACTTTACCTATGAAAATTTGACTATTTCCTTTAATTTCGTATTACATTGATTTGAATACTAGAAAATCAAGTTCATGTACTAATAAAAATAATAACATTTAAACATTTTACTATTTGTTCCCAAAGATTCCAAAGGAAATTTCATTCTATCTAATGTTTCTTATTGTCTTCTTTTTGGCTCAAAAATGAGTGTGTTTTCATAGATAATCTGTCCCATCGTCACCAAATCTTACAAAATGAGAAAGGATGAGGAAAGGCAGCTACTGCCCTCATGCCTTCCTGATGGGAACAATTGGAATCACACTAGAAGTGTCTAGTGATAGTTATAAAGCACATTTGAAATATAGCACAGACACTTGAACTTAGGTTTCTGAGTCACAGGGCAGCGTGGTCACCTGCTTAAATATTCAGAGCTGCGTCTTAGTCACAGCTTTCATCTTTGATCAAAGATTTGTCTTAAGATTTGTGAAAACAAGATAGATTCCTATGCTGGGTGGCATAGAGCACGGATCTTAGTTTGCTTCAGGTATTTACAGATTAATGAATGGATTCATGAGAAACAGCACACACATGCATCCATACCACAGAACTGAAGGAACAACGAAACTTGCATCAGTTAGCATTTAGCAAGAGAATCGGTAGGTTAAGTTGTGTGATTTATAATTATTAGGAGCAACTAGCCTACACCGTTATGAATTCCTGAAACCCACAGAAGAACACAAGGAGGCTGTTGCTGTTAGGCACAGGCTGAGGCTTGCTCTTTGTAGGTAGACGGGAAGGAAGCTACAGAGTCTGGGAGAGTAGCTTCAGATTCAGCTACTATTTGGAGTCTGTACAGAGAAAAGCTTCTGGCCTTCTTTCAGAGGCTTCTCTGATTAGGTCAAGTGGTCCCATTCAGGATAACCTCTCGTTTGATTAAAGCTGACCGAGGAGCAACTTTACTTATAGCTACAGAATTCCTTCTCAGCATTATCTAAAGATTCAGGTTTCGGGGCTGGAGAGATGGCTCAACGGTTTAGAGCACTGACTGCTCTTGCAGAGGACCCGGGTTCGATTCCCAGCACCCACATGGCAGCTCCGAACCGTCCTTAACTCCAGTTCCAGGGGAATCCAAAACCCTCTTCTGATCTGCAGCATTGCACGACATGGGTGCACTCACATACGTGCAGGCAATACACTCATACACATAAAATAAAATAAATCAAAGATCCTCTTGTTAAAAAAAAAAAGGAAGATTCAGGTTTGGTTAACTTGGAGTGTGTGTGTGTTTATACCATAGAACAAACTCTTCTCACCTTCCTGATCTCAAAAGAGACTATCCCTGAAACCCAACTAGAGATATATTAGTATTAGCAGTTATGCCATGTTGTCATGTTTCTGTATGAATCAGACTCATATCTACCCATGTTTGCTCTCCAACATGCGTGAAGTAGCCCCACATGTAGAAACAACATGCATATATTTGGTAGTACGAAATTTGAGGAGGAATGATTTTGATCCTGATTCAAACATATCTCAAAGACCTCTGGGGATATACTTTCTTAAAAGTAGTCATTAAAAATGCTATTATTCTCAGTTTCTTTTATGTAACTAAAAAACCTACAACAACTAGGATTTGTTAAGTGTAAGAAAGTAAGGTTAGATCCAGCCTCTGCTCCAGCCCTCACTGACACCGACAGGTACCCTATGGGGACATTTTCTGTGAGTCCCTAGCTAAAAGACATGCTTGCTTTCCACCTCCTTCCCTGCCTCCTGCCTGGGAATCAGAGCTTGGCTGAAGGCTCTTGCTGTGAAAACTCCCCCATCCTCAGAAAGGTTTAAGAACAGATTTCCCCTTCTACCATGTGGTCTGTCTCAGAGCCCCACCATACTGTGTGTCTCTGGCACTGGGGCCTGAACTCTCCTCAGATCCTCCACCGTGCTGTTGCCTCTTTGTGTGTCTGTCCATGACATCAATAACTCTTCTAATAAACTCCTTACTCCCCAGTAATTTGTCTCAGTGTCCCCTTGAACATGCCCTCCACCCCCCATCCAAAACCTAAGTAAGTATGTGAAGTATTTTGGAAATTGTGATACCCAATAGTCATTTTACACAGAATAGGCACAACTATCCCTTTTTTTGTCCTGGCACGAAATTAGCTTAACAAGCAGATAAGTTCCATTCTTTCTAACCATTTAAGTTTCATTAGGGTGAGCCAAGAATAGTTTGTATACATTGATGGGGTACCCTGTGATGATTAGTACACAGTTATTTCATGGTTTTAATAAAGTTATTAAAGGATTGATCTTCCAAATATATGAAGAATTTCCACAGCTCAGTAACAAAGCAAATAATGGATATTCCAACTAAAAAGTGAGCAGAGAAGTTGGGAGGGTAGGAGTAGGGGTGGGATAGATCTGGGGTGGGTCTAGGAGGAGTTAGGAGAGGAATGGGGGTGAATATGATAAAAACATGCATATATGAAATTCTCAGTGAGTTAATAAAATCATTTTAAAGTAGTCAAAGGGCTTGAACAGACATTTCTCTAAGAAATCGTGTAGAAGCACATGGTATTCACCATCACTACTTATCAATCAGGCAGATGTAAATCAATATCAAAATGGGGTTTCCATTCACTCCTATTACAAAAGCTATCATGTAGTTTAAGATATGGAAATGAAAAAAATGGCTAGGGGGTGGGGGACCAGAGAAATGGTTCAGTGGTTAAGAGCACTGGCTGCTCTTGCAGTGGACCAGGATTTGATTCCCAGCACCCACATGGCTGCTAACAACAGTAATCCCAGTTCCAGGAGATCCTATGCAGGCGATACACTCATACATAAAAATAAAATGTTTGAAAAAGAAAAAAATAATGGCTAGGATGTGGAGAAATTGATGCCTTGGAATCACCTGTAGGAATTTCCTGTGTTTCATCTGCTGTGGAAAACAATGTAAGTCTTGCAGAAAATCAAAATTTAGCAATTCCACTTCTGGGTATAAAGGTTTGTTTCCTTCACCTTTTAAAAAGGTGAATGCGAAGTTTCAGACACTAGTTTTGTTTTTGTTTCTTTAAATGATCAAAGTACATTTTCATTATGTATTTTTTAATTGATTTTCTTGTGTGTATTTCATACAGAATATCCCCAAAAATCTTATTCATCTTTATATGTGCATCCCAAATGACACCCTCTCATAGGCCACCCCCCCAACTGGAGCCCATGGACTCCGTACGGCCACTGTGTTGTCAGCACCCCCAGCCATTACCCAGTGGTAGTCCATCTGCTGAATCTAATCAGCCTATCTAGAGTTCCTTGTTTTAGGAAGATCAGCTCTTCCTCATCTAGTAGCAATCACTTGCCAACATTACTTTAGATAAAATTGGGGTCTGCTGTCATTTTCCCAGTTCTTTACTGGGTTACTGTCTGGGAGTCTCTTGGGCCACCCTGGCCAGCAACTCAAAGGAAGGTACCTCCTGTCTGGCATTGTTTCTTGTTATGTAGCCTTTAGCTATACACATGAATTCTTAAAGAATTATACTGATCCCTTAAATCTTTGGTTATACTTTCCTTTCGGGTGTTTAAGACCATACAGTTGGCCCAGATAAACCAATTAATTTTTACTCTTAAGGTCTTTTGAGGACTTGTTCCTCAGGGGTCACATGGGCTTGGGAGGAGTCTCCTTGATCAAGAGGACAGGTGACTCACCACAGTTATAGGACATTTTGAGAGATTCTCCATAGTCCCCTGGAACTTAGTCAAACTTGGAGGGCAAGGAGCAAAAGCTGTTCTTTAAGTCCCTCTGACAAGATTAGTATAGGCCTCAAAATATGGCTCTTAAACATCCAAGAAGGTTAGTTCCACCAGATACCAGTTATTATGTACTGTGTGTTTCCCCCAATTCATATTTTAATCTTATCAACGTGATAGCATCTGGAAGTTAGATATGGGAATCATTGTCAGGCTTGATGATGGAATTGGTGTCTTTATAAAAAGACACCAGAGAGTCTGATCCTGGTCCCCATTTCCTGTTACATAGGGATATATGAAGAAGGCAGCAGCCATCTTCAATATATTCATCCATGGAGACTGAATCATCTGACATGTTGATCTTTGACTTCACCATTACCCAAATTGAAAATTAAACATATTTTTTAGGTTATCTAGTCCAAGAATGTTAGCATTTTGACATATTAAGACTCCAATGTTCAGAATGACTTTATTTGTAGAAGTTACAAGGCAGAAAAAAGAATCCAAGTATTTACTGACAGGCAAATGGTCGAACAAAATGTGATATATAATGAAATATCCCTCCTAAAATATTAACACATGTTACAATATGGATGAACCTGGAAAACATTTTGCTAAGTGAAATAAGCAAGTCTCAAAGAGACAGGCATTCTATGCTTCTACTTAGGTGAGATTCTTAGAGTACTTAGGTTTATGGAGATGGAGAATGGAGTGTTGGTTATTTGCAGCTGGACAGAAAATGAAACTGGGAATAAATGAGTGGGTACAGTGTTTCAGTATGGAAGGATCAGACATTTCTGAAGATGAGCGGAGGTGGTTGAAAACAATGCCGGGCATAGAAGGCTCCATCTAAAAATGATTGAAGCCATCAGTTTTATGTCTTGCATACTTTACCATGCCAGACAATGTCTGGCATATGGTTAAGGCCTTATAGCTCAAGTGTAAACAATTGTTAATATTTTTAGTGCATTAATCTTAGTGTATTTTGAAAAATGAATGGATAGCAAGGTATGAATCACAGAAGATCGGGAGGGACTAGTTAAAGGATTTGAATTTTTATTCTGAAAGCCGCAGAGTGTAGGAGGCTAGGAGTGAGACCAACAGCGCAGGCGCACCCTGCTTCCTGTTGTTGAGCAGGAAGGTGCTGACAGGAAATCTGCACCAGCAGTAAGAAACCAACAACATATCCACAGCTTCAAGAGAAGGAGCCAACGGGACAAAAGGGACCAATGGGAGGAGGGAAGGGGGTATAAAGGAGACGCTTGTGTTCACAATAAACGAGCTCCCTTGCACATTGCCTAGAGAGTGTCCTGGGAGTCTGTGTCGTTGACTTTGTGCCTACTTATCCCCTGACCCGGTGGGGAGGAGGTCAAAGGGACCCTGGCTGCAACAGCGGAGTATCACATAAGAATTTTAACCTCATGAATATTGAGAAGATTCTTACTTAGAGCATAGCAGCTGTGGGTAAGCTGCTCTTTATGGGAGCAAGAGAGGAGATAAGAGTTAACAGGGTATTGTGGAGATGTAGTAGAGAAATTCTAAGTATGAAAGGTAATCTGCTTGGGGACTACTCAGAGATGGCAGCGAAAAAGAGGACCTGGTCATACTTTGGAAGATCGACTTGTAGAAAGTGATTTTATCTTTTAAATGTCTGTGGCTTTTTGGAATTTGCTGTGTGGAATCTGCTGTTTCCCATGACCTAATTTGGTATTCTCCTGAGGACTTCTTAAAAAAAAAAAAAAAAAAAAAAACCCAGTTCTCTTTTATTTATTCTTAAACAATGTAAAAATATAAAAATGTATCTTGTTCATACCCACTCCCAAATCCCCCTCAGCTCTTTCCAGGCATTCCCAACACACCTTCCTCTCCCTTCACGTCCTCTATTGATATACAGTGATTTCATGATTGGATACACAGATATAGTGTTGAAATCAAGAAAATTAAAATTCTAGCATTTTCTGAATCAATACTAGAACTTGGTATGTCTTTCTGGCTTTAGGAACCCACTAAGATAATGTCTTTAAAAGTAGCTTAGATTTATTTACTCATTTGTCCACGTGTGCAAACGCAAAGGTGCACGTGTGGAGGTTAGAGAATAAGGATAACTTGTGGGAGCCGGTATTCTCCTTCCGCTATGTGGCTACCGGGGATGATCGAACTCAGGTCATCGGGTTTAGCAGCAAGTGCTCTTACCTACTAATCCAATTTGCCCATCCTAAATATCTTCCTGGGACACTGAAGATATCAAAATCGTTCCTTGCAATGTAGCAGACATGTAAACATTACCTAAATATTTTAGTGTGGTTATAGAAATTTGAGTTGGAAAGATCCTTTCTGAGCAAAGCCTGCATTGAAATAGGATGCATAACGTGACGGGAATCATAAGGAGATTGGTCAATTACTTCTTTTTTTCCCATTTCAGGAGTGAGAATTCATACATTGGGGTGGGATGGGGCTAATTTTAAACAGGTCCACACTCTCCACAGGCAGAATTATGCCTTATGCTAGTACCACTTTCCACAAGTAGCCTTAAATTCTCATACAATTCATATTAGTTAACAACTTAATTCCATGAAATGGATCTCATTAAAGCATGTATATAAACTATAAATATCTACTCATGTGGAATATGTTTATTATACCAGTGATATTTTTAACAGGAAAATGTTTGTTAATAAAGTATTTTTATAAATATTTTTATTTTATGTATATGAGTGTTTTGCCTACATGTATGTAGGTGTGTTCATGCTGTGCATTGCCCGCATAGGTTAAAATAGGGCTTTGAATCCCCCAGAACTAGAATTATGGATGGTTGTTAGCTACCACGGGGGTGCTGGGAATCGAACCCAGGTCCTCTGCAAAAGCAGCCAGGGCTCTTAACTGCTAAACTGTCTTTCTAGCTCCAATATTCTTGTATGTTATGTTTATCACTATGAAAGATGCTCTTGGTATTAAAACTACTTTCAAAGAAGAATCTTTTTTTCACTATTTTTATTTTGTGTGTGAGTGTATTGCCTGCATGTATGTAAGTGCACCCATGTTGTACAATGCCCATGGAGGTCAGAAGAAGGTATCAGATCCCCTGGAACTGGAGTAACAGACAGTTAGCTGCAATATGGGTGCTGGGAATTGAACCCGGGTTCTCTGCAAAAGCAATCTGTACTCTTAACCACTGAGCCATTTCTCTAGCCCCATTTTAATTTAATTAATTAATTAATTAATCAGTTAATTTATTATTTAATTTGGTCTTCTTGAGACAGTTTCTCCCTGCTGTCCCAGCTGTCCCGCAACTCACTATGTAGACCAGGCTGGCCTTGAACTCACAGAGATCCACCTGCCTCTGCCTCTTGAGTGCTGGAACTAAAGGTTTGGACCACCATGCTCGGCTCCATTTTTATTTTTTAACTGGGAATGGTGGTATTGCTTTTTTTTTTTTTTTTTTCCCCATCCTTAGGGTCTCCTTTAATGTTTTTTTCTTTCTTACCTGTAGATGTCACTCTAAGTTCAGAATTACTGTTTCCCTGTTTGAAACGTTCATCTTAGAGCATCCACAGACTCAGGAAAGCATGCTGAGAAAAAGCATGTCTGTTTAATAACCCATTTAGATGTTCCTAACATCATCCTTTGTGATTGTGTTCTGTAGTTGATAAATCTAAATGTTGGTAATTGCTCTGAGTTGTTCTGCACATGGTTGGTAAGATATCAGTTTATTACCAGTGCAACTAAGATAAGATTAATAATGAATTTTGTGCTGTAAACCCATCACTACTCACATTGATTCATTTTGTTACTAGTTCTTCCTGACCCGTGCCCTCTCATTCCATACAGCTTATTGTGCTGACCTGTCACTATTTAGTATGAAATCCAGCTCTAAGACACAGTGTTTGTTATACCCACTAAACACAGTAAACGGGTACCCCGCAGTCCTTAAAAAGGAAAATACATAAATTATTAACTTATTTCAGGATTATTCTAAACTTTTTTAAAATTATGAGAGAACAGGTAAAATATTATTAAAATAAATGTTATATTTTATTATAATGCATTTTCCTTTGACTAGTATTTGTTTACATTTTTAAAAATTTTACTTTTTTAAACTTATTATTATTATTATTATTATTATTATTGTTATTTTGGTATTTTTGAGACAGGGTCCCCCTGTAGCCCCAGCTGTCCTGGAACTCACTATGAAGACCAGGCTGGCCTTGAACTCACAGAGATCTGCCTGCCGCTGCCTCTCGAGTGCTGGGAATAAAGGCATGCACCACCATGCCCGGCCTTATTATTTTTATTTTATGTGTACGCGTGTGTTGTCTGCATGTAGGTAAGTGCACCAGTGTCATGCAATGCCCTCAGAGGTCAGAAGCAGCTATCAGATCCCCTGGGACTGGAGTTAGGACAGTTGTTAGCTGCCATGTAGGAGCTGGGATTCAAACCCTGGTCTTCTGCATGAAGAATCAGTGTTCTTAACCGCTAAGCCATCTCTCCAGCCCCTTGACTAGTATTTGTTAAGATGTACTACTCTTTAGTAGACTCCAACCATGACCTTTTCTTTATTTCCTTTCCTTTTTCCCACTCCTACAAATCCTAGCTTTATGTTGCTGCTCATTTCTTCTTTCTATATTAAGCTCTACTTGGAGTTACTTACAGAGGTACAAGAGCAGAGTGGTGTGATGCTTTTGTCAAGTTTCATGAACTGTCCTTACCTGACTTCGTGCATTCCATCTTATTGTCCCCTTAGCACTGTCAGTCTTCTCAGACCATATGGTCATCAGAACAGTATTAGTGACAATTTTCTGCTGGAGAGAATAAGTCATTATCTAGACATTAAGAATTGAAGGACACAAAGCAGATGGCTCTGTCTCCAACATGTTCTCTCTGATTTAAGCCATTAGTGCTTCTAAAACTATTCTCTAAGATTGTAAATAAATACACCTGAGAAAAAGCTGAATACTGAGGTTATTTTAGTTTAATTCTTAAAACAATAGGAGAGTCATTGCCAATTGCAGAAATATTGTGCGTTAATTCCAGAAAAAGGCAGCATTCACTCACCTAGTGGTGTAGACCTGTTTGTTGCCATTTTACTTTCTCTTTAAGTCTTTTAAAATATTTTATTATTTTTATTTTACGTGTATGAATGTATAGCCCACATATATGTAAGTGCACCCGTGTCTTGCAATATCCATGGAGGTCAGAAAAGGGACGGTTATTAGCCACCATGTTGGTGCTGGGAATCAAACCCTGGTTCTCAGGAAGAGCATCAAGTGCTCTTAGCCACTGAGCCATCTCTCCAGCCTCTCTTTAAGCTTTTTAAAACACAGTATCTCAGTATGCAGCCCAAACTTGCTTCAATCTAGCAAGCCTCCCACCTCAGCTTCCTGACTGTTCAGATTTAAGACTACAAGCACGTGGTATACCTGGGCTAGCACATCCTGTATCAATCTCTATAAACTAAATTAGCTGTCGAAAGAGCATCCACTTGGGTACTAGAATGGTCACTGTTCTAGTTCTACCTCAGCCTCCTAATAGATTTTTGATTTGGGGTAAATCATTGACTTGAGCCTCAATTTTCTTACTACTTGATTATTTTCCTTAAATATTCTTTATATGAATGTGTGCCTCAGACAGAGTCAACTGAATACATGTTAGTTTTACCTCCCTTAGAGAGAGATGGACAACAAATCTGTGGGTTATACACAAAAGACAATTTTTCAGTCAGTTAAAATAGAAAGGAAAACAAAATCAGATTTTTAATTTTACACTGATTACTAAAGATCTCAGAGAACACCAGTACATAGGACATGATATTTACTTAAGCAGTTTCAGAGGTGTGGATTTGGAATACACAAAAGTCTACAGCAGTACATTCAAAGTTAGTTTTGCAAATGGGTTTGATTTGAGTCACCTTGTCAGTTTTGAAACAATGTCATAAATATAAATGACAGGAAAGGCAATGGGCTTGCCACTTTGCTAGCTTCCACAAAACCTAATTTTCTATGCAATCCTGGTGCATTAAAAAATAAAATTTAACATGAGTTGAAGGGTGTTTCCAGATGGCCTTTTATTAGCTGCAGAGGAGAATGCTGCTTAAGCCTCCTTCAGCAGCGCAAATCAGCAGCAATGCTCACTGTGCCCTGAGCTCTTATTGCTGCACAGCTAGCTAAATGACACTTGGAGGACAAGTCCTTGAAATATTTGTTCACATGACCACAGATCTGGATTTGCCCTATTTCCTAGAATGTCAGACAATGACAATGAATCCTGTCTTTTCGTTATTGTTGCTAGGAATTCTCTGATGAAATTTCCGCTGAGTGAAATATAACAAAGAAAATATTTGAGGGGGACAAAAAGGAATTATTGCCTAAGGGTTTATTAATCTGAACTCATCCCTTTTGTTTGGGACTAGAAGTTATATTACAAAAGCAACTTAATCGTATCAAAAAAGTTACTGAAGATAGATTAACTCTTTTGCAACTGTCATAAGGAAAAATCTTTGTCTACTTTCCATGACTTTCTTTGTCCTTTCTAAAGCTTCTCTACCTTTTTGGTTACACCACTTTCATAGTACTCTTCCGCAAGCAAATCCATTTAGAACTGCAGAGAAGTTCAGATTAAAGGAGAAGAAAACTGCAAAGATAAAGAAGACTCAGGGTTTAATAGATATTTTTGGCTGAGCTCTGAAATGATCCTGGATCCTGGCAGTCACAGAGTATATGCAGTCCTGGTTATGACAAGCCTTGATATGGATAGGAGGAATTCTGGATCAACCAAGGAAAAACTGCCTAATTGAAGGAAGCCAAGGACTACCTCATCTGCTAATTACTGTCCTCCAAAAGACCTGCATGGGGCCATGAAAGGGCTTAGCTAACTCAGACTCTAGCACAAAGAACTTGGAGAATAAGAAAATGGCAAACTGGCTAACATTCACCCTGACTAATTAATGTTCTTGTCAAATATTCTGGGCACCAAAATTGTTCTGGAATAATAGAATCAATTTCCATTATCAGTGAGCATTTCAAGTGGAAGGAGGAGGATGAATAAAATACTGTGTACACTATGATGAAGTTCTCAGTTGAAATGAAAGGGTGTGGGTGACAGGGAGGAAGAACTGGAGCAGAAGAAAGACAAGTGACACTTGCCCAGCCTGCCCTGGCCATTTAAACTTTATCACAATCTTCTCAAGGAGAATGAGTCATAATTCCTACATATAAGGAGAAATGAGGTTCAGGGTACTCAAATGACTTTTCTGCCAAGTAGTGCAGTCATGGGCTGAAATCAGCATCATGGCAGGATCTGCTCCATTTCCAGAAATGGCTGCTTCATTCTTCCGCTGCATCCATCTTCTCTTGAAGAGCTACTGAGGGCCTCATCCAGGCTGTGTTAGCAGGAGCCTCTTAGTCAACGGAGAGTTCTAACCTGTCAATTGAGGACTGTTCTAAGCTGTTGTCCATTCTGGTCTGCTTTAAATGACCCATGGGCTAAAAGCCTCTTATCAAAAACTAGATGCACACTTAAAGGCAAAAGAATCAAATGTTTATTCCCTGATTCAGTTGTCTTAAGGAAACTGGAGGTAAATCATCAGGATATAAGGGAAGAGGAGAATCTCAGAGAATCAACTGAGACACAGTGAAGAAGGCCCCAATATTTTGAATATCCTTAGATGACAAAAATTCTGCATTTATTCAGGAAGATGAGGTTTAATTTCTAAAATATCAGATCAACTTAAGGTGCTCAAATGGGTCTAGCACAGAGAATACCCATGTATTACGCATTACCAGCCCATATGACCTTCTCCCTTAGTTGACTGACTCCATCCCCTCCTATATATCTGGGAAAACTGACACTGAAAAGGTGAAGTGACGTCCTATAGCTTCAAGTCAAGCTGTGTTGAAGCAATGGCTGTATCCAAATTATATATATACACATACATATATATATATATCCAGCAGTAATTGTAGAAACAGGACAAAGAATCAGCAATTTCTGTGTACCCCAGTGCTAGCACTCACCCCCCCATGACTCCTGTCCTGGCATTCACTCTGTCCTGACCCCAGCCTTCCATTTCAGCCATGTTACCTGGTTTCCAACAAGCCTTGACACAGCCCTTGAGGGTCAGTCATTGCTTAGGTTACAGATACATTACTTTTCAACTTAGTCATGTGACTTATAATCATACATTTTATAAGACGCAAAAATATGGAAATGTACAGGGCAAGATTGAAGAGTCTTCATCCACTATGAAATGTTATATGTGTTTTCTTTATGTATTTTAAGGTTTCATATTATTTTACATAAATGTGGAAATCATGTATAATTTTATGAATTATCTTTTTAAAGAAGTTTAATGTTTGGACTAGGCAGCTCAGTAGGTAAAGTGCATGCCCCCAGCATGCATTGAGTTTGAATCTTCAAACTGCATAAAAAGCTGGGTGTGGCTACCTGCATCCATTACCTCAGTGCTGAGGCAGAGACAGGCAGATTCAGGAGCTCACTGGCCAGTTCTTGTAACTGAAGCTTCTAAGTGCAAGTTCAATGAGGGACCATGTCTCAGAAAATATGGTGGAGAGTGATGGAGGACTAAACCTGATGCAGACCTCTGCCTTCCACATGTTGAATACAAGGGCAAGTGGGCCCTCAACACATAAATACACATGTTCATAAAGAGAAGAAGAAAACAAAGTTTAATATTTTGTTAGTTTTTATGAGCCTCTGTGATATTTTAGAACTATAATTATATAACAATTCTGTTGATAAATATTTGGGTTGCTTCAATATGCAAATTGATTCCTAGGATTGGAACTGTGAGTTTGATGCTATTTAGCATTAATATTAATTCTTTTATTAAGCAATAAAAGGAATCTCCTCTCAGTGTGCTAAAATTGAAAAGAAACTTGAGGGTATGTCACACCTAATATGTCAGGCATTTTTCTGTAAGACAGTAAGGGGGCCTAACCTCAGGTGAGTAGTGAGCAGGTCCTATCCTTTTGAGCTTTCCCTCAGATGCTGTTATCTGTGTCCACCTCTCCCAAGATAGGTAGTCTCTACCGTTGAGACCTTTGAAGTACAATAAAACTTCACTTACAGAGATCTGAAAAACCAGAGCAAGTAACGTTAAGTGTTAATATCACTAAAATAACTAGGTAGTATTAAGTATTCCTTAATATTGCCTGAGCTAGAAAAAGAAAGGCGCATCCTTGGAAATGCCTTTCAGTTTGTGATTTGCCTTTGGGTTCTGAAATTTTTATTTCCCATTTTCCAGAAACAGTATAGAAACCAATCTGAAAACACAAAATAATAATCTTGATATTTGTCAAGAATTTCACAAAAGATCAAGAATGCTAACTTGTGATATTTTGAGTTTGTGCTGGAGTTTTTATTTTGTAACAGAGGCCAAAGCTTTGAAATTAGAGCTTCATTCTGAAGGAAAATCAAGGCGAGAGACTCACTTTCAAGTGGATCTGTAGAACTGCCTACAGAGGCTGAGCCCAGCTCCCCCAGCAGCCTCCACCTGGGCTCTCAAAGCGATGGATGCTCCTCTCCACCTGGGCTCTCAAAGCGATGGATGCTCCTCTCCTCGTTCAATCCCTTTTATCACCCTGCTTTGTGTGCTCTGTTTTATGGAATTCTTATTTACCCCCTTTAGGGGTATTAACTAATGTCTGGGTCACTTAATTTCAGGACACGATTAGGACTTTAGGATGATGCAGACACATGAGAGGATAAAAGATACAGTGATGTTTTAGAAAATGTTCCCTTTCAGGAAGCTTGACAGCACAGCAGCTTGAAGACTGGGAGGAGGGCAGAGCAGGGTGATTACCCTTAGTGAGCGGATGAAAGGCATAAATAAACACAATGACCTGAGGGGGAGGTAAAAGCAGAAGTTCCCGTCTCACTTTTTAATGCAGTCTCAGAAAGGGTGGTGATGTTCCAGGTATGGCCCTGTCAATGTGCTTATACCAAGTTGCACAGTCCATTTAAAATGTATTCTTCATTTCTTTAGGTTATGCATTTATTCTGCTATTCATAAAATATCTATCTGGCACCAGTTATGCATTAAGCATGACAGATATGTAATTGATTGGATAAAACACATATACATGAATTCTGTGTTCTCACACTCCCTTCCCATTCTGTTTCTTCGTGTCCTTCTCTTTTGTTACATTCTCCCTCCCTCCTTTTTTCCCTCCATCCCCTTCTTTCCCTCATCCCTTTCTTCTCTTCCTTTAACCCTTCCAGAACTATTCATAATGTTTTTAGTTAAGGTCTCCTGTAGCTGAGGTTGGCCTTCAAGTTACTATGTAGGGATGACCTTGAACTCCTGCTACTCACACCGTCTGCTTCTGGGATGCTGGATTATAGGCGTGGACCACCAGCTCAGTTTATGTGTTGTTGGAGATTGTCCCTAGGGCTTCATGCATGCTAGGTAAGCCTATCTAGAGTCTCTCCCTTAAAGAAGATCAACTCTCTCTCCCTAACATTCTTTAATCCTCTGCATAGCCTATCAGCCATTTCCTCAGTTTTCCCTCTGAATTAATAAGTATAATTGACTTAAAACATTTGTAATGCTTACGAAGTAAAGTATAATCCAGCATTTGAATACAGTGTATTATAATGAAATCATATTTACTTCTCAATGGTTTATTATTTTATTAGAAACCTTTAGACTCTTCTCGTTGTTAAATCATATAGCACACACTGTTGTAACTGTGGTTACTATTGTGCTATGTAACACTAGAACAAATTGTTCCTTTCGTTAAATAAATAAATAAAATTTTTGAGACAGACTCTCATTATGCAGTCCTGACTGGCCTGGAGCTTTGTATACCAGGTTGGCCTCACACTCAGAGATCCACTGACCTCTGCCTCCCAAGAGCTGGGATTAAAGAAATGTACCACCACATCCAGCATCTTTCTAGCTCTATTTTGATATCCATCTTTGCATTTTTCTCCATCTCCCACATGTCATATTCTTCCTAGCCTCTAGAAACCACTATGCTACTCTCTGTTTTTGTATATTTTTAATTGAATTTTTGTGTATTTCATACAAAACATCTCAAACACCTTTATACCCCCCCACAGCTGTACTTTCCTATAGCCCCCACCCCCGACTGGATTTCATGCATTCTGCCATTTATGTTAAGTCCTATCGAGTCAAATTAGTGTCCCCAGATGTCCTTCAGTGTAAGTTCATCCACTGGGGTCTAGTCAGTCTATCTAGAGTCACTGCCTTAAAGATCAGTTCTTCCTCACTCATCAGTAATCAGCTGCCCAATAGTTCTTCAGCTAAGATTGGAGCCTGCTGCTCATTTCCCAATTCTATGCTTGTTTTTGATTGGGTCGTGTGGATGCTGACAGCATTGCTGTAATTTAATATGTGCAAGGTCCCAGAAGCCATAAGATTTTATTTCCATATGGTCATGCACCTCCTCCCCTGGCTCTTACAATCTTTCTGCCCCGTCTTCTGCAATGGTCCCTGAGGCCTGGGTGGGTGAAGCTTAATATAGGAGTCCTGCCCTAGGACCCACATTCAGAAAACCATTATTCTCTATGCTTTGGCCATTTGTGGCCCTTTGTATTCATTGCCTTCTGTTGCATGAGGACGTTTCATTTATGAGCATTGAGAGATGCATTAATATTTTCTCTACTCCTTGTTCTACTATGTTCTGTGAGCCTTAGGTGTAGAGGTTTCATTGTAGATGTGCCACTTAGGCTTGGGCATTTTACAGATGCTTAATCACTGTGTGTGACCAGTTGTGGAACTGCAATAGCCTCTGTTGCTACTCTATTTTTCTGTGATAAAAATGTTAAACTTTCACAGAAGATTGAGCACATGTGGTCTTTCTGTGTTTGTGCCTAGCTTATCTCACTGAATGTGAGCTCTCCAGTTCTATTCTGGCTATCGGAGAAAAGGACAGAATTTCATTCTTTTCTAAGTTAAATAATATTCTATTTAAAGGACCCTAAAATAACATGCTGGAAAGGGTACAGAGAAAAGGAAATTTACTTATATGCTGTTAGTCCGATGTGAAGTAACATAGCCAGTGAAGAAAATATTGTGGCTTTTCCTTCTGAGATTTGTAACAGAGGCACATTTCTTTCCGAGTTCAACCCCCCCCCCTCATTTTACTCTTAGGTGTGTATCTTGTTGGGCACTGGTTCCTCACTGGCACTTCACTCTTTACACAGAGTTCGACTAATCACATTTTCCATGGATTTCATGTTCACCAGGATTGTTCTTTACTCCGAACTACTGTCTTATAAATTCTCTTCCACATAAAAATGAATCCTTCTTCCTTATAGTCTGCCGTCTCACTGCTCATCCATGCTTGCACTCATGGCTGCTCCACATAGCCCTTGCTTCTTAGTGGTGGGTATTTGTGGTACCATCTGTGTTCCTGGCTACATCCTACCTCCAACCTGCCTCCTTGCTCTTGCCTTTCCGTTCCTCTAGAAGCCATCCTCCAGCCTTTCTTCTTACCAATTGCTACCATACAAGCATCCTCACTACTGTGCTAGGCTGCCTTCTCCACTCTTCTGCACAGAGCAGTCTACCTCTCATAACCAGTAGGTTTGCTTCTACCAGTAGGGCACCTTATCCCCACCACAATCTTTTCTTCAGTGTTCAGTGATGGCACTGGCCTCTCTTACCTTACTCACCCCTCTCCATGAGATCATGGACTAGTAATATTCACATTTCTATTAGAGCACTTACTAATTAGTGTTTGATTTTTCTTTTTGAGGAAAAGACTAAGCTTCATTCGCACTGGTTTTCTCCACAGGCTAAGTCTTGTCCATATTATGTGCCTAATTAATACCGTGAAACCAACTTTCCCCGCTGTTCTTCCTTCATGGTCCTGTCTTCGACTATAGCCATTGTCTCTTGCTTCCAGATTTCCTTTTCTCCTAGACCATTAGACCTGATTGCTATTTGACTGCTGTGTAGTAACTGTTTTTCCTGACCGAGTCTCTGGCCTTAAATGTCTCTATTCCAGTTGTAATCAACGTCCATGATTTCCAAATTTGTGTTTCACTGAGTTACAAAGATGAAGAGCTTTCAATTTGGTCAATTGTTAGGCTGTTTTATTACTGAAGTTAACTTTTGTGGTTAAAAATTGGAGAGAATATTTTACTATACTTTGCAAATTAATGTAGAGATGGAAAAGGATAAGTTATTTGGAAGTGCTGTATGCACTGTCAACCACCAAACACAACGACATGAATAATAAATTGCAAGCCCTTTGAGAATATGACATACTTTATATTGTGTGGCAAATAATGTTTCCCACTCACCACCTACCTGTACCCCAGCTGCTCCGTCATGCTGCCTTGTTGCCAGAATTTTGGCCCATTTGTAAATGCTGCTTCTAATTCTTACCCCTACTCTCTAATGTTCAGGACCTGGGTATGCATTCCAAATGGTAACCAGTTCTGTAGTTCTAGAAAATATTTTATTTTTACTCCCTGATTTAAAAATCTGTGGAAATAAAATCCTGTGTCTTCTAGTTTGTTGTGATTCACTGTGCTTGTGATGGCTTTCTTGCCATTCCATGGAGAAAAGACAAGAACCTGATCTAGCCATTTAAGTGTGGCAGAAGGGAGAGATGTGAGGAAGATGGATCCTGAATTTTGCTGTTTAGTTTACCGACATGAAATTGCATTGACCCCAGAATTTTCATCATAGGAGAAAACAACATGTTTATTTTCTCTTTACTAATTAGACCACCTTTGCTTGCCTAGCCTGTTCCTTGTAATCCAAATTATTCTAATATATACCTACTTTGTCTCCTTCAATGTCAAGACTGAGTTGAGATTCTTCAAAACTCCATGTTTGAAAACCATTGTGTCTATTTTCATGTTCTCTTTATGATGGGGGAACTATGGTTTCAGAGTTTGCAAAGGTAAAGAAATGACATGCCAGGAAAGTGAAAACAGGTTATTTAGCGTGTATGACTGTGTAATTAGCAAAATGCCGCAGGCCCTGGGTCTGATGTAAACAAGAACTTAAAATGAAAACATAAGCTATAGGCAAGATCAAAAGAGTCCACAGAAATGAGAGCTCTCACGCTTCCAACTATGCCCTCCAAACCAGCAAAGCAAAACTTTAGCCTCTTATGTAAGTCACTTTCACACTCCATT
Source organism: Nannospalax galili (assembly GCF_000622305.1). NCBI lineage: Eukaryota > Metazoa > Chordata > Mammalia > Rodentia > Spalacidae > Nannospalax > Nannospalax galili. The sequence continues at coordinate 3,646,217 of NW_008360321.1, forward strand.
TGTGCTGACTGCTCACTTTTCTGTTTCTCTCCTCTACTTTCTCATTTCTGATGTCACTGCATCAAGTTTCTGTCATTTAATGGTCTATGTTATAATTTGAATCCAGACAAGTGATGAAAAATATTCTTGGAAATGCTCACAATCAATAGCATGCTTTCTAAGGGAATTTAAGAAAATTTCTTACACTCTCATTGGAAACCCATGTTACCAAGATCATCCACCTGAAATAATTTATCGGGCTACGGCCTTAACATAAACAACATCGAATACATTGTATCAGCTGGGTTATCATTGTTAGGGCTTTGCTTTCTTCAGAAATATCTACTTATCTATTTATTTAGTGTGTATGTATATATACGTGTGTGTGTGTGTGTAGGTGTGTAGTTGTATGTGTATAGACATGAATGTCACAGAGCACACATAGTGCTCCAAGTACAACTTGAGGGAATCAGTTCTGGTGTGTTCTAGGAATTAAAATCAGGTAGTCAGGCTTGGAGGCAAGTGCCTGTATGTGCTGAATCATCTGCTAGCCCTAAAGTTTTGCTTTATAATTCTATCCTAGGTAATTTACTCTTAGCATTGAAGAGAAAATCTTGCTTGAATGACTGACAAATGCTTTAAATAAATTATGTGCTGGATTTGTCATTAATAGCATCAAAAGTTTTATGACCTATGGAATTAATAATATTTATACCTGTAAGTACCTAGTGAGATATACTTTTCTTGTTTTTTACAAATTTTTTAATCTATAAATTTTTATTCTATGTGTATGACTGTTATGCCCGCATGTATGTAAGAGCACCCATGTCATGCAGTGCTCGTAGAGGACAGAAGAGGGCGTGGATACCCTGCAGTTATAGATGGTTGTTAGCTGCCATGTGGATGCTGGGATTCCAACCCAGGTCTTCTGCAGGAGTAGTCAGTTGTTTTACCCGTTGAACTGTTTCTCCAGTCTGAGGCATACTTTTCAATTAGTCCTACTGTTTAATTAGGACCCAGGTGTGAAAAGGCTGTGAAACCAGGAATCACAGATGAGAAAACGTCAGTCAGCAGTAGCAATCCAGTTTGAGAGAGCATTCCGCATCTTTAGGTATTCATTTCAGTTAGCTGGGTTGGGTAAGGAGGCAAAAAAAGACGGTGCTGCTGTGGACTCAGCTTTGGATAAGGGCAAGAGTGACATAAGGGAGATTTAGAGTTATTGGCAGTGGGTCTTGGCAGTGTTAGTCTCTCAGTCACCCCTGCTCATTTCAGTTCATCTGAGTCAATACCAGGCTGACAGCTGCCTATTATTCAGTGTGCAATACCAGAAATTACCAGAAGAGGTCAGCATTCAGGAAGCTATGGCAGGATGTGGCTATTTGGGAAAGTTGCTTGTGGCAGCTTCAAGCAATTTGGAAGGAAAAGGGCTAATTTCCCAAAATACATATTGAAATACTAAGATTCAAAGCCCAAATTACAGGTAATCAAAATTACATGGGCCAAGGGGTTTAACAGACATGTCTCTTTAAGGGGGCATAAAAGAGTTAACAGTAGTAATACATTACTTGTTATCACAGGGATGAAAAAAACTGTAATGCCATATCATTCATCTTTGTTAGGAGGTCTGTTATCAAAAGAGTGAAAGTATGGGGCTGGAGAGGCAGCTCAGTGGTTAAGAGAGCTCGCTGCTCTTCCAGAGGACCAGAGTTCTGTTCCCAGCACCCATATTGGGTGGCTCACAGCAGCCTGTAACTGCAATGATAGGGGATCTGACAAACTTTTCTGGCCTTTGCAGGCCACCTGAATGTATGTGGCAGATATAAAAACAGACACACACACATCAATAATAAAACAAAATGAATCTTATAAAAAATGAAAGCGTTGTAAAGGATATAGAGAGAATGGGAAGCCTGTTCACTGTTGATAGAATGTGAAATTGTGCAGAAGCAACGGACAGATTATGGAGGCTCTTAAAAAATGAATGATGCACTGGCTCCAAGTATGTGGACATATCCAGCATTGAAACCAGAGTTTCAAAGAGATAGTTTTGCGTGCATAGTCCTTGCACACTCACAATAACCACGACACAGAAACATGGAGATGTGCTGTGTAAACTGAATGGGATATTGTTCAGTACTTAAAAATCAAAAGACTATTTTGATACTTGGAACAACTTGGATGAATCAAGTTAAGTGAAATAAGCCAGACACAGAAATACAGATATTTGCAAGATTCTATTTACATGATGTGTCTAAATAGTCAAATTCAGATAGGAGTAGAAGTTGCTACAGAGGCTGAGGGTAGGGGAAGTGGCAGGTTATTCACTTGGCATAAAGCTTTGATTATAATAGATAAATAAGTTCTAACAAAGGTGGATTGGTTGACATAATGTTAAAATTAATAAGGTGATATTTGTATACATCAAGATACATTGAGGGGATTAAGTGTTACTTGCACAGAAATCAGCAAATCAAAAACAAAAACAGAGGCAACAAAGCAAGCTGAGGGCGTGTCAGTGACTGCAAAGCTGTTCTCCCTAGTGTGTTTTCTGTGCTTTGAGGAAAGAAAATCAATAGGAAGGCTGAGTACAGTAGAAATTGCCTGAGATCTGCACTCCATGAATCTGAACTTCATCTGGAGTTCGCCATTTCAGCAACCATGTAACCTTTTAAACTTAATTATTATATAGGCCTTGTTATTGAGCAATCAGGTTATTATGGAATTAGGAAAACAAGCATTTAGAAATTGCTAAAAATTTACATATAACAATTATAACGATTTTTCATTTTTTTTTTAGCAAAATGGAAATAAGCAAAATCATTAGAAGATGAAGTAACTGGCCGGTAGAATCTGGACAAGTCAGGGTTTTTGGTAACAAAAGAAACAAACATAACTGTGATAATTTGAATGAGAATGTCCCCCACAGACTCCAAGTACTTGAACATTCTGTCTCCAGTTGGTGGTGCTGTTTTGGGCAGGTCAGGGAACCTTTAGGAGGTGTGGCCTAACACCTGGGGCAGCTCTGAGAGTTCCTTACCATTACCCCACTTCCAGCTTGGTTTTTCTGCTTTCTGTGCATGCTAAAAAATGCGACTACTCAGCTTTCTCTCAGGCTGCTTCCTGCCATGTCTCCTCAGCCTTATGTGCTCTTATCTTCCTGGAGCCATAAGCCAAATAAACTCTTCCTTCTCTAACTTGGTTTGATCATTATGTTTTATCACAGCAACAGAAAAGTAATTGATATGATAAAACAAAAAAAATCTAACTGAATGGAATTTATTGAGAAGAAAATCCATAGTTTGCTGAATTTGAAGAAGTACTGAAGAAACAGACATGGAAAGTGGGTCAAAATTTGGAATATCTTTGTCCTAGCAGATGTCAGAGTAAGGTCAAACAGACTTCTCCTGTGTTCTCACGAATCTGAAAAAAAAAAAACCATCACATCTGCGATTTCAAAAAGAGACAAGAAGAAAGGGAGGTTCAGAGTAAAGTGCAGACTGTGAGAGACTAGATAAAAACATATGAAATGTTAGATTTATAAAGTCCAACAAACATGTATCTCTGAAGTAGCAAAAGTCCCCTTACCCCAGGTCTGAGTTTGCAAACAAAAGGAAAATTGAAACCCTCCAGAAGTCACAACAGGAAAACCATACTTTTGGAGGTCAGACCCACAAACTTTGTGGAACAAAAACTAGGAAACCACCACCTAGTGTTGGCCAACCTGTGTCACTACCTAGTATGCTGGGACAAGGAGGCAGCAAATCTCAACAGAAACTCTGCAATTAAGCTGTTCTGCCAGGAAAAATAGAAAGCTCTGCACCTCTGTGTTGTCAAATTCCAAAGACACCCATCCAACCATGAAGCATAAGGGATTCAGAGACTCACAGAACCATGTTGACACCCCAGGGGAACTGGTCTGAACTGAAAATCAGTTGAGTAAACATACTCAAGTCAGCAGGCCCTGGCAGAAAGGCAGCCTCAACCCCGGGGAAGAATGCTGAATTGCAAAGGTAAATACAAGTATGAGTGTGTCTATGTGAGAAAATCAGATGTTGAAATCCAACAAGCAGGGAAAGCAGGCCAGGTGGAATCCCTTGCTTGAGAGCTGGGAAGCTTCCTAAAGGAGGTTGACCTCTGCTAATGCCTGAGGAGAAATTTGACCCAACATGTAACTAGTTTGAACACCACTGCAAAAATGCCTAATGACCAGTCTGGTCTAACAGGTTTGAACTGGAGACAATTAACTCTTTTGCCAACAGGAGTAGGTATATAAGACAACACCTGGTAGGCCAGGAGTTGGGGGTGGGAGGATGTCCATCTAGGAAAGGATATTGAGTAATGTAATATTTTCCTTTTATTTCACTTTGTCTTATCTTTTAATTGCTTTAAAAATTTTCACTCTTACATAAATATTTCTTAATAATTTTGTTTTAGTTTTTATATTCCTTGATAAGACTTTATGGTTGCTCTGTTTCTGCATGTAGTCTACTGTGTTCTCTCTATTTATACCCATAACCTACAAACTTTCCCTCTCATTCCTACTTTTTATTTTTATTTTGTGTGTATGAGTATATTGCCTGCATATATGTAAGAGCACTGTGTATATGTGTGTTTGTGTGTGTGTGTGTGTGTGTGTGTGTGTGTATGCAGTTTCCACAGAGGCCAGAAGAGGGCATTGGATCCCCTGGAACTGGAGCTATAGACCATTTTGAGCTGTCATGTGGGTGCTGGGAATTGAACCCAGGTCCTCTGCACAAGAGCAGCCGGTGCTCTTAACTGCTGAGCCATCTCTCCAGCTCCTCCTTTCTCTTCCCTCCCTTTCCTCATCCTTTATTTCTTCTTAATTATAGTTTTCCATAGCTTTACCATCTTTACACTCTACCCTAACAATGTCCCACCTTCCCCTTTTATTTATTTTTCCTCTGTTGCTCTAATACTAATCACTAGACTTAGATTATTTCTTTCTAGTCTATCCTTTTAATCAATATCTTAATATGTATCATATTAGTCATGTTTCTCTGTTTTCTCAAAGTTTTGAAGTTAAAGGGGAAATTGCTTTTAATTATTACTCTGCTTTTATAACAGGCCTGTCTATCAGTTGTGGTTGCTTCTGCAGTTAGTATTCTACTCTTGAAGTGGTATTGGGGTTTGTGTGTAATGCCTTGAGCGCTGAGCTACATTACCCCAGTTTAGAAGGGGAAATAACACCTTAACTACAACCTATTCTCATTTGAACACTGCAAATACTTCAACTGAGAAAACTTACGTGATTAAGAAAACACTCCAGGGGTTGGGGAGATGGCTCAACATTTAAGAGCACTGGCTGTTCTTGCAGAGGACCCAGGTTTGAATCCCAGTATCCACATGGCAGTGAACAACTGTCCATAACTCTAGTCCCAGGGGATCCAATGCCCTCTTCTGTTCTCCAAGGGCACTGCATGACACGGGTGTGCTTACACACATATGGGCATAACACTCATACGCATAAAATAAAAATAAATAAAAATTTAAAAAACCCACTCCAACCAAAAATTCCAGTCTTAAATGTACAATTCCCAGTACAGAAATACAGAAAACATGAAAAGTCAGACAGCAGTGATTCCTCTAAAATCAAATAGTAACAAAAACAGAAAGAACAAAAAATGTGAAAAAAAAATCAATGAAACAAAGAAGTGATTCTCTGTAATGATAAATAATACAGGCAAACCTTCAATCAAACTAACCAAAAGATCATGAAGACAATAAATTAAGAGCTAATTAGTAAACTTATTTATTAATGAAATTAGAGGTAACTAATGAAATTAGAAGTAAGAAGAGAGATTATAACAGATACCAAGGAAAGTCAGAGAATTAATGGGGGTATAACTTGGAAACGTATTCCACTAAATTGACACATCTGAAAGAAATTCATAAATTCCTATAACCTACCAAAATTAAAGACAAGAGGTTGGAAAAAATGCAAAAAGATTTACAGTACGCAAAAAAATTTCAGTGGCAATAAAAAAAATATTTCCCAACTAAAAAATGCCCAAGCCTAGACGAGGTCATAGCTGAATTCTACCAGACTTTTAAAGAACTAACACAGATGTAAAAATTCCCAATGAGATACTTGCAAACCAACTGAATAGCACATTTGAAAAGATAAGTCACCATGATCATTTTGGTTTCATTCTAGCGCTGCTTCAATACATGAATATCTGTAATATAATATATTCCATAAGAGACTTAGTAACAAAAATCATGTGATCATCTTAATAGACCCAGAAAAGTCCTTTGACAGAGTCTAATATCCCTTTGTGACTAAAAACCTGAGGAACCTATATATAAAAGGAATGTACCTCAGAGTACTAAATGCTATATACTAAGACAAAACTGTATCCAACTTTGTATTAAACAGGGAAAACTCAATGCATATCTACTAAAACCAAAATAAGACAAATGTCTTTCCTATTTTAGCAAGACAAGAGAAAGAAAATGAAAAGGGATACAAATTAGAAAGAGGCTATTTTTTTCCTATGTGCAGACAATATGATGTCATACACAAGATACCCCGAAGACTCCACCAGAGAGCTCTTAGAACTAATAAAGCCATTTTCTCAAAGTAGCAGAATACGGAAATCTACAACGATCAGTAGATTTCCTAATGACAAACATGCTAAAAAAATTAGGAAAACAATAGAAAAACAATAGAAAACAATAGAAAAACAAAACAATACACAAATCCTACAATACCCAGCAATAAGCCAAACCAAGGAAGTGAAAGACCTTAAAAATTAAATTTTCAAGCACCAAAGAAAAAAAAGTTGAAGAAGAGACTAAAAGATGTCAAGGCCTTCTATGCCTTCTATTACCAGTCTGCAGAGTCATTACAATCCGTATCGAAGTTCCAATGACATTTTCCACAAAAATAGAAAAAAAATCCTAAAATTCATACAGAAACACAAAATACCCTGAATGTCAAAGCAATCCTAAACAAAAGAACATTGCTTGAAGGCTCAGGAGAGGACTTACATGGTAAAGTGCTTGCATTTGAAAGCACAAGCACTTAAGCCCCAGAAAAAATTCTAGAAAGCCTAGAGTGGTTGGTACACCTTGTGATGTCAACATGGAGGAGGCAGAGGTCAGTGGATCCCTGGAGCTCCCTGGCTAGCTATCTTAGCATAATCAGGCAACATCCTGGGCAATAGATCAATAAGAGATCCTGTCTCAAAATAAGGTGGAAGTGATCCCAAGGATCGACTCCTGAGGTTGTCCTCGAGTTTCCACACACACCCAAACACATGTGCATGCCCACCTGCATGCACATGTGTGTCTTCATTCATATGAACATAGCACACACAAAGACTAGTGCCTGAAATAGCCCAATAACTGATTTCAAGTTACAGTTTCCACACACACCCAAACACATGTGCATGCCCACCTGCATGCACGTGTGTCTTCATTCATATGAACACAGCACACACAAAGACTAGTGCCTGAAATAGCCCAATAACTGATTTCAAGTTATTTAAAAAGTATCTTATTATTTTTATTTTATGTGTATGAGCATATTGCCTTCATGTATGTAAGTGTGCACGTGTCTTGGAGGTCAGAAGAGTGTTGGATTCCCCTGGAACTGGAGTTTCAGACAATAGTTAGCAGCCATTTTTGCTGGCAACTGAACCTGGGTCCTCTGCAAGAACAACCTGTGCTCTTAACCGCTGGGCCATCTGTCTAGCACCTTCAAATTATTTTATAGAGCGACACTGATGAAAATACCTTGATACCAGCATAAAAACGTAAATACATATCAATGGAACTAAATAGAGAGTACAGAAATAAACCCGCACAGTTACAGACACCTGAGTTTTAACAAAGGTGCTAAAAACACACACTAGAGAAAAGACAGTGTGATGGTTAGCTCTTGTAAACTTGACACCAACTGGAGATGAATTTTATTTATTCTTTCCAAACCTGGTTTCCTTTTATTTGACTGCCTTCTTAATCGTTCTGGCTAGAATCTGATGCTGGACAGAAATCATAAGAGGGAACATTTGATTCTTGTTCCTGGTATTAGGGGAAAAGAATTCAACAATTCACTGTGTTAGCTTAGATTTTTCATAGATGCCATTCATCAAACTGAGACATTTCCTTCCTCTCTTAGTGTATTTCCTGAAGGTATATTGGTTTTTGTGAAATATTCTTTCTCTTCATGTGGGCTTTGCCTTTTATTCTACTTATGTGGTAAATTAGATTAGTTTCCAAGTGTTAAATCAGTTGAGTGTAATTTCTTTGCAAATATTGTGCATTCTCTTAATCTTTTTTTGAAGAGCTAGTTTTCTTGAACATTTTAAAAATTATTTATATTTTACGTGTATAAGTGTATTGTCTGCAAGTATGTAAGTGTACCCATGTTGTGCAATACCCACAGAGGCCAAAGAGGGCATTGCATTCCTCAGAACTGAAGATATGCATAATTGTTAGCCATCATGTGGGTGCTGGGAATTGAACCCAGGTCCTCTGCAAGAGCAGTCAATGTTCTCACCTGCTGAGTCATTTCTCTAGTCCATTCTTGAACAGTTTTTGTCTTGAAGTAGGGTCTCTCTATGTACCTCAGTCTGGACTAGAAATCCTAGCAGAACTTCTGACATGAAGTCATCCTGGATCACTGGAACTCCAGGAATGCACTGCAGCTCTGGTTCTCAGAACTTGTTTGCATAACTCTCTTAAGGTTTAAAGATCTAAAACTTCAGTTGGGACTCCTATTGGTTAATGGTAAGCATGGAATTGGAAAGATAACTATTTCCTTTTTTAGGTAGAGATGCAATCTCACCTGAAGATGCAGATTCACTTGGCACAGAAAAAGTTTGCCTATTTGACATCCGTGGTGGCTCCTATGCAGTGGCACATTATGGTTATGCCTGAATAAATAACAGCCTGACTCTTAGCATCCATTTTAGTTAAGAGGAGACTGGAACTGCTCGGAGCACCTGCTTCTTCAGATTACTCTTAGAACTGAAGATATGCATAATTTTTATTTCCAACAAGGAGAACAATGGCTTGATAAAAATTAGTGGAAACATATCCAGCATGAAATAGGGAAGAAAATGTGAACCTTTGTCTTTACAGAGGATTATGTCCCTTCTGACTCCTATTGATCTAGGAATGCACACATACAACCACAAACAGATGTTATTAATTTAATCTCATCTATTGTTTGCAACACAAAAGGGATGCTTTGTTGTTTTGAAATAATCACAAAATAACTACTGTCAAATGGTTTTGATAGTCGGCATTCACACACCCATATGTTGTTCCTTCTCAGGGGCAAGGAAGGGTCATGAGGGATGTAAGCTACAGGTTTAGGTTACAGGAGGAGCTCAAGGCTCAGTGAGCTTGTCTACATTATAAGCTAAGGTAAGATTAACTTTTTGGTTGCAAGGTTAAGTAAAAGTCAACCCTCAAGAGCATGTCCATACTATAATAGTCATTCCCACAGACGTGCTTCTGCTCTCGCAGTGAGGTTATGATGAGAGGATTTCTAACTAATTTACAGGTACCAGGGATAGCCTGGGTTTTGGTGCAATGAATTTCAACTGTTGAAAAGCTTTTCTCTACACTTTTCTTTATAAAACTATTTCCAGATAAGAGGTGACCATGGTAACAACTCGTCTCAGGAAAGTCATAGTTCACCTTTTGCTCCTCTCAGTTTCCTGGCTTCTGTGCTAATTCTTCTTCTGCTTTAACACATGCACAAGTGCAGTGGCAAACCAGGTGTGGGATGTGAAGATGAGTCAAAGAAGGTGAGCTTATCACCTGCCTCCTCTGTGACGGAGAACTCATAGAATTGAGGCACTTGGCACATGCATCTGAACTGATTTTCTTGAGCTTTGTGATTTAACATAGTCCTGACTTTCCAGGACATTAGAGCGAGAAGGAGAGAGAGAAAGAGAGAGACACAGAGAGGAAAATTTCAGTGTATTGAAGCGAATCAATTTGTGAGTTTGTGAGTTTAGAACCACTATCCCTGACCTGAGTAGCTGTTTGTGTTACAATTGAGTTCACACTCCACTGAGGGCAAGGCACTACTGATAATTGGGTGTATTCATCTTATGTCAACAGGATCCTGAGAGTTAACATGCCACTTGTCTCCTAGTGTGCTGTTCAGAGTAAATGCACTCATTTTCTGATTACATGGGAATGCAAGGCAAACATGCTCTTACATTTTAAGTGAAGTCTTACATTTCTTCTTGGAATTTGAAATGATCAAACAAATATTTATTTTACTGAAGAAATGTTTGTTGATGTTAATTTTATTTTTTATTGAATTTTTGCGATTTTCACACAATGTAGTTTGATAGTATTTAGATCTCCTCCCTTATCTGCACCTCCCCCGACCCCTGACCCCTGCCAAATTTAATGTATTCTATAGAGGCTGAGTTGTGTCTCTAAATGTCCTTGCTAGTCAGACAGAAGATGATTACATTTATTTATTATTTTATTTTATGTGTGTATTTTTCCTGCATGGATATAAATGCACCACATGAGTACAATGTCTTGGAAGCCAGAAGACAGCATAGGAGCCCCTGGAACTGAAGCAACTGATGGTTGTTAGCCACCATGTGAGTTCTGGGAATGGAATGCAGGTCCTGGGGAAGAGCAGCCAGTTCTTTCAAGTGCTGAGTCATCTCTCCAGCCATTCAGATGAGGATTTTGTTATTAAGATAGGGATGGGGCCACCACTGAGTCAGGAAGCACTGCTGGTGGTTGCTTGGTAGACAAAGGTGAGTTGATGTCAGGCTAACATCAGGAGCCTGTTTCTAGAATGGGGTTTGGTAAAAGTGAAAACTGACCTCTGAACTCTGAAACTCCACGAGCCATCATGAAGAACCATGTCTGTGGGTTTCAGGCTTAGCTCTCCAGGAATGCTCTTTCAGTTTTCACCTTTGAAAAATTTAAACATGTATATATATATATA
>NW_008360321.1:3657180-3662835 GCF_000622305.1 Nannospalax galili
ACATAATGAAGCTAACTAATATATTCATCATTTCATGTAGTTATATCTTTTTGATAATGAGGTCAGTATATTTCTTTTTAAAAGCACTGCAATACAATACAGCATGATATGATACAATTTGATGCAATCTAAAACACTACAGTATTATTTTCTAAGGTTTTTGCTTTATGAGGCATTGTTTCTATAGATGCATTCATTCAATATATCTGTCACAGTAATGTTTCTTTGATGTAAAACTATTCCTGAGAAAGGGAAGATGTGAGACTGAAATGGGGAGAAAGAGGGTCCCCTAAATGGTTCTTAGTCTCATTCATAAAAAGAATTTAAGAATGGACCCAAATACAAGCTTTTACAGTTTTACTAGAATTTTAAAGAAAAATCCTCAGGGCAGGCGAGCTGGTTATCTTGGCAGCTGCCTTGAGGTGAGTGGTGGGAAGAAGGAAAGAAAGCCATGAAGCCATGCAGGTTTAGATCCTACATGGAGGTCAGACACATGACTGGGAGAAGGAAGCTTTAGAGAAAAAGTAAAGAAATACAAGATGCTAGGAGCTGCCTAAAGCCTTGAAGAAAGCATGTTTAGGAAGAAAGGCATGAAGAAGAAAAGGGGAAATTATGTCTTTCTGAAGGATTCAGAAAGGTGGACAGACTTTACCAAGACCTACATGACTGTGGCTGTCTGGAAGTTCTGTGGAGTTTGTGCTACAAGGCAGGATTCCAGGCTGGAAAAATTTGCTACCTCATTAACACACCAGGTACTCGGCCCATCTAATTAGCATAACTTAAAGTGGACCTGCCTTCCTAGGGGTGGTTCTATCGCCAGGTGATTGACCAGTGAGACTGGAAAGGTGGGTCCTCCAACAGATAGACTAGGGATTTCATAGTTTTGACCAGTTAAGCTTATGGGGCTATTTGCTACTCTAACAAGACTATAGCCAAGTTTCCCTCCTTGACTGTTAACACTTTTTCTCTTAATTTAGACATAATTATTGGTATCTATGACATAGGCTGTTCCTGGTATGTGAATAAGAGATAGAAAATACATTGACAGAAAAATTTTAAAAAACAGTTCTTTTATAAACATTAAAGTATAGATAAGAAAATGTTGATTAAAAACTTGAAGGGTGGGGGAGATGGCTAAGGGGATAAAGTGTTTGCTGTGTAAGCATGAAGATCTGAGTTCAGATCCCAGCACCCACACAAGTGATAGGGGCTTCAGCAAACATCTGTAACCTCAGCATTGATGGGTCGGAGAATGGTGGATCCTAGATTCTTGCTCTTCAGCCAGAAAACAAAATGGCAAGCTTCGGGTTGAGTGAGAGACCTTGTCTTGAAACGAAAGGTGGAGAACAATAGAAGAAGAGGCAGGGGCAGGAAGATAGATCTATGTGAGATTACGGTCAGCCTGGTCTTCATAGCGAGTTCTAGGCCAGCTGGGGCTACAAGCAGACCCTGCTTCAAAAAGACAACAACAACAACAAAACTTTATTCAAAAATGTTGATTGAGATATACCATTTCCCAGGCACTGTGCTAGGCAAACATGAACAAAATAGTTACCTCTCTATTCATAGAGCTTATAGTTAGATGGGAGACAGAAGTTAAATATGCAGACCATCATTATATAGATAATTATACTGCATATGATGATAGTTGAGGAAAATACACACCAGAACTGGCAGTATGCAGCAAAGAGGGGTTAGCAATGGCCAGTCAGTATGTGATGGAGTGCTATAGAGGTGGCAAGAAAAGAGAAAGAGCTTTTTCCTTCAATACAGCAGAAACAAATTACTAACAATGAGCCTGAAAAGGGCATTAGGAATTCAAGATGGATAAAGTACTGACGAAGTGCTTTGGGATATAGTAACTGCTTAACAAATCTTAGTTCTTTTCCCTTCTGAATTCTTTTTCTCATTCACATGCCCTTGCTTTCATTTTCCTATAGAAATTAGGAAACACAGAAGAATGGTTTCATAAACACCTCATGTCAGACACCTAGAGTAAAGGTGTACATTCTTGGAAGTGGGAGACTACTGAAAGCAATGATCATTTTACTATGGTCATGGGAGATGGCATGCACAGTGTGCAAGACTATGAGGTTTGGAGTGTGGGATCTTGATAAACTAAGACCCATTGGAAAACAATGTGGAATACAACGATCAGACTAGGGAGATAAAGGGCTTGCTATACAAGCATGAGTACCTGCATTCCCAGAGCCTGTGTAGAAACCCAACCAAACAAAAACAATGAAACACAAGCTGGGTGTGGTGGTGCACCCTTCTAATCCTACCTCTGAGGAGTCAGAGACAGGTAGGTTCCTAGTGTTGCCTGTCTAGCCAGTCTAGCGGAATTGGAAAACTTCAGGTCCCATTAAGAGACCCTATCTCCAAAAACAAGGTGGATGGTTAGTGAAGAAAGACACTCAAGGCTGCTTTCTGGGCTTCAAATGTGTGTGTGTGTGTGTGTGTGTGTGTGTATGTGTGTGCATATATACACACACGGTGAGAGATAGATAGATAATAGATAATAGAAACAATTAATATGTTCACAAAGTTAGCAAGTTAATAGATGCCAAGTTCATAGTATGCAGCACATGATATGGTGGTTTTTGTAGGAAGTGATCCTTCCTCCTGGATACGCTGCCTCTCCTTGAGCATGAGTTCAGCATGCTTTCCTTAATGGATTCTTCTCCATGGGCTTCTGGAATCTCATAGCCCAATCCTTTGTTTTCTAAATGCACAATAGCACAAATTTGAGGAAAGGAAAAGAATAGAGGAAGAAATAGACAGTAGGGAAGGAAGTTGACTTTAGAGTTGTTTCACGTCCTATTTAAAATTTCAAATATCTTATTTAAATGTATTTTAAGAAAAAAAATAATGTTTTTAACACTTAGATTTATAAAAAAAAATGGGGTAACAGAGTCTACACAGAGTCTACATTATTTCCAGTCTACATTATTAGTTCTACAATAAAAAAGCCAATATTGACACATCATTATCTAAAATCCGTATTTTATCTTATAGCGTTTATTAGTTACTTTTTTTGTTGCTGTGATAAAATACTATGACCAAAAGCAATTTATGAGTGAAAGTGTTTATTTTTGCTTATGGTTCCAAAGACATAAGAGTCCGTCATGTTGGGGAGGTATGGCAGCAAGTGGGGGAAGCAGGAAGCTGAGAGATCACATCTCAACTGAAACCAGGAAGGAGAGAGAGAGAGCTGGAAGTGGGGTGAGACTATAAACCCTTAAAACCCACCCTCAGTGACGTACTTCCTCCAGGAACACTAATTTCTAGAACTTCCTTAACCTACTCAAACAGTGCCACCGACTGGGAACCAAGTGTCCAAATATATGAAATTATTGTGACATTTCTCATTCAGACTACTATGTTAGCCCTTGTTTTTGACCTAATGCTTCTTTCTTCTTCCTTTTCAGGGAAGGCACCCAGGTGACAACTTTACATTGTTGTGTCTCCTTAGACTCCTTTTGACTGTGACTGCTCTCAGATTCCTTGATTTTGGTAAGTTTAACACTTTGGCAGACTACTGTCCAGATCGTCTCCAGGTTGTGTTGAGATTTTCCTTATGATTAGTTTGGGGTTACGCATGTGAGGAGGGACATTACAGAGATGTGCACCATTGCACTCCAACCATATCAAATCAAATCAAATCAAGTCAAATCAAGTATCTCTTCCATCAACATGTTGTACTCACTGTTGATACTGAGGATTATTAGCCCTATTTGAAGGAATTGAAGAGGGATTTGCATTCCCAGGGCAGCATTTAGTAAGATGCATTTTATATGTGACCTCACTTGAAGGAGCACTTTTTTTCAAGAAAAGGTGTGTGTGCATGTGTGTGTGTGTGTGTGTGTGTGTGTGTGTGTGTGTGTGAGCATGTGTTTACAGATGCCCATGGAGTTCAGAAAAGGGTATCAGATCCCTAGGAACTGGAGTGAGCTGCCCAATGTGAGTGCTGGAGATCAAACTTAGTTCCTCTGAAAGAACAACAAGCACTTTCAACTGCTAAGCCACCTCTCCATGCTTTAAGGAATACATTTTAATTACCACCATTTTGCAGTTGGAAACCAGGAGGCAGAAAAGCTGACAAAGTTTCCATCTTTGGGATGTCACATAAAGACTGAGAATTCTGCAGTCAATCTCAAGTTCATTTCCACAATACCATTTTGCTTTGCTTAGGAATAGGCAGGAGTTCCAGCACTGGTTGAGATATCTATAAATGGAATTGAAGACACTATATGTTCTACTGTTTGATAAATTGAGTAGGGAAGATAAACATGTCTCCTTGCTATTCACACCGAAATAGCATGGGGGCAACTGTTGATAATTTGAGGGTGGAATCACACTTCTTTATTCATATTCACTCTTCTTTATGAACTAGGTTGGTGAATATAGATGAAGGTTGAACAAGGTGAAGAGAGCGATCATCACATTCCAAAGTCTGTGAAGACACCATACAAGGATGAATTCTTCAGACCTGATGTAGAATTTTGATAGGTAATTGATGAAAGATTCATAGGAAAATAACTCTATAATTTACTCAGGCTAATTGTTTCTTAGATGAAGTAGTTTATGGTGCAAGGAACGAGAGTGCGAGGAACGGCTGAGCCATTATTTTAATGCTCTGGCACACCTACTCGTCTCCTTGGGAGTGGTAATTTGCTGAAGCTCTGACAGCCAACACATGTACGAATGAATTTCTGAAGTTCACTCTTCCTGGGCCAGATATACGTACACTGATTACAAAAGAGAGAGGTATCGCCTCACCGACGGAATGCCAGCTTTCACATAAGCACTTAGTAGTAATAACGTAGAAGAGTAATGCTGTCAAGGATACAAGAACTTGACCTACCACAAACTGAATCACAAAGATGGGGATATTATAGATGACTATAAGCAAGACTGATATCATGCCTAAGGTTTTATATAAGAATTGCAACAAAGTGTAGTCACTGGACTAAAGTGGGGACTGTTAGTACCCTGATTTAGACACCTCTTTCTCTTAGGAATGGGGTTTTATGTGTGTTTATTGCTAGGGATGGTTGGCACTTTGTAATAGACACTATAATCTGCCATTGGTTGTTCTTAAAATCCTTGGTAGTAGCATCTCATGTTAATTTTGGATACTTTCATCCTCAGTTGAGGTCTTCAAACTTACAGTTTCAGGAGTGTCTTCCAATCAGCTTAAATAAATCAGAATAATTCTTTCTATCACAAGCACTGATTAGCTATGAAAAAGTGATTTAAGACACACGGAGTAAATATAAGGAATTTTCTTTGAAATGAAGAAAACGAGGCTCTTCTTAGAATGAGAGGAACAGCATAGTACTGCATAGCCTTAGAGGTAAAGCTTGGAATTTTTGTGGGAAGCATGATACAGAACACAAGAATTGGGACTGAAGAGACACCTCCAGAGCTAAGAGCACTTGCTGCTCTTGCAAAAGACTGGAGTTCTGTTCCCAGCACCCATGTCTGTTGGCTCACAACCACTTGTAACTCCAGCTCCAGTGGATCTGACACCCTTTCTTGGCTTCTGTCAGCACATGTATGCACATTCACATACAAACATACACACATAAATAAAAATAAAATAAATCCCTATCATCTCTATCATCTATCTATCTATCTATCTATCTATCT
>NW_008360321.1:3663512-3665888 GCF_000622305.1 Nannospalax galili
TCATCTATCTATCTATGAAAAGAACACAAGAATGAAGCCAAATCTTCAAAGGAGAATAGCGTTAGATTCTGGAAGAGATGCTTTGAATCTGGTCCAAATTAGTTCCTAAAGAGGTCCGACATGAGTAAACAACTCAGGACAGTAGCTCATTTGGTAGAATGCCTATGTAGCATGTATGAAGCCCTGGGTAGGATCTCCAGCACCACGTATACTGGACATGTTGGCACAGGCCCGTAATTTTAGTACTTGGAAGGTTGAAGCAGGAGTATTGGAAATCCAAGGTCGTTCTTTGCATAGTGAATTCAGGGCCAGCCTGGAACACGTGAGATTTTGTTTATTTTTAAAAAAGTTTTATTTTTGGTTAAGGATTATTTGTTTATTATTTTACACATGAAACATACTAAGTCATGTGGGCCCAAAACCCAGCCATAATTAGAGTGAATTATGGAGAAAATAAAGATAAAATATCACCAAAATTCACCCTAAATGAAAGACTTTGTATGAAGTACAGGCTGTCATAGAAACTGGTGAGACCATGGTGGAAACCTACCACCAGCTATGCTTGGGCTATCACATCCTTTGAGTCAGGAGACAAGAAAATCAGCATGCTAATACTGATTTACAAAGGGCTCAGTGAGCTCTGCTGTGACGTTCCCAATGACTGGAAAGACACTGAGACAGAGAGAAGGAAACCAGTATCAATAGCTAAAGACTGTTACCACGGAGATGGCAAGGCCCCAGGAAGATCAACAAATCATATAATTAGTGACCTGAGATAGCACAGGGGACAGGATTTGTGACGAAGGGACTGCAGCTCTGATGTCACAAGAAAGACACACAGGGTACGTTCTTGGAGGGGAGTGGCTGTCAGTTACAGCCAACGGGGGGCACCTAGAAAGGGCAAAAATTAATTTTGTCAGCCTAGTAGGCACAGGTATTTACCAGCAAGAGAGCCTGGGTGCAGTTTAAGTTCTGCAAACACATTCTGTGGTTAATGATTTTCACTTCTCAGGGCATTTTTTTTCTCCAGAGCTGCACTGTACTGAAAAATCTGTATCCAATAATATATGTAGTTTTTTGAAATTTAAATGTGTAACTCTGTCAGTGAATTAAATATTTATCCGCACTCCCCCACTGGTATGAAATAGCCATTTAGAACTTGAGCTTTGTTTTTTCCCTTTTAAATTTTATTTATTTTTATTTTATGCATATGAATGTTCTGCCTGCATGTATGTAGTGCACCCATGTCATACAATGCTCAGAGAGGTAAGAAAAGAGCATCAGATCCCCTGGAACTAGAGTCAGGGACAGCTGTCAGCCCCCGTGTGGATGCTGGGAACTGAACCCCAGTCCTCTGTCAGAGCAGCCAGTGACTTAACCACTGAGCTATCTTTCCAGCCCCATGTTTTGCTTTTTCTCTAATAGGGAAAAGAGTAAATGTAGCAACCCACTACCACAAATTATGCAGTCTACTAGCCCATGTTTGGGGAAATTACAGAGGTTATTGCATTTGGAGTGCAATGGGTAGGCCTCACCCTGGGAAAACCACCTCTGGATCATGGTATCTCCCCTTCCAGGCAAGTATAAGAACTGGAGTTTTGTGTTTGACTCTTACTCTTATGCTTACCTGTCCTCTGTAACCAATAACTAGTTATAGATAATAGGATAAATTTGTAAACCCTTTAGTTTTGAAGGACCCGACTGACAGCAGGAAGGCCATTTTAGAAAAAGAACTGTAATCAGCCATTCGATAAGCCAAGATTCTAACCCAGGTCTTGTGAAACTAGCAGTGGAAGATAGGACGTTTGCAGTCGGACCACCTGCCACCACCCTGAGGCCCCTACCGGGAAGTTAGTGATAACAGCCCCTACTGGGAAGTTAACGATAACAATCAGTTTCACCCATAGCCCCCTCTGAATTTGGCAATACTGTTTCCTCATACCTTGTACCCATTGAAATGCACTAATAATAATCTTGTAACCATGCATCTGCTTCTGTACCTTGCTTCTGCTCTATAAAAAGCCCCCCCAAACTAAGCCCGGCACGCAAGTCCTGACCCGAGCGGGACTCTGCGTCCGCAGGCGCCTGTGTATGAATAAATTCCTCTTGCTTTTGCATCCCGAAACTTGGTTTTGTCCCTGTGTGTTGAGCGCGATTCTTCAATGGGAGCAAATGATGTCAGTCTAAGTCCTTCAGAAGTTTCACAGCTGAGTTATATAACCACCCATGCATCCTTGCGATATAGGCTGTTCAACCTAGGCCAATGCAGGGGGGAGCAGGCCTTAATGGGGTGGCTGGTTGAAGGCATTAAAGATACATGGTTGTCACCAAGGGAGACTAACATGATTAGCAGGGGCTGGAGGACTATAAAGGAGG
>NW_008360321.1:3667913-3668848 GCF_000622305.1 Nannospalax galili
GCCTGACCTTCGTCTCCACCCCTCCGCTCTGTCCCCTGTCCAGAGTCATCATGGCTTTTTGCCCTCAGTTGACGCTTTTACTTTGGAAAAACTACATTTATCGCAGGAGACAGCCGATCCAGCTACTCGAGGAACTGCTGTGGCCCCTGTTCCTGTTCTTCATCCTGGTGGCCATTCATCACTCGCACCCCCCAGTAGAGCACCACGACAAGCCACTGCCATCTGGCTCCAAGGACTGATCTACTCTTGCTTCCAACATCCAACGCCAGGAGAGAAGCCAGGGGTCCTGAGCAACTTTAAAAACTCCCTGGTCTCCCGGCTCCTGGCTGATGCCTGCTCAGTGCTGGGAGGCCGCAGTGCCCGAGACACACTGGCTGCCCTCAGGAAACTGTTGCCATTGCTCAGAGCTGCCCAAAGTGAAGCTTGGCTACAACGGAATGACCAGCCAAATGAACAGCCCATGCTGACCACAGAGATCCTAGAGACGCTTCTGAAGAGGGCTTCCCTGGTGTCTGCAATGGGGCAAGCCCAGGACCCCTTGGCCCGCTTTCTGGATGCTGCTAAAGACTTTGCACAGGAGCTGCTGACCCTGCCCAGCCTGATGGAGCTCCGAGGTCTGCTGCGGAGGCCCAAAGGGATAGCTGGGCCCCTAGAGCTGATGTCAGAAGCCCCGTGCAGTGACAAGGGGCCTAGCAGCCCAGGTGGCCTCTCCCTCAATTGGTATGACGCCAGCCAACTAAGCGACTTCCTGGAGCCTGAGCTGGTGCCTACCCTGCCTGATAGCAGCCTCAGCCCTGCCTGCTCTGAGTTAATGGGAGCACTGGATGACCACCCACTATCACACCAAACTGGAGGAGCCGGAGCATTGACTAGAAGACATCTTTCCTCGATTCGGGATGCCTCAGGTAATAGGGTCAGATAACGGACCGGCCTTC
>NW_008360321.1:3670424-3683530 GCF_000622305.1 Nannospalax galili
CTTTTTCTTTAAAGAATGACTGATAACAGATGTGCCACAGGGCAGGGTTGTTAAAGGGGTAGATTAAATGTTGTATTGGATTGTAGTTCATTAGGATAAAGCATAAAACATAAGAAAAAAAGTTCTCAAATGAATCTATGCGTCACTCCAAATATAATTTTGGGGTAGATGGGTGATATGTGATCATTACTTTTATTACAGGTATTGGTAATGAAACATCTAAAATCCAACAACCCTCAGACTCTTCAGTGTTCCCCACTACTGAGGCCTAATCTAATGCTGTGAAGCAAGCTATAGTTGGACCATAGTGTAGGACCCTGAGACCCTCTTCATTCACCTGCTACCCCCCAATCCCTCCAGACCCCCACTAATTGCTCTTTTAGCTTCTGTAAAATGCTTGGCTGCTGTTTAGACATGCCTAGACATGCCCTGGCATGCCCTGACCCCTGCCTGCTATCCCTCCTCCCTTCCAGGAAACTATAGATTAAGGAAGCCCGGGCATGAAAACTGCCCTATAAGGTAAAAACAGAGACTCCTGGCCCCACAGATAACAGTCAGCACATTCCACAGCCCTGAGAATAGCACCTACCAATAAGAAACTTCCAGGGCTGCATCTTATACATCCAATCAGTTTAAAATTATGTTGGCGTGTGTGGGCTCCTTGAACCAACCAAAATGTATCTTCGGTATCCCTCCTCTCTTTGTCTAAAACCTATAAAAGGCTCCACTCTCCCTTATTTTGGGCTCTCAGCACGGATCCGTTGAGTTGGTGAGGTCTGAGAGCCCGAGCTTAAGCCCGAATAAACCGTAAACCTTTGCTTTTGCATTTTGGTGTGTTGGGTCCTCGGTGGTCTTTTTGGGGTCCAGTGGATGAGGTACAACAATAGTAGTATTTACAGTACTGGATTGCAGAGAGAAAAGAGAGGTTGGTATATCTATGGGAAAAAATGTTTGGATTAGAAAAGGAACATTTTAAAATGTGATTTGCATCACCTCATGTCCCATCGATCCACAGCACTATCAGAGGGGCTAGCCTAATCTGCTGAATACTAGGTATCTGGTTGCATGGAGCAATTCTAAGATGTACACATTATTTAAAAATAAATAGCGAGAGGTGGGTGTGGTGGCACATGCCTTTAGTCCTAGCACTTGGGAGGCAAAGGCAGGCAGATCTCTGTGAGTTCAAGGCCAGCCTGGTCTGCATAGTGAGTTCCAAGCCAGCTGGGGCTACAGGGGGACCAAAAAAAAAAAAAAAAAAGCAATAAAAATAAATAGCCAGAGGATGGTTACGACATAATATTAAAATCTACTGGTTTGAAAAACTTTAGATTCTAGTAATACTTTTCTTTCATTGTGAACTATCACTCATCAAAGTTTTCAATGAGAAAAAAGCTCAGCTCCAAAACAAAATGAATGAAATATAAAAAAATAGAAAAATCTTCAATTAGCCAAAGACATTAGAAGAGTGTTCCTTTTTGTAAGAGTTACCAAATGAAATGTTTTTCTCATCTCAAGGAATTAAAAAAAAAGAGTTAAGACTCGAGGGTAATAGTTTCAGGAAAATCGATGCTAATTAAACAAGAACAGGATATTCTTTTAAACAGTACCCTTGAGGAGGGAAAACTTGGCATTCTCTGTCACAAGACTTACTGACAGTATGTCGAGGTTTAACGCAGAAGATGACTGTAAGTGACCTGGACATTCACGAATAGCCAGTGATAATATGCACACACTAGCACATGGCTGGTGAATGTTTTTTCCTAACCTTGAGAAGTTGCAGATTCAGACCCTTAGGTATAACTGTGTGTAGTCAAGCTAATCTTCCTGATGCTCTTTGAAACAGTTAATACAATCTATTGTGCCAGACCATTATTTTGTTCTAAAAGGAGTACACAGTTCAAACAAAGCCAAAGTTGTCTTATGACATCAATTCAATCCATTTGCTTCTGTTATCTCTTCACTGAGGTGTTTCTCTTTATCTCAAATTCTTCCACCTTGATGCTATAACCTTGTGGTTCCTAATACCATCTCTTAAGGCTTGATTGCCCTTTCACCTTGACTATTTTTTAGACATCGTGATTTCACAACTTTCTGGGACACTGCCCTTTTAAAATACCTCTTCTTTTTCCTGTCTGTGGAGCATTTCTCTTGTCCCTTGGGTTGATTCACTTAGCTTCTATCTGTGTCACTCAATAACTTTCTTCTGACACAAGTGTCTCTAGGTTTTCTCTGTTAATGGTGCCTCCTCAGCCCTCGCTTACTCCATAATCCACAGCACTCCAGCTTCCTCACTTCACTTGCTGCTCAAATGAAAACACTTTTATTGACGGCTTTCCTGATTTCCTCATTAGACTTCTAATTGAACATCTTTCAGTAATTGGTTTCCTGGATTGCTGTCCTTCATTTCTGTGGTGGAGTCTATTGTCTGTTGTTTTTCTTGATGCCTCTCTGCCTAATCTTTTTCTCTTTCTGCCATGGGTTCTTGTCCCCCTTTATTAGTACTGTTTTTAGTTAGCATATAAAATAACAGGTTTAATTTTGATACTTCCATCTGCAGCTTATTTTTTGCCTTCCATCATCCTCCCTTCCCCCATCCCCACCTGCCTTTCTTCCCTCACACAAATATTTCTCCTTCTGCTTTAATAAAGAAAAATACCATGTTTTCCCTAACATGCAGAATCTAGATTTTCTTCATTTACCAATATTTTATTTATTATTTTAAGTTTATGCATATGAGCACATTGCCCACATGTGTGTAAGTGCACCTGTATCATGCTATGCATCAGATCTTCTGGACCTGGAGTAATGGAAGGTTGGTAGCTGCCATGTGGGTGCTGGGAACCAAACCCAGGTCCTCTGGAAGAGCAGCCAGTGCTCTTAACCGTTGAGCCATCTCTCCAGCCCCTAGAATCTAGATTTTAAAAAGAATATTTATAGAACCTGAAAAATAGAGGAGAGACTGTGGAGAGAGGAAAATGTGTAAAGAGTGAAGGTGTAGTTTCTTTTTCCATTAAAAAATCCTTTTCACCCAGTTTTTTTCTTAACCTATAGTACTTAGTCTGCATATAAATTCTCACTAAGGTGAGCCATCATAAATGTGTGTCTGTTGCTACGATTTGAATGCTTTGATTCTGCAAAGATGAATTCTTTCATGTGGCAACTCCCATCTATGGGCCATATCCATTCTCTGCCTAGCTTTCTAGCTTTCTAGTCTCATAACTCTTCACTCTTTTCTTAATCATTTACAACCTGGAGACTTAAAGGATTTTTTTTTTTTTTAGCTCCCACTATGCTTTCTCTGTGTGTCGATTTTGCTCTCTCTAGCCCCTCTTCCAGACACCCCACAGTGCTTTATCCTCACCCTTTTTCCACTTCCCAGCTTCACATCTATGCATGTTCTAGATCTTAATGCAAGCAGAGAGTCAGAATGCCCTTCTATGACCCCAGGAGCCTGACACATGTGCATGCCATCATCAATGTACCTGGATTCCCATTTCCAACAGACAATGAGTCCTTGTGATCAGGAGCTCTTAGTGTATGTTTGCTCGTGCACTATCAGTTTAGCTAATCCTACCTAATTGCTGTCTCCCAAACAGACTTTTCAGGACAAAATTGCCTTTCTTTTACATACTGTTTTGGAAGTTTTGGAATCTGATAATGGTCAAATTCTGTCACACATATTCATTTTGTGTTACATAGAAGAATTGATGGTTTTGAGATTATAAATAAGGATTGGAAGACTAATTAAAACATAGAATTGGTGGAAAAGACATACCATTTTCTACAAATTTACGAGAGTCAAAGATACTTGTTCTACAATGGAATGTCAAAACTTGCTAACAGTCTGAGCTAGGGGTGTAGCTCAGTGGGACAGCATCTACCAGTGTACACAAGGCCATGCTTTCCAGGCACTGGAGCACCAGCAGCACCACCACAGACATCTTCCTAACAGTCATTACAATATGCAATTTCTATTAATGCAGCGCTATTTGTGGACACTAGTAGCATCCACATGATTTGTTACTTGTGAGAGCAGGAGATCAATTCTCTCCTGTGAATAGAGCAGATTTCTTTAGTCACATGGTAGAGAAACATTCATAGGATGTATGACTTGGATTTTCTGTCATCTGTCT
This sequence comes from Nannospalax galili, assembly GCF_000622305.1. Classification (NCBI taxonomy): domain Eukaryota; kingdom Metazoa; phylum Chordata; class Mammalia; order Rodentia; family Spalacidae; genus Nannospalax; species Nannospalax galili. Next base: position 3,674,558 of record NW_008360321.1, read on the forward strand.
CAAATTTTGTATACCACATTTATATACAAAACTATGCTGTGGACTTAGACAATATTTTGTTTTAAATAGTAACATCTTTTAGTGCTCGCTGCTTAAGATACATATTTCTGAGTAACTTGATAAGCTGTTTTACCCAACTTATTCTAAATAGGAGCCCCAAGGAAGAAATCAATGACTTCATCTACACTTTTAGTTAATGTGAACCTGGCCTACTTTTTGAGTTCATTCCTAGTTTTTACCTATGGGTATATATTCTTTAATTAAAGATATCAAAATAGTCAAGCACAATGCCCCAGAGATACAACTAATGGCATAACTTTTAATTACTAAAAAACACTACATAAAACCTGTGGGACTGCACTTACAACCATGATTTTTGCAAATGTGTTGCAGCAAAGGGCCTCTCTCTGGTGATTGACACTTTGTTTCACAGCTGCTAAGCCTCCTCTGATTATTAGTTTATTCATGCACTCCTGGGATTACTGCCACATGAAAGAGCACAACAGGAGAAGAGATGCATTTCTGTCCCTTAAACAAATCACCTGGGGCAGTCGTTAAAAAACAGAGGATTCATTCTAATAAAATATTATAAGATAGACGAATTGGACAGGACCTGGTATTAAACACACCTAATATCTTCTACATCTTTCTTAATAGCTAGTAATTTGACTGCCACATGGATATAGAAGTGAGGTCTGGCATCTGTATTAATTTTAGATAAATTATTAATGTATATTTTATATATACTCTATTTACTTGCTTTACAGTGTAAATTTCAATGTTTCTATACCTACATAGCTTTCTCTCTCTCTCTCTCTCTCTCTCTCTCTCTCTCTCTCTCTCTCTCTTTTAAACTCTTTTCTTTTTTGAGACAGTGGCATTTAACACCAATGTCAATTTACATTAAAACAAATGTGCTATTTAGTATCTAAATACTTTAAGCTTCATTTTTTTCTCATTTGTAAATGTTGATTACAGATAGTTATGATAATTGAAAATATGCGTCTTTCTTTTCTTCCTTCCTTCCCTCCTTCCTTCCCTCCCTCCCTCCCTCCCTTCCTTCACTTCTTTTTCTTTTTAGGAATTGAGTATACAGAAGTGTCCCATCTTTGATGTCAACAAGCTCAGGGTTTACTGATAAAGATACAGGATAAATTTTGATCATTTTGATCAGTTCATTAAATGTGCTACTAAAGCTAAACAGTATAATCCATCCCACTTCATTAAATAATCCATAATTATATAAACATAACCATAAAAATTTCAAAAATTATACCCATGTGTATACTATCACAAGCTTCAGAAACCTCAGACAATCGAGAAGGAAAGGAAATCATTATAAGCACTGTTGACATCTTGTGGTATTTAATTTTAGGTTATACAAAGTACACATTTGTTAATAATCTTGTGGTATTTAATTCTAGGTTATACATATTACATATTTTTTAATAAAGATCACATTAAAGCTTGAAATCGTGACTTTTCCACTTAACAACTGACTGAATTTCTTTTTTCAGCAATAGTCTTTAAGCACCTCTTCCCCCACCCAAATGCGTTTTGGCAGTTGCAGTACACCAATGTTCTTGTTTCTTTTTTAAGGTGTCTGAAGGGAATTCAGTGGGCACACCCTCTTTTCTTTCTCTTCCTAGAGATAATTTGTTCCAGAATTGGGCTGTGACTCACTGGTAACATCAGACCTCAGAGTTTGATTTCCAGAACTCTAAATGTTACTTTTAACATCTACTGTGTGTCTGGACCCCTGTTGCAAAAGTTAAATATAGGACAAAGTTATACTTCATTCTTTAGACCTCTACCCTCTTTAATACTGCAGGACTTAAAATAGAACGCAATCCCAGGACATCTAACCTTGTTATCCTGTAGATAAAAAAAAAATTCTGTATCCTGTAGTTAGCTGATTCTACTGGCATATTTCCTACATTACTTTAAGTAGAAATAGGGTTGAGGTTTCCTTTTTCTTTTTTTCTTTTATTAAAATATTTTATTTATTTGCATGTATTGCCTGCATGTATGTAGGTGCACCTGTGTCATGTAATGCTATCGGAGGACGGAAGAGGCTATCTGATTCTCGTCTGATTCTCTGGAACTGGAGTTTTGGACAGTTGTTAGCTGCCATGTGAGTGCTGGGATTTGAAACTGGGTCTTCTGCAAGAACAGTCAGTGTTCTTAACTGATGAGCCATCTCTCCAGCCCTGCTTTTTCATAGTCTATGAAAATTTAACACAGAAAATTAACAACATATACATGCTTTGAAAGGGATAGTTTGCATTCTTAGAAATAATTTTTATATCTTTGGAACATATTGTTTATCTATAAACATTTATATGTGTATGATTTGGACACATGTATTTGGGGTACTTATTATTCTTTCCAGTAGATATCACTGCTTAAAAAACTTGTATTTGGGGTTGGAGACATGACTCAGAGGTTAAGAGCACTGACTTCTCTTCTGGAGGATCCGGGTCCAATTTCCAGCACTCATATTGTAGCTAACAACCATCTGTAACTACAGTTCCAGGGGATCTGACATCCTCTTCTGGCCTCTACAGGCTTTGCACAATAAAGATACACCTACATACATGCAGGCAAACACTCATGCACTTAAAATGAAAATAAATAAATCAAAAACTTTAAAAGTTGTATTTGACCACATTTATTAACACAGTCTTACAAATCTTAGAAACATTCATTTTAATCAGTATTGTTGTGCAAGTAGCTTTGTATCTTTGAGTCTTAAGTTCATCAGCTGTGAGTAGAGAATATAATAACCCTTTCACAGAAGTTATTGAAGAATCTATAAAAATTCTGAAATATTGTGTAAATAGAAATTCCTGTTCCTCCTAATATTTAGTCCCAACTACTATATGAGATTGAAAGTAATAATTGTACTTTTCTTAACTTTTCCCAATTCAAAATGATTTTTTGCTTGGAGCCAGTGATGCTTGTATGTTTCATGAGACAATACTGTTCCACATGCTTCTATGGCACATCCTATTCTCAATAAGTCAAACTTCCTTCACTTCAGACAGCGTGATTGCTTTCATGAACACATCCCAGATAAATTAAGGCAAGGACAGCTCAGAGATATAACTGGAGATAAAGTAGATTTATATATCAGAATTTTGAAAGCCTATCTCATGTGCCACTTGAAGTGAACCACCCCAATCCCGTTCAGAGTGGGCTGAATAAAAGTTCATGATGATCTGTGTAAAGGCTCCAGGAAGAGTTGGCTTCTCCCAGCAAATAGCAACACTAAATCCTGTGAACTAGTGTGGACAGAGGGTTAACGTTTTCTCTTTTTCATTCCTGTGGATTAGTTTTACATCCCTATGAACATGAATAGGCATGCATGGAACATGCTGGCCAGATCTGAGCTTTGAGACTTGTTCATAAGGTCCAGGTTCCTCTATCCTGCAATTAGCCTAGAACATTTGCTTCCAAAGCATTTCATGCTGGTTTCCTAAATGTGGCTTTTGTTAGGCAATAAGTGTGCAGACTTGAAGAATGGTAGATTTAGAAATAAAAGCACATACTCCTTCTTGGTTTCGATTACTAACATTATCTCAAATATTAAATCTTCAAAGTTTGCTTTCTCATCTTTATTTTTCCCATTATTTTACAGAGCTGTCCAAGCAAGTGACAAAGCTATGGTTTTAAGTTTCCTTTTTTCCTTAAGCAGCCTTATCAGCACACCTATTTAACTGTCACATGCAACCGCTTTCCCTCCTCTGTTTTTCTCAGGCAGTAGTAGAGGGAAGATCTTTACCTATTTGCATCCCAAATAGGAGTTTTTAGGAGTTTAACTTTCCATTATCTTATTGACGAAGGATTCTTCCAGACCTATCTCTGTTTGCTTTTTTGAAAGTCAGGCTCTCAAGATTTGATTTTCATTAATTTTTTTTCTTTTAATAATTTATTTCTTTGACTGTGTTTTACTCAGAGTGAGTTCATATTTTGGTGGAATATGCATACTGACAGAACAAAGTTTTAAATGTCAAAGAGAATATTCTATTTTATGGTACATAATTCAAAGGGCCTTTGAAGACCAGAAATAGCAAACAAGGAAAGCCATGAAAGCCTCTTTGATTTCCCCATAAGACACAGTGGCCCTCTGCACACTTCTAACTGTCACAGAGACATCTGCTGTACTACACACTGCCTTCCTTCTCTCCTGCAGAATATTTGACTACCTTTTAATATGTGAAGGTAATAATCATGGTCAAATATGTAAGGTCTATTCCAAATTCATGTTTTTTTATTTAAAGGCAATAGAAGACAACATATTAAAAAATAAGAGAATCAATGTCCTGACTCAAATATAACCTTAAGGATCTTTCCCAGGTTGGACCAAATCTTCAAAAACAAAACTCCATTAATGATGTGTTGAGATACAGTCCTAAGTCAAAATGAAAATTGTAGACCTTGTGTGAGTTTCTCTCCTCTTTCTCTCTCGTTGGTTGAAGCTATTTCCCCAACACTAAAACATAGATTCTCAAAGTCTCTTATATAATTTATTAGTGTAAAGAAAATCTCTTGCCATGTATATTAGTTTGCCTAGAACTTCCATATCACAGGCAGGTGACTCAGAAAGTTGCTTTGTGGCTGGATGTCTGTGGTCAAGATATTGGCTGGCTTGGTGCCCTCCAAAGCCGCTTTCCTTGCTGTATGGCTAGATAGATGTCTTTTCCTTCTCGGGCTTTCTTTGGAACTGTAGGACCCCCAGGCTGGGGTACCCAATGTCCACGGGAGGCCGCACCCCAATAACTCAGTCCTCAGACCAGGAGATGCAACAAGCAAGAGGATTTAATCATTTGCGCAGACGGGCCCCTGCCTCACTCAGAGAGAGAGAGAGAGAGAGAGAGCAGCAGCCCCGAGCTCAGCTTACAGGCGATTTTTAAAGGCAGAAACCACAAACCACAACCGGTAGCAGTGGGAGGGGGCCGGCAGCAACCGGCAATAGGGGCCTGGCAGCAACCGGCAGTAGTGGGAAGGGAAGTCTCTGGTGATGTCCAGAGCATGAAAAGGTCAGCTCTTTCTCAGCAGTTAGAAATTATTTCACTTCTTACTTCCTTGTTCTGAATATTCTTCTTTGGTCTGGGGGACTTGGTTTGAATCCACTTTAACCTGGGGGGCTTTAGTTTGATTCCATCATTCCCCCTTTTCTTATGGCAAGAATTTAATCATAAAATCTATGAGTTTTCTGGAAGCATCATAGCAGCAAGGTCAGTGAGTACCAATGTGATGATGGCAACAAGGATGATCAAGGCCACAGAGATGTGGATGATAGTGACTAATTTTTAGTCGGAGTTGTCTAATTCCCAGTCGGAGTGGTTTATGTGTTTAGGACTTTGAGGGTTGTGGGTGTAGTCAGGAGAACCGTGTAGGGTCCTTTCCATCGTGGTTCAAGAGTCTTGTTTTCAAGCTGGGGTTATTAAAAGAAGAGGGCGAGGGGGACAAAGTTACATTGAGAACAGGAGGTAGCCCTCCAAAAAGAATTTTGTAGATGGTTAGACCGTGTATAGCAGGAGTATTTCTAGCTCGAAATAAAGCTAGAGGTAGGAGCTGTACCCAGTCTTTAGTGCCAGTCTCTAAAGCTAATTTAGTTAAGGTCTCTTTAATAGTTTTATTTATTTTTTCTACCTGTCCTGAACTTTGGGGTCTGTAAGCACAATGTAATTTTCAATTAATCCCCAGTGCTTTGGCCATTCCCTGACTTACCTGGGAGACAATGTTTTGGCCACTCCCTGACTTACCTGGGAGACGAAAGCTGGGCCATTGTCAGACCCAATTACCTTAGGCAGTCCGAATCGAGGGAAGATGTTTTTAATCAGTTTCTTTACCACAGTCTGGGCTGTCTCCTTCCGGGTGGGGAAAGCTTGAACCCACCCTGAGAAAGTGTCTATGAACACTAAAAGATATTTATAACCATTGGGAGGACCTCAATAAAATTTACTTCCCAGTTAGTCCCTGGTCGTGTTCCTGTTTTTCTCTTACCAGATGGGACCTTTGATCTGATAGCATTCACCAGGGAACATGAGACACAATCTCCTTTGTTTATGTTTCAATTTTAGCCTCAAAGTCTGAATGGGTGTAGAGAATACAAATACCTTCCGCTGCCTGATGGGCAGTTTCATCTGCCATCCGATTGTCCTGAGCAATCGGCCCCTGGTCTCGCTGATGTCCAGGGCAATGGATAATGTTGACCTTTCTGTCCTTTGCCAATTTTTAGGGCCTGGGTTAAGGCTTCTAATTCAGCCCGTTGGGCTGAAGTTCTGGCCAGCAGGGCTTGGGCCCAAATTATTTTCTCTCCATTGACCACCGCTGCCCCCGCCTCACGTTTACCGTTTCACAGAAAGCTGCTCCCATCCGTATAACAGGTGGCATCTGTATCTGTTAGGGGCTGGTCGGTGAGGTCTTCTCTGGTCCCACGTGTCTCCGAAAGTCAGCCAGGTCACGATGTAGAGCTTTATCAAACAGAGTAGGGGAGTTCTTGAATCCTTGGGGAAGTCGCGTCCAGGTTAGTTGTCCCGATATTCCAGCTTCAGGGTCCTTCCATTTAAAAGCAAAGATGGGCTGGCTAACCGGGCTCAGCCTTAGGCAGAAGAACGCATCCTCCAGGTCAAGTATAGTATACCACCTATGTCTAGGAGGTAAAGAACTCAGAAGATTATAGGGATTAGGAACAGTGGGATGGATATCTTTTATCCTCTGATTGGCTTTTCTTAAGTCTTGAACTGGTCTATAATCATCTGTCCCTGGCTTTTTCACGGGGAGCAGCGGGGTGTTCCAAGGGGATTGGCAAGGGTGAAGTATGCCCATTTGTAAAAGTCTTTGGATGTGGGGCCTGATTCCCTTTCGGGCTTCTTTGTTCATAGGGTTTTGTTTGATTGAAACCGGAGTTGCAGATGGTTTTAGTGTAACCACTATTGGAGGCTGGTTGTATGCTAGTCCTGGGCCTCCTGTCTTGGCCCATGCCGAGGGGATTTTATTTAGCCAATCAGATATACCAGGAATTTTTGCTATCGGTCCCTCATATAACCGATGTTTATCTTCCAGCTGCAAGGTTAATACCTGTAGTGGGGCTTCATCCTTTTCTTTTACAGTAGCTCCCTTTGTAGTGAAGTGGATGTAGGCTCCCAGCTTAGAGAGTAAATCTCTCCCAAGAAGAAGGTATGGACAGTCAGGGACCAATGAGAACGAGTGAGAGACTCGTCCTGTACTGAGGTCCACTTTTCTTTCTGTGGTCCATCTATATGTTTTTCTTCCGGTGGCCCCTTGAACGACCCAAGCTGTTTTGGAACTCATAGTTCCCTCAATTGTTGTCAGGACTGAGTGCTGAGCTCCTGTGTCTATCATGAAGGTAGTCAATTGCCCCCCTATCTTCAAGGTTACCCTGGGCTCAGGGGGGAGCTCCTGGCCCCGACTTCCCTAGTCCCCTAGAGTCAGGACTGGGGTTATTTTCTTTTGAAGTCTGTTCAGCTTCTTCGGACATTCTCGAGCCCAATGTCCTCTCTCCTTGCAATAGGCACACTGGTCTTTATCCACTCGGGGCCTTCTTTTGTCTCCCAGGTTCCTACCTGGTCCTGGTCCTGTTCCCTGAACTACTGTGGCCAAAATTCGACTTAATTCTTTATTTCTCTTTTTCTCTCTCTTATCCTCTCTAGCTTCCTGCTCTTTTCTGATTCTGTCCTCTCTTTCAAAGTTTCTCTCTTATTATAGATTCTTTCAGCTTCTCTTACTAAGTCCTGTAAGGAGTACCCCTGAAGGCCCTCTAGCCGTTGGAGTTTACCACGAATGTCAGGAGCTGATTGCCCTATAAAGGCCATAAGAAGATCTGTCTGACGCTCCTGGGCTGTGGGATCAAAAGGGGTGTACATCCGATATCCCTCTATCAAGCATTCTAGAAACCCTGCTGGGGTTTCATTTTCTCCTTGGGTTATAGCATGTACCTTTGCCAAATTAGTTGGGCGCCTTCCGGCCCCTTTGAGACCCGCTAACAGAGTCTGGCAATAAAGACGGAGACGCTCCCTACCGGCCACAGTTTTAGGGTCCCAGTTGGGTCTGGTCAGAGGAAATCCTGCGTCTGTTTCATTTGGGAGCAGAGTGGGTCTCCCATCCTGCCCGGGGACATTTTTCCGGGCCTCCAGGATGACTCGCTGTCTTTCTTCTGTGGTTAGAAGGGCCTGGAGGAGTTGCTGACAATCCTCCCAGGTGGGTTGGTGGGTAACAGCCTGAGGATCCTGGGAAAAAGAAGGATTATGGGTCTTTCAATTATACAAGTCAGAGGCTGAAAAAGGCCAGTACTGGATCTGATCCCCTACAGTTCAGAGGGGAAAAACCTGGGCAGTCCAGGTTCCATCAGAGGGGCCCCCTCTATCCCTCCTTAAGCGGAGTCTGTTAATTCCCCTAGGAGGTAGGAACGGCTGTGCCCAAGATGTGGGGTTCCGGGCCAAGTCTTCCCAGGTGACTATGTAGGCCACCTGGTCCGGATGTCCGTGTGGTCTTGGGTGGAAAATGTATTCCTTAACCTGCAAGATAGTAGCAAGGTCAAAAGTCCCATCCCTTGGCCATCTTTTTTCAAAAGAGGGCCATACAGAGGAACAGAGACTCTGTCACTTCTTCTTCTGGACCTCCAGTGATAAGTTGTGGGCCCTCTCCACGACCTCCTTTTAGTGTTCCAGAGTTAAGCTTAAAGGGGTAGTTAGCGATTGACCCATGGTGGAGGTCACAGGAGATGGGGGAGAGTAAGAAAGAAAAAGAGAGAGAGAGAGAGAGAGAGAGAGAGGGAGAATATGCCACTCCAAATAATAATGACCAGTGGGTGTGCTTATGAACAAGTACCTAACGTTGCCCAGTTTTTCTTCTGCGGGGGACGTGAATTTATCTGGGATTCACGCCTGGGACCCCCTTATCCTTTCACGGGAGTCTTTTAGCGGCGAGCGCCCTACGGCTCTT
>NW_008360321.1:3684469-3697398 GCF_000622305.1 Nannospalax galili
AATGGGAGGGCAGAATAGAGGACAGATATGGGAAAGAATAACACTTGTAGGACCCCCAGGCAGGGGTACCCAACATCCACAGGAGGCTGCACCCCAAAACTCAGTCCTCAGACCAGGAGATGCAACAAGCAAGAGGATTTAATAGTTTGCACAGACGGGCCCCTGCCTCACTCAGAGAGAGAGAGAGAGCAGCAGCAGCTCCGAGCTCAGCTTACAGGTGACTTTTAAAGGCAAAAACCACAAACTACAACCGGCAGCAGTGGGAGGAGGGCCGGCAGCAACTGGCAGCAGTGGGAGGGGGGAAGTTTCGGGTGATGTCCGGCTTGTGTACGGATCATGAAAAGGTCAGCTCTTTCTCAGCAGTTAGAATTATTTCACTTCTTACTTCCTTGTTCTGAATATTCTTCTTTGGTCTGGGGGACTTGGTTTAAATCCACTTTAACCTGGGGGGCTTTAGTTTGATTCCATCAGAACCTGTGCCCTGATCTCCTATTATTATAAGGATGCAGTTGCATGGAATTAGGACTGATCCTTATGAACTCCATTTTTTAGAGTCTTTTTGAAACAGGATCTCCCTGTAGCCCCAGCTGTTCTGGAACTGGCTTTGTAGAACAGGCTAGCCTTGAACTCACAAGAGATTTGCCTGCCTCTGCCTCCCAAGTGCTGGGATTAAAGGTGTATGCCACCATGCTTCCATTTTTAAGGTTTAATTTCTTCTGTAAAGAAACTGTCTTTAGTTACAATCACATTAGGGGTACCATGGATTAGGACTACAAGAATGATTTGGGGGTAACAAATTTCAGCCCACAATACCATGCATGATGATAAATACAAATAGGCCCACAGACCCTTTGAGAGGTTGCTAATAATAATTATTTAGATGACAGACTTCAGAGTAATCATACATTATAATTTTATATTTTTTATGATTCCTCATTAAAATGTATATAAAAGATCATTGCATAAGGAAAATTAAACTAAGACTTCCAAAATGACCAAGAATTTAGATGATGATTTATGCATCTTTCCATTTAATTTAAATATTTTGAGGAAATATTGCTGTATTATCATCTTTAAAAATACAAAAAATTTTATATTGCTAAAAAATCAAGCTGGAACTTGAAGGATGTTCCTATCTTATCCTTCCATCAATATTATACCTAGACTATATATACATGTATGTCTATGGTAATTTGTATGCTGAGTTTTCCTGGAGCATGGTGAACCCATTAGTTCATATCTAATGTGCTATTCCATGTATATGTACAGTTTTCTCCATGTTTTGATTATTCACTTTCTTCCTCCATGGAAATAATCTATTTCTGAAGTTAATTCTACATTCTCAATCTTCCTCATCATTTTCTTCCATGTTATATATTTTCAAAGCTTTCATTTTTGTGTTGGCATGTATTTGTTGTGCATAGTAATTAGTTTCACAGGGCATTTTCAGATATGACACACTTCAATCATATTCACTCCCTGTGCCCTCCCCATCTGGCCCTCCTCCCCCGCATCCCTCTCCCTTGTCCTTCCATTCCCAGGGATTCCCAGCTTCACTCTTGGTTTTATGTATTATGAATACAGAGATATGGGCACACAAACCTGACTCCATAGGCCTTAACATAGATGACAGAATGCATGAAATCCAGTGGGCAGGCTATGTGGGGGTGTATAGGGGAGTGGTTCTAAATGTGATTAAAATATATTGTCTGAAATGCACAAAAATTCAATAAACAACATTAAGGAAACAAAAAAAAAGAAACTCAATCCAGGGGCTGGAGACATGGCTTAGCAGTTAAATGCACAGACTACTTTTGCAGAGGACTTGAGTTTGGGTCCCAGCATTCACCTGGCAGCTAGCAATGATTTTTAATTCCAGTTCCAGGGGATCACACACCCTGTTCTGGCCCCCACAGGCATTTCACACAAGGGTGCACTTACATACATGCATTAAAAATAAAATAAATATGAGTAAAGGTAAATTAATTAAAAACCTATCCCTGTACTCCAGTGCAGACAATAAATTTCCATACATGAGAAAGAATGTAGTGTTATAGACTATATTCCCTTATACTGGTGACATATACTTTTTACATTTTGAAATATGTTGACTTTTACTTCAAGGTGATTTTTAGCACAATAGCTGTATTGCAATATTCATGTGTAATATTCTTCTTGCACAAATATCTGCCTTTTAGAAAAACTATAAGAGTTAAAGCGCAGAAATATAGTCAGTTGTTTCTGATCATTCCCAAGAATGAATGTTTCTTCAAGCACTCATTTTGGAGCAGGGGTCTTCAAAGTTTTCTATAATCATATATATTTCACAGACACTGTGGACACTTTTCTTTTCTCAGAGGGGGACCGATCACACTTCAGAGACTTCTCAGGGTACTACAAAAATTAATTTAACTTTATATAAACTGGTTTTCCAAATGTATTTCCCCCCTGGAATTCTTTTATTTCTAGAACACATCTTAAAATTATGAAGAAACTGATGTCCTATAGAACATATGGAGGGTCTGACTAAATGGGACATTCTGTCTCAAAGAGTCAATTGACCATCTTTGACATTTAAGCATAGATCTGCTCTGGGTGACATGAGATACTGTAGTTATCATAAAACAGCACCAGATTTGGTGAGCTAAGCAGAAAAATTGCCAAAAATTTGACTGTTATCTAATGACATAGCACTTTTTATAACGTCAAATAGAGAGATCTAAGGTGACAAAAACAGTAGTTAAAAAGTCTGTTTGAAGCTAGATAAAAATCATGAAATAAACAGCAGTAAAAAGGATGGACTTAGAAAAATAAAGTCTGAGGAGGTGTGCCAAGTAAAACGCCTTTTAGACAGTGGGGGTATTAATGGAGAAAACCCAGCAAGACAAGAATTTGAATTAGGCTCAATAGAACTGGAATACATGGTTTTAGAGCTAAGGAGAAAATGAAACTTTAAAAATCTTCTTTAAAATTTTCTTTAAAAATCTTCTTTAAATATAAATTCATTAAAAATATTGTGAACCAAAGGAGATAAACTATATTGATTATTATTCTTATTAATTAAAAGTTGATTATTATTCTTATTAATGAGCAAGCTGAATGAATGTCCAGTGTCTGCATGGTAATGTAGAGGTAATGCTAAGTAGCTGCGTGTTAGTTTTTTAAAGCCTGAGAGATTATAAAGTAGTTGGTATTGTTAAGTTGCCTCTGTGTTCTTTGTTTCATTGTCCAATTCCCTTCTACCCCTTTACATGACTTAAAAAATTCAGACATCCTAAACATATGTATACGGACCTCTAAACGATAAAGTCCTTCATCACTTATTCACTCAATAAATGTGCTTTGAGTAACCTTCCATGTGACTAGTATTTTTATCATTAGAAGTAAATGGATATTCTTCATGACTTCATGGAGCTCACAATCTATTCAAGAACCACCTATGAAATGAATAATTTGTAATTTGAAATACGGTCAGTACTACAGGGAACTTGGTTTTTCTGACAGCATGACTACATTGCTTAGGGAAGTCCTTCCTGAAAAGCTGGCATTTTGAGTCAAATCTGAAGTATTCACAGAGAATAACTAGTTGGAGAAGTCAGTTAGCATTGGGTGGTAATTCAAGGCTAAGTAAGAGTTATTAGTCTCAATTCTGTCCATATTGTAAAAGTCATTCCTACACTCTGTGAGTTTCATGGTCACCTACTCTCCACAGTGAGTTCCAGGCCAGCTGGCCTTCTTGGTGAGCAACAAGGTATTTAAAGACCCTCCCTCAAAATAAAATGAATAATGGAATACTGAAAGCACAACTAAATAAAAGGCGAATGGCACCTGAGAGAGGATACCAAAGTTGACCTCTGACTTCTTTTCCATGTGGACATGTGTATCCACATGAACATGCACACACAGAGACAAAATTATCTTTATTGTCATGATAATATGGGTCACCTATGAAATTTTATATGAAATAAGAACCTAGAAGTCTATAATCTATAGACTAAAACTTGGGGAGGGGCTGGAGAGATGGTTCAGTGGTTAAGGGCACTGGCTGTTCTTGCAGAGGACCTGAGTTCAGTTCCCAGCAACCAGGTCAGGTGGCTCACAACTACCTGTAACTCCAGCTTCAGGGGATCCAATGCCCTCTTCTGGACTCCTGTGAATGTGTACTCACCATACATACTGATAGTTAAAAAATTTAAAAATGAATCTATAGAAAGAAACTTGGAAGGTTGGCATGGTGGAACATACCTACAATCACAGTATATGGGAGGCAGAGACAAGAGATGCAGATATGGGATCCGTCTTGTCTACACAGTAAGTTCAAGCCATGGCTACCTTGCCCCCAAAACTCAAATAAACAAAATAAGTAAAATTAGGAAAGTCATTTTTACCTTTTAAAGTTGACTATTATTAAAATTTTATAATTTCAGACATGCATTGTATACATATGTACATATATTTTATATTTATAAAAGATTCATACTAAACAGATTTACCTAAAACTTTCATTTTTAATAAAATAATGTAGTTTGAGAGCTTTGCTTGTTACTATATTTGAATATAGAAATATCCAAATATTTGGAAATATCTATTCATTGTGTCTATAGAACAGGCTGCCCGCAATGCACAGAGATCCATATCTGCCTCCCAAGTGCTTGGATTAAAGGCGTGTACCACCACACCCAGTGTACAAAAATTCTTGCATGAGAGGATTTTTTTTAACTTTTAAGAGTATTTCATTAAAAAAAAACTATGGTAGAATTATGACTTTTGACATCAAAATTATGTTTTAAGTATTTGATTGTACTTCTAACCAAACTCAATTCTTATAAATGTTTTCTTTTAGATGAAATGTCTGAGGGTCTATTTTGAATATTTATGAAAACTTGACAAATGAGATATAATTCTCTTTTTTGAATTAAAATTAGCATTAGTGTGCAAAATAATGAGCTCCATTATGATGTTTCCAATCACGGATATCATTTTACCTTGCCCCTGGTCACCCTAGCTCTTTCCCTTGCTTCTCTGGCTTTGCTGTTTCCATTAATCTCCTTCTTCCTTCTAAATAGTCTGACTTAGGTGAAATGAATATTCAGTTACCTGTACTCTTTTGTCATCAAGTTCTTCAAATCTGAAGTATTATGTGCACTTCATCGATTGCTTTTATTGTCTGGGAAGGTCGTATTGCTGCTCTGATTAGGATATTAAGAAATCAGGAGTGTCTGGTTTTACCTCAGTCTGGGAGGGCCTGCCCAGCATAATTCAAATATTAATCAAACACAGGACACTCAAATATAATATAGATACAGGTCGAAGTCAACCAGTTTGAGTTTGTTAATGGAAAGTGTCTTGAATATGAAGCCATTTGATTCCATTTTTTTGCTTTGTCCAAAAAAAGCATTCCAGGGCATCTTCTAACACCTCACATATGTAAGTACAACCTGGACTCTGAGGGTGCTGCCTAGACCATAAATGTGAAAATTCCTTGCTGAGGATTGAGTTGGTTTGATTTTTTTTTTTTACTGACACATTAGAATTTGTTAAGTTTTTCAGACTCTTGAAATTTAGGCATGCCTCATTTGTCAGTCAATATTACAGAGGAAAATTTTAGGGAGTTACTATGTTTTAATTAAGTTTCATGCACAGTAATGAAACAAACACATTAGTAATAGTTATTATGTGACTTGTACATACAAATCCAATATATCAACAAAGTACATGTATTAATTACTTTCAGTAAACCTTGAAACTGGATGAAATTTTAAAAAAGAATTCCAATCTGTTTTTGTATAAACATAATTTAAGAGGTTTTACATGGCAGTGTTTTGCCTATGGATTGATTAAAGTCATACCATTAAGGCTTTTGTTGCAGATTAATCAGAAGGATAATATTTTCATTATACAATGTTTCCACAGTCTGGAAAATTCCTCCTCTCTTATTCTCCAAACTAATCTGAACTATATCATGAGCGTACATTGACCTGCTTAAAGGCCACTAGTGCAAATGACAGGAAGAAAAATTACTAATCTCGGTGAACTTTTACTGGTTTGCATCCCAGTGATTCCCATGTCAGAAAACCTTGCAATTTTCCAAACCTGGAGAACTTATATATCTATAAACATCTACTTCAATAATCTCTCTTATGAGTTAAACTCTTGTGATTAAAACATCATAGCTCTTCCCAGGTAACATTGATTGTAAGGTTTTCAAAAGAACATCTTTTATGACTGAAATGCATCTCAGCCCCAAGTAAAGTTTTGGGGTTGGCAAGAGTAGATGGGAGATTCGCCTTGTTGGTGCAGTGTGGACTCAGAGTCTGTGTGTTGTGAATCTTTTCTTCAAATTCATCTCAGCCGTTTCATGACCCATCTCAAAAATTTCATGCATATACTTGTGATTGTTGGGCAGCTAATTAAAACTGATCTGTTGTGTACATGAGATGAAATAGAGTATGGGACTGGACTAGTGCATAACTCTTAGTAAATGCCTCTCAGTATACATTATTAGATAGTAAAAGACTTAAAAAAATTCCCTTTCTTCCTTTCACTGCCCTGTAGATAACCACTTATTTGACTCCCTGTGAAATTGCCCTTCTTTCCCTCTCTGCCGCCTACATGGTTTTCCAAAGAATAGACTTCCCAAGGGAAACTCTTCTTTTGAAGACTTATGGGAATTGCATTCAAAATAAATCCATCCCCAAATTCATAGTTCCAAACACTGTACTGTTTGACCCACTCCTTCTTTTTCTCCTCCTACTGTTTAATATTAATCATCTGCAGGTGTGGGGTAACTCTCAACTTTCCTTTCTTTCCTGTCCCTTCCAAACAATTTAAAATCTGCTCCTGATTTGTTAATTAGTCAAGTGATCATGTCCATGATGAATTGATGTTTAAGAATTTGGTAGACCCCAACGGCTCAACCTGTAGAGGGATAGTGTAGCATACAAACAGAGATGATATGGGGGTTTAATCTGAGCAGATCCAGACAAAATTAAAAGGAAGGGTTCAGAGTCTAACACTTTGCTGCATCCATGTCTGCCATATCTCTGTGAAATCATTGCCAGTTTTTAAACGTAACTTCATGGTCTGTTAGCAGAGTTTGTCCAGAGAATAGAAAAAAAAAACCTTTAAATGGTAAGTACTTTGGGTTTGTCTTTGGCAATTTATTCAAAGGAGGGATGAGAGACAAAGAGAAATTAATAGAGATTCTGAAACAGGTACTAACATATTGGTACATATTGGTAAAATAGTTGCAGTTACCGTGGTAATCCAACTTTCAGTTGCTGTTATAAATATCTGACAGAACAACAAAAATAGGGAAAGATTTGTATTGACTCATGTTTTCAGATATTGTAATCCATAGTCACTTGACTTAGTTACTGTGAGCCTTGGGTGAGGCAGAACATCTTGGTAGAAGGTGTAATGAAGCAGAGTTGCTCACTTCATATTGATCAGGACCAGGAAAGCTGCACGTTCAAAGATATGCTCCCAGAGACTTTCAGTCAGACCTCACCCTCTATAGTTTGAACCATGTCCTAGTGGAACATTCACTTATGAATAAACCGATAGATTAATATATTGATTAGACTTGTCCTCATGATGTCATAATTTCCAAAGAGCTGACATCTGAGTGTTATTGTATCAGAAACCAAATCTTCAACACATGAGCCATTGGGGGGGCAGGTCTAAACACCTGATATATAAAGAATAAAATAGTCAAAATTATGACAAAAATATTGGGATAAGAGATGTATAATAAAGGCACAGAGTGTGTGATGAGAGCTCTGTTCTAAATGAATACTTCATGGAAAGTCTGCCCTGATGAGAAATGTCTCTGATCTTCATTCAAATCTAGGTCCTCATTTCTGAGTCACTGGGTGCAGGGATGCTGATGGATCACGGCTCCTTCCTTCTCTTAGACTTTGTGTGACTGGAAGTGACTCTCTCAAAGACAGCTCTCCTCCCAAGGGAAGCCCAAATCCAGTTGCTAGTAAACATGATTCTGACCCTTCAGTTTTAGAAAAATTTGATGATCTCCCAATACAAAAAATCCTTGTGGGGGGCTGGAGAGATGATTCAGCTGTTAAGAACATTTGTTGTTCTTGCAGAAGACCTGGGTTCAAAGCACAGCACCCACATGGCAGCTAACAACTGTCTGTAACTCCAGTCCCAGGGGATCTGACAGCCTCTTCTGACCTCCTTGAGCATTGCATGACATGGGTCCACTTACCTACATGCAGGCAATACATGCATACACATAAAATAAAAATAATAATAAAATTAAAAAAAAAATCCTGTGGAATTGGCTAAAACTTCACTTTAAATTGTAGGGTTTTTTTTCCTCCTTTAGAATAATCTAATCAAAGATTTCCTGACTTAAAAAACACAAACATTTTTTATTATTTTTATTCTTTATTTTATTTCAAGCTAATAAAGTAATGCATCTAATAATTTGATTTATTGTGGAATATATGTGTCTCAACTTTGCCTAAGATTGATCTAGTGTTTCAAAGAGATATAGTTACCTACGAATGAATGGACTTTAAAAGTTATTTATTTTTTTTACTTTTTATGTTTATGAGTGTATTGCTTGCATTGGTGTAAGTGGAACTGTGTCATGCAATGCTGGTGGAGGTCAGAAGAAGGCATTGGACTCCCTTGAAACTGGAGTTACAGACAATTGTTAGCCACTATGTGGGTGCCGGGAATTCAACCCGGGTCCTCTGCAAGTACAGCCACTGCTCTTAACCACTGAGCCAGCTCTCTAGCCCCAAATGAATGGACTTTTAAAAATGAGTTTTAACATAGTTTTAAACAGAATAGGCAAAATAAAGGAAATTTTGGATACCACTTAACAAAAATTATTACAAATATAATAGGAAATAGTGATTTAGGTGTGAGTGATAAAGACCATAGCATATGTACCCAATTGTGAAGCACCTGCCCTTTACCTCTCATTACCAATGACCACATTCCAAAGATGTCTGAGATGCATATGCATTATTAACACTAGTACAGAGTCTTTCAGAACCTCTGGGATCCAGATGGTTGTCAATGTGCGTGAAAAAGATGCATAAGACAACATAACACAAACAAAAACTCCACCATAGTCCAAGGCATAAGGAATAAGTTCCAGGCCAGTCAGAGGTACATAGTGAGACTTTGGGGAAAAAAAACATAAAGAGGAAGGAAAAAAAAACAAGTAGTAGGAAAATCTTATCTTAGTAATACAAGCATTTCCAAATCCCATCCCTCAGCAGAATACCACTTATGTCTCATTGACCAGAATTATGTCATACATCTGCCACCATATTTACATGGCTGGTTGAGTCCTTTTAAGTATTTATTTTATTTTTAATTTTGTGGATGTGTGGATATGT
Organism: Nannospalax galili; assembly: GCF_000622305.1. Classification (NCBI taxonomy): domain Eukaryota; kingdom Metazoa; phylum Chordata; class Mammalia; order Rodentia; family Spalacidae; genus Nannospalax; species Nannospalax galili. The sequence goes on from NW_008360321.1 coordinate 3,693,847, forward strand.
GTGTGAGTATGTGCACATATGAGTGTGGGTGCCTGTAGAGTCAGAAGAGGTCAGCTGATCCCCTGAAGCTGGAGTTACAGGCAGTTGTGAGCCACCTGAACTGTTTGCTGGGAACTGAACTTGGGTCCTCTGCAAGAGCAATAATCACTCTTAATTGCTGAGCCATCTCTCCAGTCATCATAATCACCATCACCACCACCACCACCACCACCACCACCATCATCATCATTATTATCATCATGATCATATTCACTATATTACCAGTATACATAAAGACTATGAGAAAACAAATAAATGGGAGAGTGGATGTTAGGTAGACATTGGTGGTTCTAGGTCTCCTTTTCTAAGAACATTACTGCTGTTTAGCCTTTGTCAGTCAAAGGATCCTTACTGCTGGATTTTGAGGCCTCAACCACTGTCTACTTAGACAGCAAAATATAAGTAACATATTTTCCAAAATAAGTTTGTGTACAAGGTCTAATTAGAACATGAAGAATTCTTTCTTTAGGTACCTATTTTGTAAAGAGCTACATTCACTGGAGGCATTGTCAGAGTTTATCTTCAAGGCTATTGTTGAATAACAGCACCAAGCAAATTAATACAATAGCATTATTTCTCATTAATCTTGAAAACCCACCTTTTAGAACAGTAATGTAAATAAAATTGCTCCTTGGTCCAGAGAAACCAAATTTATTGTATATATCATTATATTTTTTAAAATTTAAAATTAGATTGTGTATTTTTTCTTGAATTTGAAAAGATTCAGGGCGGTGAGAACAGTTTTAATTCTCCTGAAGCTCAGTCCCAGAAGTGAGAACTCTAGCTTCATTAGCAGTAGAATTCCTTGCTGTTTTTATGACTCAATTCCTTGTTGAATTTTCTGGGCATGCTCTTTCTAAAGAAGCAATCTGCAAAGGACAGTCTTCTCAGATTGCTGACTTATTTGAAAAGGATCCTTGGGGAAGGAGAAAACCTGAAATTAAATTAGTGTTTGCTTAGTGTCATCATTAACTCCTCTTGCACAGATTTAAAAGGTCCATATGGAAGCTCAGGACATTCACACATCCAAAGGTGTGTGATCAGTATTGATATCTGATTTTAAAAAGGGTTAAATCTAGAAGCCAAGTGCTGGAACCTTGGTAATCTAATGCTAAAATTGACTTGCTATTAATTAAGTGACAAAGTTTTAATATGTTTTGGTAGATACGTCAGTTCTGTAAGATTACTCAATGTTGGTATTTTTAAAGTATTAGAATTTTCTGTTATTAAGTGGTATTTAAAAATATTAAGGAATAGTATTTCAAAAGATATAGTTGGGGTTAAAGGCAGAAACATAAGGGTATCCTAGGTGAATTTTGGTGAACTTTGTGCCTAATGAGTCGTCTAAATCCATCTTCCCTTTGCTCCTTATTTCTTGGTATTGAATGGCAAGATATTAAGCTGAGGGGAACAGCTGACATTTGGGGATGATCTAATTTACACAGAAGATTTCTAAAGACGGAATAAAGTAGACAATCAAATTTTCTGCAGAACTTAGAATTAACTTAGGGAATTAACAAAACACAGTTTCTTTTCTTCCTTGACAACTATTTAATTCCTTTATGATCTAATAGATGCTTTAATAATTAAGTAACTTGCAAATTAAAATTTTTTATTGGAGGTTAAGTCTTTGTTTTTATAAGGAAACAAGTTAATTAAGAGGTTCAGAGACAGGTACACAGTAAAAGAAATGTACCTTTCCTTGGTACTGCTAATCTTGTTGATAACATTTGGCTGCTCATTCATTCATTCATTCATTCACTCAAGGTCTCAAACATCTCAACATCTCATATTGGTCTTAAGCTACTTACTCCGTGCTCAGTCTCAAGCTAATGATCCTTATATCTCCAGAGTACTGGGGTTATAGGTACAACTCCCATACCCAGGTTTCACCTGTGATTCTTTGAGTGTGGGTTTTTCCTCTTCTGCCAAAGCTGAAAGTCTTGGGGGAGCCAAGTCCCTGAGAACAGTTTGTCAGTTATAAAAGGAGTTGGATGGACAGCACACTGGCTTGTTTGGATGAGCTGAGCTCTAAATTTTCTCTCTTGGGTCCACACTGGTGCCTAGAACTCCAACTGCCAGAGACAGTGACCAGATCCTTAGCACGCTGTTGAATTCTCTTCCCTTCCCAGATTTATTTTTCTCTCCTTGTGCTTCCTCGGGTTGCCAACAAACTATTGGCCTCCTGTTCTTTCCTTTTATATGAGGACTTCACTGAAAACATACTATGATATCTTTTATCTGTTACCTGACTTCAGGGTTTCTAGAAGATAATGTTTTTATTAATCAAAGCAGGAAACTGACACAAAATAGTGTTAGAAGTAGTGTAAATAATTATATCATAAAGCTTACATTTTCACATCCGTTTTAGGGAAAGATATTGCAAATTGGAACTCTATGGTGTTATGGGTTGGTACCAATACATCTTTTTTTGAAAAAACAGTAAATTTTATATATTCTCATAGTGGACTGGTACATTTAGAAAGGGAACGATGGAATCTGTAAAGTGACTGGCAGGGTTAGAACCACACCCCATGTCGCTTGTTGTATCAGCACTCGGTCTTCACTAAGGCAGGTGCTTGTGGTAGGTGCTGCAAGATTAGCAAGCCTCCTCTTGCAGCACATACTTTTCCTCTTCCAATTTAGCTCCTTTAGAGAAGAAACAAATGCCTTTGTCCTGTGTGTGTGGGGAGAGAGAGAGAGAGAGAGAGAGAGAGAGAGAGAGAGAGAGAGAGAAAGAGAAGCCTGACATGCAGCTTTTGCAATCTCCTGGCTCACACTTGAATGGGGTGTCCTAATTACTTTCTATTCCTGTGATAAAACACTGACCAAAAACAATTTGACAGAGAAAAGGGTTTATTTCACCTTACAGTATGTTATGGAGGGAAGTCAAGTCACGGGCTCAAGGCAGGAACCTTGAGGCAAGAACCGAATCACAGACCTGGAAGAATGCTACTTGCTAGCTTTCTCCTCTGGTCTGTGCTCATTCTGCTTCCTTATACAGCCCAGGCCCACCTGCCCAGAGATGGCACCACCCACAGTGGAGTGGACCCTTCCACATCACTCAAAAGGCAACAAAATACCTCCTAGACAGGACCACAGGCCAGTCTGACAGAGACAATTCCATTCCCCAATTCCTTCTTCCCAGGTAAGCCAAGTTGACAACTGAAGGTATTGAGCACAGGACTTGAGTCGTTCTTAGGACTGCCTCTGAAACACTTCCTGCCTCCATGACAATAAGAATCTGAATAGAAATTTCTTTTTTCTGTTATTTTATAAATATTTATCAGTTATTTTCTTTTGTACAAATTAATATTCTTGTGTACAGAGTCAAGAAAACAGTAAAATGATTAATCAAAAAACCTTAAAACCAGATTCTTTTCTTCAGTGCTCTGAGTTAACGGTTTCCAGTTCAGTTTTGCAGAGCAACACAATGTATAAACAAAGAAGTCATCTTCACTTAATTGGCTCATTATTAAACCTCCACAGCGGCAATTTATTTATTTAACAAAC
>NW_008360321.1:3697607-3697855 GCF_000622305.1 Nannospalax galili
GGTTTTTTTTTGTTTTTTACAAAGCAGTAGACAGAAATTCAACAAAAAATGCACTGCAATATTTCACTATGGTCACACTTATAGATAAATAAGTTATGAATTTAATTACATTATCAACACAAGTGGTGCCTATTTAATCCAAGTGCAACCTGTCCAAAAAAAAAAGGGTTTGAGAAACACTCTTCATTCAAGCACAAACTTCATTCATTGGAAAATCAATTCAGCAAATAAATTTCACAACCACCAAA
>NW_008360321.1:3697907-3700898 GCF_000622305.1 Nannospalax galili
TGATTTATACAACAACCATAATACATTTAAAAGGATTTTAATGTTGTCAGCAAATCTCAAAATTACGTTGAGTTATACAAGGAAGTAAATACTCAGTAAGGCATATGTATCAAAAGTTTTTTTCAAATAGGGAGGTGGGCAAGTTGGGAATAGAGAATGTCTCTCTGATTTATCCTATATGAGAATTAAAACCACAGCACCTCATACCCCAAAAGGAGAGAGTGAGAGAGAAAGCCAGGAAAGCCAGGTGGACAGACTGTGTCAGAAAACAAATTTCAGTTTGAAGTTCTGAGATTCCTAACTCCATGCTCTCCCATGGTGCTTTATCTGCAATCCTCACAAATAATCCCACAAGGTCAGAACTGCCACACATATTCTTAAAAATCATAGGCATCAGATCCGGCAACCACACCCAAGGGAGGAAATGCCACAATTAAACAATGAACCAAGTCACTGGGTGAGCTAGAACTACAACCCATTTGCTAGTAACAATAGAATACGTCTCACTAAAAGAAAATCAGCCCATTTATCATAATTCAGCCCCTAATAAAGAGTCAGGACACTAAATAATCTCTCCTAGCAAGTGAGGACAAAAGGCATTTCCATTGGAAAGAGAGGCCCGAATTTGGCAACTGAATACTGTTTTGGAGTCACTGGCATCTCTGGCTGAAAGTGACTTTTTTTTTTTTTTAAACCTCTTCTCTATATTAGATTCAGGCTGTTGATCATTTCCACAGCTAAGGACCTATTATAAAATACCAAATATTAAGACATATTATGGTTATCTGAATGCTATTTGTGTTCCTATGAAAGAGAGGCCCGAATTTGGCAACTGAATACTGTTTTGGAGTCACTGGCATCTCTGGCTGAAAGTGACTTTTTTTTTTTTTTAAACCTCTTCTCTATATTAGATTCAGGCTGTTGATCATTTCCACAGCTAAGGACCTATTATAAAATACCAAATATTAAGACATATTATGGTTATCTGAATGCTATTTGTGTTCCTGAATAAATCTGGGGATTTAAAAAATAAAAACAAATTATCTTTAACTCTGTATGAGTCAGAGCATTATAGACTCACAAAGCCAGGAACATTTAGCTGGTTTAATGTATACCGTGCTCAATCAAAATGTCACATGTTTTATAAAAAAATAACGTAAGTTGGGAGTTAGAAAATCCAAAATTCCACAAGTTCAGATCATGTTTCATTCCTGTGGTCCAAGTACCATATACACTGATAACCCCATGTCTGTCAAGCAGATCAGTTTAGTTCAATGGTGATGGATGAAATATTTACAAGCATCTGTTTACAGTACTTTCTGAAGATTACATGCCAATATTCTTTTCTTCCATTCCTAGTCAATCTGAGTTTGGTTTCCTCAATGAATAAGGGTAAATCTGAAAATGGCTACTCAGCTGCTTCACCACTCGTACAATGGTTGTGGGCCAGGGTGAAGGCAGCTGTCAGTGTGCAAAGGAGAAGGCTCTCAAGATGAGAAGCTATTCCTAAGTTCACTGCTATGACAACCAAGAAGAGAGGGAGCAGCAACCAATTCAAAGTTGGCCACCAAATGCTGCTCATTTGACAAACGATTAGCTGACGTGATACTGGCAAAAGCTGTGCCAACCATGAAGCAGAACACCCTAGGATGTTTCTCTAAAATATCTGAAGGTGACTGGAGAATCCACACTGTAGACAAAATGAAGAGCAAACATGGAGAAAAGGGAACTATAACTTCATAGGCTGAATTGTTTCAAAGTGTTGTTTTTATAACTTTTAAAAAACTTTAATAAACTCATTGGAAGAGTCACACATAATGCACAACCAATAATCATTGCAGTGAATAGGTCTCTATATAAGAAATTAAACAGGAAAGGATCATACCAGGCCTCAACTCCAGCTGCAGTCACTATGTAGACAAAAGAATCACCTGGCTAATGTCATATCCTCATGGCAGGAAAAGAATTCCTGTTATACTTTTCCCAGTGCGACAAGATGAAAGAAAACAAAACTACCCACAGCAGGAGATAAAGAACAAAAACACTGACACCAGTTGATCCTCGTCCAAAGACGGAATACACAGTTACAAATACAAAGAAAACACATGACCAACTATCCAGGCTCCCCTAAAGGGGTGCTGGAATTGGTTCTGCGGGCTTGTTTTCCATCCACTCCATCTACGGTATAGGCTACAAAGTTGAGGATGCCCACGACAATCCAAACCCAATCAGGTACATGCTTATGGCCTGGTGCTGAAGTGTAAAAGTCAGGATGGAAGTACGACAGAAGTAGAAAATTGAATACAACCAGCAGAAAGCCAGAAAAGGTTGTAAGATTGGGAGCCAGCAAGTGGGAAATACCTTCACTATAGTGTCCCAAAATGGATGCATAACATACAGAGAGAGTGGGTTGGTATCCAAAGCACTGTATTTGTACTTATCAAAGCTAGCCCACTGCTCCCGGCTCACGTAATCGTAGCCAGCGATGACGATCCCACAACCAAATGCCCACTCCGCCGCTGTAGAAATTCTGCGGGACCAGGCGGTGAAACTTGAGCACCACACTGGGCTGGCCAGGGCTGAAAGAGAGTAATTTCTTTTTAAAAAATATTTTATTTATTATTTTAAAAATATTTTATTTATTTTAATGTGTATGAGTATTTTGCCTGCATATGTGTAAGTGCACTCGTGTTATGCAATGTCTGTGGAGGTCAGAAAAGGGTGTCAGATTCCCCTGGAACTGGAGCTGCAGAAAGTCGTTAGCCATCATATGGATGCTGGGAATTGAACTCGGGTCCTCTGCAAGAACAGCCAGTGCTCTTAACTGCTGAGCCATCTCTCCAGGTCCTGAATAGTAAAATTTAAAAAACTTGCTAAGTTCCATCCATTTACCTGCAAATTTCATGATTTCATCTTTATTTACTGCTGAGTAAAACTCCATCATATAAATGAGCCACATTTTCATTATCCACTCATCAATTGAGGGACACC
>NW_008360321.1:3702537-3718067 GCF_000622305.1 Nannospalax galili
AAAAAAAAAAAACTTGCTAAGAATGTAAAAGCCAGAGAGACAATATCCTTGCTGATAGTTAACGCATTCTAGACATGATAGGGAAACTGTACCACTGAAATATCCATAGCATGGTAGTCTAAGGAGAGCTACATAATGACAAAACTAATTGACATGCCAAATTTGTATGTGTGGGAATGCCATGGGTCTCACTTCAAAATAAAGAGTTACAGGCAATTAATGGATGCTTGAGGGAGGAAGAATTAGTTTTCTTCAGGGACTAGCTCCCTGGGAGGTTATCTAATGCCAGATAGTCAGCCCTAAACACATGAGTACCACTAAGTGCCCACAGGTTATCATATATATATATATGTGTGTGTGTGTACATATATATAAATGTATATATGTATATGTATCAGTAATAAAGAACAATAGAAGAAATTGAGAGGTAGCTAGGGGACATGGGAGGACTTGGCGGGGGACTGGGAAGTATGGAAATAATACAAACACAATAGGCAGATATGAAAGTCTCAAAAATAAAAAAAAACTTTTAAAAAGCCCTCTTGCTTTCCATTCTGGAATGTGATTTAAACATCACACATTTGATCTGTGTTTTAGCAATTTCTTTTATCAACAACACTCTGCCTTCAATGAGGCTTAGAGTTATGGTCTCAAATATCTACATACAAAGCAACTTTAAGTTTTGTTCTCATTGAGCTAAAAGACTTCTGCTTTCTCAGGTATGTGCCTGTGAAAATTGTTTTGATCATACACACATATATACTGGCACACACATACATTTATTACTTTTATAATTAGAATAAAAGTTAACCTTAAGAGGAACAGTATGGTCTTCCTCCTTAATCTTCCTCTATATTGAGGATGGCAGGGATGATTCACTGTAGGATGTGATGAGGTCATAGTATGTTTTAGCACCCTCCCTTAATCGCCTGTTGTCAGTGCTCATCACCACAGCTACATGCTCACCTGCTTTCTCAGCCCTGCTGGCCTCCAACAGAGCATCTGTCTGAGGGAAAATGTCTGAGTGCCCATTCTGCTTGCAGTCTTTGGATAACACTGTCTTTCCCTTTTCTGTCTCTAATCTTGGTTTCAAGTTGACCACCAGTGAATTCTAGAATACCAACTTTAGGATACCCAAATAAAAGCTTCTGTGCTCCCACACTCCCCCTAGAGCAGTTCCCACCTTCATTCAGCCTTGCTCCATTTTACAACTTCTGGAACAATGCTTTCGTGTCCCCAGCTGTGGCTAGTGTTCTCACATGTAGCCCTGCAGATATTTGAGTCTTTCATTCTTTCAGCCAAGAGACATCTGCTATCACACATGGTCTACCATGGCCTGGATCACCTACTGTAGGTCATTTACCCCATTCCTAGATGCTGCAGGGATGGAACAGCCCTATCCAGGTGGACATCTTCAGCCTGCTTCCTCAAAAGATTAACATGCTACTGCATTCCCCCACTTTCTTGTGTGATTGCAGATATGTAAACATTTTCTTTGATATTAAGAAATAAAATGCTCTTCCATATATAAAAGGATCATGGTAACTTCAGCATGTCCCAAAGCAAAAACATAGTGACTGCTTCAGCAGAATCAGTTTGCTGGTGGAGGGGGAGGGTGATGCTTACTGTGGTGAGGACTGACTTGGGCTCCAGAAAGCTCTGCAGTGATTTCAGAGTAATGCCTCGAAAGTAGCTTAAAGCAAGTACAAGAAGCCACCTTTATGAACCAATGTGAGTACAGCAAAGACCACTCAAGATCCTCTGTCCTGAGACTCAGGAGCAGGAGGCCCAGGCTAGTGATTTAACTTTCACAGTAAAAATAATTGTGGGTTTTCTTTTAAAAGATTTTAAAATTTATTATTTTATGTATGGAAGTATATTGCCTGCCTGTATGTAAGTGTGCCCATGTCTTGCAATTTCAGAAGAGGGCATTGGATCCTCTAGAACTTGAGTTACAGTTGTTACTCACCATCTGGTCGCTGGGAATTGAACTTGTGTCAGCCAGTGCTCTTAACTTCTGAGCCATCTCTCCAGCCCTGGGTTTTATATTTCTACTAGACTGTCATTCTTTTTGTCAGAATTATGCAGTTATGTTAATTATTTACTTAGGTGTTAGAGCCCCAGATTCTATGTATAATACCTATTTTTCTGCTTAGTGATAAAAAGAAAGGAGAGGGAGTGGAGAGCTGGTTCATCAGCTAAGAGGGTATACTGCTTTTTGCATGTCCAGGAGATCCAATGTCCTCCTTTGGCTTCTGTGGGTACTGCACTCATGTGTACAAACCCATACCAGACATATATACACATAATTAAAAATAAAAATAGAGCTGGAGAGATGGTGTGGTGGTTAATAGAACCCTAGCTCAGATCCCAGCAGTCACATTAACAGCTCATAACCACTCCAGGAGATCTGACACCATCTTCTGGCCTTTAAAGGCACCTTTACTCATATATGCACATACCTACACACAAACACACATGCATGTGTATAATTTCCAAAAAACAAGTCTTTCAAAAATAAAAGAAAAGGGAGATTGGGTAAATGGCTATAAAGAAGCAAAACAAAAGACAATAAAATTTAATTTTTATCTACTTGCCATCTTATCTAACCTAAGATTACAATTTTTATGAAAAAAGAAATGTTGGCACTGGAAAAATGGGTCAGCAGTTAAAAGCACTTGCTGCTCTTGCAAAGGACCCGTTAGGTTCGTAGCACCCACAAAAGGCAGCTCACAACCACCTGTAACTCCAGTTTAAAAGGATTTAATGATCTCTTCTGACATTTATTCACAGGCATCTCAACTCATGTGCCCATATCCACAAATAAAAACAAATATACATGCTCATACATATTTAAAAAGAAACGTCACAATGAAATTAAACAATGGGCTCTATATTAATTTAAGAGATATAAGCTATTATACAGGACTGCCCTCTGACAAGCGAGATCTTCCTGAGTCCAACTGCAACTACTTATCTAAGATCATTACCCATGTGCTTGTTAACTGTACATGCCTATCTTCATGCAAAGGAGGGGCAAGGAGAATCACAGGACCCTTGCTTGAGAGTGCAGCTATACCTCTCAACCAGTGAATAACAATTAGGACATCATTGGGCATGACCTGGGGTAGGAACTAGAGTATACAGGCTGGGGAAGACTAGGGGAGGGTTTTTTCTCACCGTTTTGTATGACTATGGGGAAGCCATCCTCTAGGCTTAGGTGGGGAGCACCCACAGTCCTATAAGCAAACCCTTTCCCATTTGCTCTCTAAGTAAGCCCAATAAACTCATTGGTTTCTCAGAGTATAGTCTGACCAAATCATATCTTGATTTGTCTTTGGGACCAGGGGACAAGTGGGAGGATGTTATTTATATCCCTACCCCAAGGAATTTTAGCAACATAAACATCCCAGCTTAACTGCTTATCACTCAATGATCTGCCATGTAAACCAGATCCTCAGAGTAAGAAATTTCTGCCACAAAATGGGGCATTTTGCCAAACTATATTCAATCCAATTCTCTTCCCTTTCTATCCTAACAATAGTTTCACATATTTTATTGTCATTACGTATAGTCTCAATGCTTTCTTCTGTCTTCTGTCTATAAAATGATGTCCTTAGCCTCAGTAGAATTTCTCTGTAGCCCACACATTATAAGTATTTGCTGATAAAATGACTGTAGAAGATCCTGATATCCATTTAAACACAGCAAAGCTGTGGGGAATTGGTTCAGAAGCTAGACAGAAGTTGTCTGTTACAGCAGAAGCAGGTCCCCATGGTAAGCTGCTTTTACCTTATTGTTCTGAACATACTCTATAGAGAACACTTTTAGTCCTTCCAATAATTCTGCAAACACAAAATGTTTTGTATCAAATGCCTTGCTTTTTAAATAGCTAGAGTGTTTTCTGCAGCTAACCAATACATTCTTGGGTACTGTATTAAGTTTTCATTGCCTGACAATAAGAACTTAAGAGAGGCTTACTTGGTTAATAGTTTCCGAGAGTTTTCACTCAGCATGGTTGGGAAGGTGTGGCAGATAAGCTTAATTCATGATAATAGGTGTGTGTGTGTGTGTGTGTGTGTGTGTGTGTGTGTGTGTGGTAGAGACTGTTCATATCAAGGAGGATAAGAAACAGGGGTCAAGTCTCCACTGAAGAAATAAAGGCCAGACTTTACTGAGTGGGTCTTAAGTCCAATCAGGAAGCTATTGGTTACTTCCAAGATATTAGTTCCAGTCTTGCTCAGTTAGGCATATCTTGGTGGGTCAGTTATTGTAGATAGTAGGATTACTATTTGAGTAGAACTGTTGATAATATTTCTCCCTTGTTTGCATAGCACCTTCTGACACTATGAGAGCCAGCCTCAGGAAGGTGGTTTCCAGCTTAGCACCAGTCTGTTTTCTCCAAGTCCTGTGACCCAAGTGTGTGGTGCCTGGTGCTGTAAACCTAGCCAAGAACCAGTGGTTAGAGAGCTGATAGACCCTAGAGGAGCAGCAGCTACCGCTTGATATTGTTTTCAATTGCCTTCTAAATAGCCTTATACATATAGATTCGTGTAACCCTCGTCCTTCATCAGACGAGTTTCTTTTTGCAGCACATGAAGGTTATTGCAGAAAATCACAACTGGCAAAAGTGCAGAGAAGAAGTCACTGTGGAGTGCCTATCCCTAAATGGGGCATCTATAGCACAACCCTATACCCAAGACTCAGAGAACATTGTGGAAGAGGGGGAAGAAAGAATGTAAGTGCCAGAGGACCAGGAGGCCTGCTACAAAACAGTGTCTTCTGGACATTATAGGGATATCGTACCCACGAACTCTCAACAGCCATGATGCCTATAAAAGACCAGCACAAGACCACACCAGTCAATATTACAATGAGAATTTTGAACGAGCTCAAGGCCCCACCCCTGGTTGAAAAGCTACAGGCAGTCAATTTCTGCTGAGGGAGGGGAAGTCATTTTTCAGGGACGAGTCACGTGATAGTTTGCCCTGACCCAGTGGTCAGCCCAGCACCGATGTACATACAGGCCACACTACTTCTTATTTGGCTTAATAGAGGAAGAAGAAGGAATGTATTTGTGAGGGGTATGTGGGAGACAGGAAGGAGGAATTGGAGGGGGAGGGAAGGGTAGATATGAAAAAATGCATTGCACTCATATATGAACTTCTCAAACAACAGAAAAGGCCAGTCCTCAGTGAGGTACTATGTTCTCTTGACTTCAAAATCTCACCACCAGCTACAAACAGGCATTCAAATCATGAGCATATGGGAGAAACTTCAGATTCAAAGCATAATGGCACCAGAGCCATTAAAAGTAACAAAACTGTAGTTGGTGATTAGAAGTTTATTAATTGAGCTATTTAGATTCAAAGTCAATTGATACAAGCTACCAGTAGAGAATTACAGTTATGAATCCATGACATCAATCATTAAAATATTAAGACAGATAGCATGATAGTTGTTATGTAATAAGCATAAAATGAGATAGTTGCTGCAAAGTCTGCTGGACAAAAAATTAAAGTTTTAAATTGTAATCATGCTGCTACAATACAGGATTTCTATAACTGCACTAAAAATAACTTTTATATCCACAGGATTTATGTAAATTGCCCTGAGTACAAAATCATTCATTTCTTGAATTGAAACACAAATTAATTTTATAATCTTAATATATTTCTTATAGTAGCTAGGGTTTGCTGTATAAAAAACGTTAACATGAATCTAGGATCTCTTGGAGGCATCAGTTATGTCCAAGTGCTATGAACTCTAAAATTTCATAGAACCTTCCTTAACAGAAAATGCCATGCCTCTTGTCTGCCTAATGGCCTTGTCTGCCTAGCCTGAAGGCTATGCATTAAAATTATGGTTTCATTATCTTGTGGTAGAAGTTAACTCTAATCTCCAATCCCTGCTGTCCTTCACTGTGTTTTCCAATGAATAGTATCACTATTCCTTAAAGTGAGCAAGACCAGTTATACATTCAAAGTCTTCATAATAATTAAAAAAATACATCACTAAAACCTGAGTTGATGTTACAATAGAAGCTAGTGTTACTTGATAACCATAGAGAGGGACATGCAGTGAGATTACTAACCTGGAGTCCCTAAAAAGGCACAACTCAGTGCTTGAGTAGCTAAAAGTAGCTTAGTTTGTTAACCAAAACTGAACTACACAGGAGCTTATACTAAATGAAGCTGAGAATTCTAAAAATTATTGTTCACCCACAGAAGGAATCTTTATAAGGAAGAGATGGCTCAGACTTTTCCAGCCACTGAAACACCAAGAGTTACAATGATGGAAGGCCAGTTTCCTTGAGTTCTGTTATCATCAGTGTTCTTTAGACTTGAAGAAAAAGTTAGGAGATGCTGCCCATATGATAAGTTTTTAATTTTATAAGGAAAATCTCTTTAATTGGAGAGCTAAGGTACAGCATGACTTGGGGAATCCTTCCTATTACTAAAATCCAAGTCAGACTCTTACCTTTGCAATGGAAGAGTGGCCAGGTTTATTGAAGTGGGGGAGGACTTATGACATATATTTCTAAGTCTTTTATTATCATAAAGACTTACAGCTATTTTTCTAAAGTGATATTCAGTTAGGTAAAGTGACACACCAAGATAACTCTTGATTCTTTGCATTCCCCAATAAAGATTCAGAATGTCATTGAGAACTACTGGTCACATGGAGAAATAAAGGCCTGTTAGTATAAATAGAGTGTTGGCCCAATCTGTATCTCATAGTGGACCTATCAGATGTGGGAAACATTTTTGTGGTTGTTTCATCAGTTATACTGTTGATAACATCAATAAGTACATTCCGGGAACACCAGCCCTCACATTGCTCTTGTGGTGAGAATGGCCTTGGAAGAGTGTCTGGAATTTCTCATTATTAACTCTAAATAAAGCAAAGGCAATGCTGGATCTCTGAGGGAATCAGAGAGCTAAAGAGGTATCAGGTAAAAAAAGTTACATTCACAGATGTTGGCCCTTTTATAATGTTGATGATCCTTTTCTATGCCCTTTAAACTGACAAATTGGTCTGTGTAGAAGACAGGTTAATCTTTTTAGTACAGTGAAACATAACAAACTTAATCAGAAGATAACTACAGCTTCAGCTACTATTTCAGATATGGTATATTTAATGAAAAAAAATATTGCCAATGACATCCATGTTCCATGTGCCTTGATGAAATAGATTGTTTTTTTAATATATAAATTAATAAATAGATTTATTTTCCTTACTGGCATAGGAGTATGCTTAATCTTGCTTTAGGATGATAACAGCTTTCCAACTTAGCCAATTAAACTCCTGAAAAATCCTTAACCATTTCATTATCCCATTGGGGGATCGTGTTTATCAATTATATTGATATCATGCTGATGCTTCCTTTGTAGAGAAAATGTAGCAAAATGATTTTATGGAACACATTTGTAAAAGGGGATTTAAACATATTCCACATATCTATGTACCAATACTGAGTATGGTTAATTTTATAATTTGCTTTAAGAATGAACAGACTTTTTATGTTAAAGATTTAGACAATAGGGGCTGGAGAGATGGTTCATCAGTTAACAGCACTGGCTGCTCTTACAGAGGACCTAGTTTTGATTCTTAACACCCACATGGCAACTAACTGTGCTTAGCAATTCTAGGTCCAGGAGATCTGATGTCATTTTCTGGGCTCTGGAGGCATTGTATGACATGAGTCACCTTACATACATGTAGGCAAAACACTCATACACATAAAATAAAAATAAGTAAATAAGAAAGAAATTTAAAAAGGAGCCAGACAATAAAAATATGTGAGCATTGCGGGTTAAGAGGCAAAACCAAGGAAGTCAGAAAATGCAAGGCTACAAAGAAACTTAGAAAAAGCAGTATTTTAGCAATGAGAAATTTCAAAACAAGATAATTGCATATACTTTATGCAATACAGTTTTAGCATTGAAAATAACAGAGCTTTATTCTCATTTTATTTAGGAGAGGTAATATTTAGATTATTTGACTGTCATAGATAGTAGAAACACTACTATCATAAATCTAGTTGCTATACTGTAACACAATTTTCTGCATTTCATCTTTGAAAGTTTCTACACAAATAGCTGCCAAATGCTGATGTAAATCTGTGAGCATTTGATTTTCATTGGACACATTCAATACTTGTTAGGCATTTATATATTACTCTTGCATGATATAATTGCTTCTTGTCTTTTATGTATCATTTTACTGCAGATGAATCATTTTATGATTGAAAGCTATGTGGAATTTCTTCCACTGCACAGTAAAGTTCATATTGAAATAGAGATAGTTCCTTTGAATTTGCATTGGGGTTTCCAAAACACTGTTGGAACTTCAGTTTGATGTCATGAAATAAGACTCACTGCTACTTTTCATGGAGTTAAGAACCCCAAACGTTCTGAAAGTTTGGCTGTGTGAGAAGTGTGTAAGTGTTTAAGGCAGAGAAGGGTATGAGGCAGTTTAACATTACACAATGCTCCAGCAGCATCTGTCGTCATTAAAATGACTTTGCCATGATGCTTCCCATGTGTTATTTCATTTAGAAAATTTAGGCTGAATTCAGTAAAAAATAAGTGTCTGTCTTAGCAGCAAAGCTAATTTCTGATGCCATTCAGTGTTCAATAACAGTCCATGAGGACAATTCTTCTCATCTAGAAAAATTTTATTCTTTTACGGAACTAAAAATAGTTTCAATAAACATTTAAACCGCCTACATTGCTCAGTGATCAGGCATGTCAGGATACTGAGCGTCTGTACAGGACAAGGCTCATACAACGGATAGTGGTTTAGTTCATAAAAGTTATCAATCCTACTAGAATCACCCTGGTCAGAAACAAAGGGAAATTCAAATTTTTCTTTCAAGTACTTATGCTGAATAGTACAACAAATAACTAGATACTTTAAACACCTTAAAAGTTTCATAGTTTAAAAATATTTTATTTATTATTTTTATTTTAAGTGTATGTGTATATCGCCTGGATGAATGTAAGTGTATCTATGTCATGCAATGCTCATGGAGTTCAGAAGAGGGCATTGGATCCCCTAGAATTGGAGTTATGTTTGGTTGTTAGCTGCCATGTTCTGGGATTCAAACCTGGGTCCTCTGCAAGAGCAGCCAGAGCTCTTAACCACTGAGCCTTCTCTTCAGCCCTAAAAGTTTCAAAGTTTTAATGTTTGTTTAACTAAGTACACTTCAAATTATGTTTAGCAGGATAAATTGTAAAATATCTTAATAGTTTCCACCTTAGTTTTTATAGAATAAGTATTTTCTCAACTTCTTTCAAACATTCATACTTGTTTTACTCTATTCACTGACGTTAAATTTTCAGTTACTTCAAAGTCAGCATTTGCACTGTAACAATTAGGCAGTATGAAGATTAACTCTTAACTCATAAAAGACCAACAACAAATAGCATAAATCATTTTCCTTTGCAAAAAGTTGACTTTTTGCATGTGACATGTCTTAGTGGGTAGAGGCACTTTGCAAAGCCTGGAGACCTACGTTTGATCCCCAGAACCCATGTGGATAGAGAGAACCAGCTCCACAAAGTTTTCTTTTGCCCTCCACACATGCATTGTGGCATGCATGCTTGCACACACACACACACACACACACACACACACACACACACACACATGTACAGGAACATTTGACCCCCCTCTCCCAATGTCTTCAATTCTTTTGAGCATCTGATCTTGCAGAGAAGCTTTGGACCCTAAGTAAATTGATTCTATCTTGACCAATTTTTTCCCATGGCAATCAATATTTGATAAGTGCTTTATCTGGTGCTATTGATACACATTATAATCTTTAGTGTAGCTGTAGTCATTGACTAATGAACACAATTCTTTATGGCTTGTGGAGCTATTTACCTGGATCTTCTATCTTGCTTGGGCTCTGGGCTTTAACTCCTGTTCCTTATATTAAAGGGATTCTAAAACTCCCACCCAGGGCAAATCCCTACTCCAAAATTCTTCATAGCTCTCTGGAATAATTTTCTTTAGCTCTTTCTTATTTCTGATGGTATTTCTTATTTTAGAACATACATAAAAGACTATATGCTTACCAGATGTGGTACCTAAATCTGTAATCATGCCACTTAAGGTTGAGACAGACGGGTCACTTAAATTCAAGGTCAACTTGGTCTATATAGCAAGTTCTAAACTAGCCAGTGTTGTATCTCAAAACAAGACAAAGCAAAACAACAACAACAACAACAACAACGACCTGAGTGGGCCGGAGACCCAGCTCAGTGATTAAGAGCATTTGCTTCTCTTTCAGAGGACCTGGGTTCCCAACATTCAGATGGCCTGTGATAACCGTCTGTAACTCTAATTCTAGTGGATCTAGTGCCCTCTTCTGGCCTCCACCTGCACAAGGCATGAACATGGTTCATATGCATCGTTGCAGGGAAATATGCATACGTGTAAATAAGTAAATCTTTAAGAAAGGGTATAGATTGTTTCAATATTTTACATAGCGTTATAAGTTTTCTCTATAGCTATGAAGAATATACCTATAACAGGCCACAGTTATTACAAATAGAAATTTGATTGGGTATATATAGGGTTTCAGAAAACTACTCTAGAGTATTCAACTCCGGGATGATACTTTAATGAGGTAATGACATAGGAATTCTATCTCTATTGCTAATATTTCTGTTTTACTTTCTCTCTCTGGAATTTTTTTTATGTGATATATTTTCTAAATATTTGATCCGAAAGGAAATCAAACTAACATGATTTCAGGTATCCATTTGATAAATGGGCACACCACTATTTGATTGTAGTTCTTCCCACTGTTTAGCAGTTTTCTAACAGAATGGACTTAATTTATCTACTTGGTTTGATGTCAGTATCAATGATTACAATGAGTACCATTTTCTTGCATTTGTAAAGTGCATCTGTAAATAAATTTGAGAATAACAATTTTATAATAAATACTTTCTCATCCTGTATCACATGTATTAATTCTGTCTCCCCTTACTTGCTTCCAGAAACACATCTGTGCTCCTACAAAGCATTTAACATAGCATTATAGGAATGCAGTGTTTCTTCTCCTGCAGTATTTGCATTTTAACCATGATCAAAGCCTCTAGCCAGACATTTATGATAATGAAACTACACACCAGAGAAGATTTTGCAGGAAAATTAACCCTAAAATCATCGACACTGTGGCATAATGAGACAGGCACAGGCTTAAAATCTTGGGGTTGACTCATTCATTGAAGTTTAGGTAGGGAAAGGGAGTTATTTCCTATTATGCGTGGACATTAACAGAGCATTTCAGTTTCCTAATAAAAGTGAATGATGGCCAGTGCGATTTGTGAGAACAGTGTTTCAGGAATGGTGAAGGCATAAAGATAGCATTTTTCAGAACAAGAAAGTCACAGTAGTGACACCCTATGGCAAAATTTCTTCCAAAGGCTTATAAGCCTATTACTTCCGCAATAAGAGAATTCTTCTGGACAAGGCTTTAGGTAGATCTAGAGGGCCTAAAATGGTGAGATCGGAATAAGACGTAATTTCAAGCTTCTAAATTAGATTTAACAGAGCCTACATGGTAATTGAGTCCAGTATCCTCTTAATGCTGCAAAATGAATGTTTGTGACTTAAAATCATCAGGATGGAGATTAGACTACTCTTGGTGCAATGCAACAGGAATGTGAGGCTGGACAGATAGAAACATTCAAGCTTATCAGTGGATTCCAGACCAGCAGGTAGTGTCGAGTGACTCAGCAACTCTTCCAGCCTGCAATGTTTTCCTTGTATTTACTTGAATACCACTGATTCATGCATTTCCCAAATAATTGACCTAATTCTTATGAAGGCCAGCTCTCCCTATACTTACTCTGTAATGTTAGTCAGGAGACTTTCTGATGACCCTGTTACATGCATTTATCAAAACAAAGAAATGGCATCATATGGAGAAAACAGTATTTTGGGTCTATAGGGATGGCTGGACTTTTGTTGCACATGTCACATAGTCATTGCGAACTCAATATTGTTAGATCTGGGGATGGAGCCAGCCCGGGATGACTCTTGCTGCACAGTTTAAATGAGAGAGGAGATTTGACACTGAATGAGCTTCCATGATTATGAAAACACGGTCTTTTGTACATTAGCTTAAGCTGAAGTCATAAACATACACTGAGCCAATGCATAGCCCTGTAGGGCTTCTCATTTGTCAAACTAGAGATGTAAATATTGTGAAAATGCAGCAATATGAGCTTCATATGACTCAACATATGCATTCTAGTCTCAAATCAACCAGTGTTTCCCAACTGCTCTCCCAAAAGACTCTGCCAAAAAAAATCATTTAGAGAAGACGACTCACTCGCTATTTCTTCAGTAGATAGATGGCTCAAAGTGTTTTCTACCATTACTATTTTAGGATCTGCATAGCATTGAGTCTAGTGGCTTTCTAGCTTCTGCTGTTTGGAACGATGCTCAACTAACAGTCTACACTGTGTGACAAGCTTCATAAAACTGTGTCTGGTATTTGCTTAGTGCCAAGTTTCAAGTACAGGAATTAAAACATCATTTTCTTTATATTGGCTCTTGTGAGATGCATCCTATTTCTTTTTAAAAAATATTTTATTATTTTTATTTTATTTTATGTGTATGAGTGTTTTGCCTGCATGTATGTAAGTGCACCGTGAATGTGCAATGACAGCAGAGGCTAGAAGGTGGTGTCAGATCCCCTGGAACTGGAGTTACAGATGGTTGTTGTCTGCCATGTGGGTGCTGGGACTGGAACCCAGGTCCTCTGGAAAAACAGAAAGTGTTCTTAACCACAGAGCCATCTCTCCAACTCCTCCTCCCACGTCCTTTTATTATATCACATTTCTAGCCAGAGGTTCACAAGCAGGGGTTATGTGCCCCAGATGATGCTCTTATGTGCTGATCCACATATATGATCTGAAGAGAAATATTGAAGAGGTGAATGTTTATAAAGGCATGAAGGTGTATGAGACAGATCCTGAAGTGACTTCTCAGTTCTCTGAACTTCAGTACACAAGGCTTTGCAAAAATTACCTTTCCTTGAATGTGAACAGGACTTATGAGTTACTCGTAGTTAACAGAATGTTTCAAAAGCGAAATAATTTTGCATCTCTGGTTAATGTCCTTCACTTAAAAATTTGTAAATAAAGAGGAGGTGGAGTATGGGTTAAAATCGGTGAAAGCCCTTGAAAGAAGAACTGGGCTTTTCCTGGGTGAGTCCATCTCCTGTTGGTCTTAAAAGAAGTCATTTCCTAGATAGGCTTGGTAGTACATGCCTCCAGTCCTAGCACTTGGATGGCAGAGACAGGTGGATTTCTGTAAGAACAAAGCCAGCCTGGTGTACAGTGTGTTCCAGGCCAGGTAAGGCTTCGGGGGAGACCCTGTCTCAAAATACATTGTTTGAAATTCTCAAAGAGTCAATATTAATAAAATATTATTTTAAAAAAGGCTTGAAGTTGGGAGGGGGATATTTAGGGTAGGTCACAAGGAGTTGGAGGGGGAATGGGGGCAGATATGATCATATTTCATTGTATACCTGTATGAAATTCTCAAGAATAAAGAAATTTTTATAAAAGAAAAAAGTTAGTTACTGGATTGGGTGGATGAGTTAGCTGGTACAGTTCTTGCTGTACAAGCAGGAGGACCTGGGTTCAGATCCTCAGGACTCATTTAAAAAGCCATGTGTCATGTGTGCATGTGTGCATAATCCTAGCACTGGGAAGAAGCCAGAGACAGGAAAACCCTTGGGGTTTCCTGGGAGGCCTGTCTAGTTAAATCAGCAGAGCCCTGGGTTGAGGGAGAAATCGTCTCAAAAAATAAAGCAGAATCAGGCATGGTGGTATGTACCTTTAATGCCAGCATTCAGGAGGCAGAGGCAGGCAGATCTCTGTGAGCTCAAGGCCAACCTTGTCTACATAGCGAGTTCCAGGTCAGCTGGGGCTACAAGAAGACCCTGTCTCACCCGCAACCCCTGAGAATAATGAAATAAAAAATAAGGTACAGTGCAGTTGGGGAAGTTACCTGACATCAAACTGCCTCCACACACAGATGCCCTCAAGTGCAACCATTCTCACACATGTACATACACACACACACACACACACACACACACACACACACACATGCACACACATGCACACAGAGCCAGTTGCTAAGGTGTGAGCTGCCAATGGGTTGTGCATGAAAGCACTTGTGTGTGCTGAGACCCTCAGTAGTACAGCTGTTAATAACTGAATTTGGCCAAAAAACTCCAGAATTTCAAGAGGATCCCTAGGCTCATATGAAGATGTAGCTAGACCTGATTGTTGGATTTCAGCCAGAGGCCCTTAACAGAGGACTCCTGTCAGCTGTTCTCAGACTTCTTACGAACAAAACCTAAGACAATGAAAGTCATTTAAACTGCTACAACAGTGGGACTGTCTTATGAAGTGATTAAAAAATTAACCTAGAAGAACCCTTCCTCTTAACATTTGCAGCTTCGATGCCCAAATTACTTCACCTAAGCATTAATCTAAGTTAAATTTAATTTAAGTTAAATAATTTGGGCCAGTCTGTTTTGACTTATTTTCTCATTAAAAAGAAAAAATCAAGGAGAAAGAAGCAGTTCAACAGAGGTAGGATCATAGGAGCAAGGGTATTAGTAAGGAAAAAAGAGGGGGTAGTGGGGGCACCTTAAGTGGGAAAACCATGATAGAGGGGGGAGACGATACAAGAGAGAAACAATGCCTAGCTAGTCACGAATACCAGAGGGAACCATATTATTCCTACAATCTACTGACAAATTATACATAACAGATCAAGAAATATATCTCTAGATAAGGTTTATTTGAGACCAACTGGTCATTACCCAAGATTTATCTGCAGGACACACAGTAATTAAAAATGCCAGAATGGTGGAACTAACCTTCTTGGATGTTTAACAGACATACCTTGAGATCTATACTAATTGGGTCAGAGGGATACAAAGGACACTTTTTGCTCCTTGCCCTCCTAGGTCGATTAGTTCCCAGGGACTATGAGCATCTCGCAAAATGTCCTGTAATGGTGGTGGGTCATCTGACCTCTTGATCAAGGAAGCCAAGGAGACCCCACCAGATGGACTTGAACCAGTGTCCAGTCTATAAAGAGGAGGGTCAACACCGAGGAATCATTTCCTCCATGCTTCCAAGAGAAGCCAACAATGGTCAAGCAGGACCTTTGACTTATCTTCACATAGATGGAACTGGTAAAAGAAAGGAGCCAGGGGCTCCTGCCAAACCCATGGGACCCCTGACGAACAGATCCTCTAACAACCTCAAGAGTAAAAATGAATCAGTTTATCTGGTCCAATTGTATGTCCTTAAACACCCAAAAGGGAAGTATAACCAAAGATTAAAGGGGCCAACATAATATCATAAGAGCATACATATATATAACTAAAAGTTATTCAACAAACAGCAAAGCCAGACAGGCAATAGATACCTTCAGTCGAGTTGTTGGCCAGGATAGATAAAGGCTCTTCCAGACAG
>NW_008360321.1:3719757-3720621 GCF_000622305.1 Nannospalax galili
ATAATTTGGCAAAGCATGCCAATTCTAATGTATAAAATGAAAAAAAAAGAAAAAATCATAGTTATTATTTAAGATATTGTGGGAACAAGAGTAATTTATATGAAGTGGTAAGGAAATGCCTTAAAAAGCACAGCTCTTCTATGTTTTATCCCTTTGTATTTATGGTGCCTCTCTTACTCTTCCTTGCATATTTAAGCAGCGAATATTCTTTTAGATCCTATTGGTGAAAATTTGTGCTTATACTTTGCTAGTCCATGAGTGGGTCTGCAAGCTTCCAGAAGACAAAGCCTCAGCCTCTTGTAGTCCTACCACAAGACACAACTCCTGCCATGACCAGGTGTCACTGTGGTAGTCCAGCTGATCTCTCAACTCACATGTTTTTGTTTTCTGTACCATTTATTTCACACTTAAAGATTATCTTTCCTCAGCGGTTAAGAGCACTGACTGCTCTTGCAGAGGATCTGGGTTCGATCCCCAGCACCCACATGGCGGCTACAAACTGTCCTTAACTCCAGTTCCAGGGGAATCCGAAGCCCTTTTCTGACCTCCGTGGCATTGCATGACATGGGTACACTCACATACATGTAGGCTATACACTCGTACACATAAAGTAAAAATAATAAATCCTGTTATTTGAGGTTTCTTGGATAGATGTTATTTCTCAAGAATGATAAACTTCTTTAAAATAGAAATTTACTTATAGCCCATGTCTTAGTTTGTTCTTCATTGCTGTGACAAAACACTCTGACCAGTACCAACTTAGGAAGAAAGGGCTTATTTAGCTTACATATCCTGGGTCACAGTTCATCCAGGAGCCCAAGGTAGGAACTCAGGGCAGAAACCTGGAGGCAGGAGCTGGAGCAC